>NC_067483.1:95330283-95673783 GCF_947179515.1 Apodemus sylvaticus
AAGATTAATAAATCCAAGGAAACTGAAAAGAAAGAAAAGTAAAATAACATGGAGGACTAGTCCTTTGTTGGAGTGTTAATACAGTCCTGATGGTATATATAGGAAAAATCAAAGACTCACTAAAGGCTCAGCATACTATTATAGTTATTAATGTGTGCTTAACTCTATTGCCTGGGGGATTTTATTAAATGCAGTGGCCAAGAAAGTGACCTCACTTTTTCCTGTTTTTTTCTTCTTCCTTTTTTGGGTTGGACCGTTGCTTCTGTCATATTAGAGCTACTCACTGGTTCATCAGTGAGTCACCCTGAAGCGATGAAGATGTAAGAGAACATTCTACGCTAACACTGTTGCAGTTGGAAAGGTAAGGTCCTACCCACGAGACTGGAAGATATCCATGTCCTCTTAAGATCTGTGTGATGCTATCTATGCCCAGTGCCACACACCCGGGGATAAAGCAACCCATTGACATCTCTGTCCATTGTGTCGTGTTGAGTCTGTGAGTTTAGCTTATAACCAATAATACGGTCAACAGAAAAGTCTGGGGTTTTCCTTGTTTTGTCTTTTAAAACATAAAAGCAGTGTTTATTTATTTATTTTAAAAAGGTAGGGTTTCACTATGTAGCCTTGTCTCACTGTGTATCCTTGGCTGGCTCAGATGTCCTTATGTAGATCAGGCTGGCCTGAAAAATCACAGAGATCTGTTCCGCCTGTCACCAAAGTGCCAGGATCACAGGTGTGCATCACCCTGGTACCTGACTCCAAAGCAGCATTCTGAATGCTTTCCAAGTACTTCTTTTGTGGCCTGTGCTGATGGGTAGATGTCACTGCATGTGGGTGGCAGGGACCAAGAGGTTCTTTGGAGAGGCTGTGCCTTCATTGCACTGATGGCTTATGCTGACCTGTAAAAGGTGTTTGGCAAGGCCAGCCTGTTTCTGAATTCTGTATTTTGGTAGAGTACAGAGTACAAAGTATCACCTTTCTGTGCATCTTGTCCTGTGTTTATGGTAGGCAAAGCTCTCTGACTATAAACTTACTTAGGGACTCATTATCTATTGAATGCTCCGTTATTTTCATACAGGTTGGGTTTATTTCACTTGCATTTTTTGAAGGAAAACCATAGATGTAGCAGGTCCCATCCATTACTCTGCTGGTGTTTTGGGCACAGTGCCTTCACTTGGTCCTGTGACCCACACAGTGATGATTGTCACTGGAGGCTCACAGGGATGGCTTGGGGACCTGTTTCTTTCAAAATCTTCCCAAGTAGGTAAACCTGAGGCACGGTGAACACCTACTGCCCCCTCCAGGTAGAAGCAGCAACGGAACCCCTGCTGCTGAGTCTCTGCTCAGCACAAGCAGTAAGGCCTAATAAAGAAGGGCTTCTGCAGAAGTGAGTGCCCACCCTGTCCCTGTTCTCCAAGGTGTTGCTCCAAGCCTACCGAGCCTGGCAGACTGCAGAAGAAAATCAACAGGTTTTGGCTTCAGTGTGAAAATGGCACTTTCAAACTGAAATTCCTTTCACAAAGCACCTGGGTTTATTTCATTCACAAATTGGCAGTGTTTCACGGGTGGAAAAATAGATTTCAGTTAATAGAAGCTGATAAGAATGAAGGTAGCCCTAGTTTTGTTATTTCAGGTCAATTCCTAAAAGGGAGTTCTGATGCTAGACCCTCCAGTCCTATGAATCTAAGGTATGATATGTTGCTTGGTGTAGTATCTTTTTTATTTCAAAATTTTTTTGCACTTAAATCTACTTTTTGAAAGTATAGGTATTGTTTCAGAAAGCTCGAGTGTGCTTCAAATTCATACTTTCTGTGTTCTTACAAAAAGGACCGATTATTTGCACATTAAAAGTAGACTGGCTTTTATAAAGTATTTACCACAAGATTGCTTTATATAGCAGTTCTCTTAGAGATTTTCAAATCTAACGATTTGATAAAACAGTGGTTCCTCAGCAGACTTTGGGCAACACATCTATTTAATGTGAGGCATGTAAGAGGTTAGAAATCATGGAAAGAGGTCTTCAGTTAACTACAAAGACATAAATGATGTGTGTATGTATGTGTGTGTGTGCGTGCGCGTATGCATGTATATGTCTATATGTTCGTGTGATGTGTGTATATGCATGCATACATGCTTGTGAGAGGAGAGACAGAGAGAGAGAGAGAGAGAGAGAGAGAGAGAGAGAGAGAGAGAGAGAGAGAATGTACTAATGGATTCACCATACTTGGTGTCTGTGTGGAGGCCAAAGGTAACTGTTGGCATGGTTCTTTAATTGCCTTCTACCATATTTTTAAGACAGGGGACCCTCTTGCCTCCATGTCCCCATGACTAAGGTTTCATGCACCTGACGTTTTACATTTGTGCTGATGACTCAAACTCAAGTCCTCATATTTGAGCAGCTATCATTTTCCTACACTGAAATCTTCCCTGTCCAGGAATTAAATTTAGAAAATCATTTACTCTTGTGAAGTTTTCCAGAGGAAAGACACCTTTATTGTTGCCAGAGTACATCAGAGAAAAAGAAGAAAGGAAAAAGAAAAAAGAAAGAAAGAAATCAGGCCAGCTCGAGTTTGGAAAAGATAAATAAATCTATTTGCTTGTCGGGTAGCATTCTGCATTATGCATGTACGTAAAAGTGAGGTTTGCTTTGATCCTGTCTATTAAAAGTTTATTTTTAAACTCAGACTGGGCAGGAATCCAGCAATGCTCTTTGTCCTGCAACACATCCTGGGCTTTGGGTTCCCAGCCTGGCAGAACTGTGGCAGGCAGGAGGACGAAGGCAGCAGTGTGGATGTGGATTGTTGATGGGTGCTCAGGGGTTTTTCCCTCCCTTCCTCCCCTCCAGTTTTGAAATTCAAATTGAATGCAATTTTCAGCTCATTTGAGCCAGAATATAGTGTTGCTGGGCTTCAGTGGCTCCTAAATTCAAAACTCATGGGAGGAAACAGATATCATCTGTCACTGGGGGGGAGGGAGGAGACTACACATTTTATTCAGAGGAGGCAGACCCCTAGTCACTAATTCCGTCCTTCGGAGGACTAATCATTCACCAACCAACTGATCAAGTAATCAATGAGACCTTCAAGCCACCCAGCTCCTGAAGTCTGGGAGTGGCTGCTCTCCTCTCCCAAGCTCTTAAGAATAATTGCTGGTCTATTTTTGTATCATTGGTATTTTAATACCTTTCGTGGCGAGCTGAGACAGAATATCTTGGCAGTCTTTTTTTTTTTTTTTTTTTTTTTTTCTGCCCTTCCTGGCTGTTTTTATTGTTTCCATCTTTAGTGACTTCGTCAATGTTGTTTACTTATGACTGAGAATTAGCAGAAGGTTTGAGGCTGTCTCTGCAGGGACAAAATCGGAGCTATGTTTTTCCAAATAGAAGATTGGGGGGGGGGGGAATAAGCGTCTTTCTCAGGGCAAGCTTAAGTGGCAATTAAAACGGGAAGACCCACTCACAGTGCACTGGAGCCTGAGAGTGTGGCTTATCTGCAGCGTGGATGTTTCAGGAACCCTTGAGAATGGCTCTCTGTGAATTTCTGACACACTGGATATGTGCCCTGGGAATACAAATGGATTTCAGCAATGACGATTTGACATCCTTCCTCTGATTTCAGCAATGATGTAGGATGGTAGTCCTGATCCTGATGTGTGTGCTACAAGCTTCGCCCCTAGTGCTTAGCTTTGCACATTTAGTGTGAGCCAAAATTTCCAGGGGACAATGGACCCCATTAATTAGTTCTTCTTAGGCAAAATTTCCCCCAAAACTCCATGAAAATTTTATGATAAATTAGTTCTTAGTATATAGCAGGGACACCTAGAAATGCAAAATGTATACAGTAAGAATATGATCTGGCAGCATATATACTTACATACATATCATGTGTATATGTGTGTGTGTGTGTGTGTGTGTGTGTGTGTGTGTGTGTGTGTGTGTGCACTCTCAAGGCCTCTAAGTATGTGCCAGCAAGGACCTTCAAATACTTTCACATTAATAAAATGGTGTTTATTGGCAGTACTCCTGGGTGTTAGGGCCCCGGGAACAGGCACAATCTCCCAAGAAATTGTGCCCCAGCACATCAACCTGTTCTTCCTCTTGTGATACCTCAGTTCAGTTGACAGAAGTTGAAGGAATCCAAGAGAATCCTGGAGAATGTGATGGATGTTGAAAATCCGTGTTTGGGCCCAGCATCCATTTTTGGGATTTCCCACTGGATGAGAGCATCTCTTACAGCACTCATACCCCCCCAACCCCCTTCACCCCACCCCACCCCCGTGGACTCCTGGACAAGAGCAGCTCTCCAGAAAGATAAGGCCATGGACATGGGCTAGGGGCTTTCAGCCCCACCTCTCATCCTCAAGGTAGAGGGAGGAGCTGGAGGTAAAGCCAATAACCTGTCAAGACTCCTTGGGGAAGCCGCCATGGAAGCCAGGAAATATGATGTCCAGAGAGCACATGGAGGTCGTGGGAGGGCAGGGACCAGAGCATGGTGCTCTGTGCTCTTTGCACATGAGCCTTTGTAATATCATTTACTAATATAACACGCAGGGAAAAGCACTTGGCACTGTGAGCTGCCCTCGCATAGTACTTAAATCAGAGAAAGGGTTCAAAACAGGCTCTAATTTATAGCAGAAGTTCTGGGTAGCCAATAACTTTAGCCTGGTGTGTAAAGGGTAACTCATTTCTATAAAGCTGAGTCCTAAACCTATAGGCTACAAGGCAATCTTCAGGTGTGTGTGTTCAGTAGATAAAGTATGTATGTTTGGGTGTGTATGTATGGTAGATGTGTGAATGCGTGTGATGGGTATGGTAGTGATGAGTTTCATATATATGATGTATGAATAATATATGTGTGTGTGTTTATCATGCTGTGTCAGCGTTACATTAAACTGTGTGGCAGTTAATTGTTGACAACTGAAGAACTGATACTTATATGTGGAGGTACTGAACAGACAGGAAGCTGGAAATATTCAGTGTTGAGTGTAAGGTAAGGCAAAGGGCTTGAGTGTCCTATGCGCACTCTACCTGCTTTGGCAAGAAATCTGTATCTTAAGCTAGTTCTAAAATTAGTTAAAAGAGCTTTGATTTTTTTTTCTATTCAGAAATACCTCTTCCATTAACATGCAGGCCATGCTGCCACAAGGAAGACATTGGTCGTGCTGATTTGCGATAGATGAAATAGTTGTTCTCTAACGTAAGGGAGATAGCAGATACGAGAGTTGAAATACCAATCTGTCTCAGATATATACCATGTACTCTAACAGTCTCCCCCAGTTGAACTCTCAGTAAAGCAAATGTGCTCTAGTCTGGATCTGGGAGATCTGATGGTCCAGAAGGCCATCAGTGGTGAGGATTCTCAACTGCTAAATAAATGGATTCTTGACAGATGCTGGAAAGACTTGGCCAGGAAAAGACCAACCCATGTTGCCCTGGAAGAAGACACTGCAAGGCAGGCAGACCAGGTTCAAGTGGGCAGGCAGAAGAGACACAAGTCTAAGACCCAAGCACAGTAGGTGTCCAAGGGACATGGAGTTGTGTGGGATTAGGGGTAGTGAGGAATTTCAGCCACCTGCCATTGCATGTTGGTCTAAAGGAAGAGTGTAGCCCCGGTTAGAGAAAGCCCTTGGCGGACCAGGATAGACATCCCAGTGACAGAGCTAGCAAAGACAGTTTTATAGAAACTAGACTTCATGGGGGAAAAAAAGAAACCAGTAAGAAAAATGGACATGGAGAAGAAGGATAAGAGGTATAGATAGATATCATGAATAGCTTGTGAGAAAGAGTGGTCAAATGATTGACATTTTGCAGTTTGTTTGACAAATAAAATCACCTTGTAGGGAGGGGCTATTAACAATCATTATTGTAGAGGTGCACGAGAGATGGCCCAGTGGGTTCCAGAGGACCTAGTTTCAATTCACAGCACTGACTTGGGGGCTCACAACCATCTATTACTCCAGTTCCATGGGATCTGACAGATGCTTCCTGCTGTCACAGCCAATATCCTTTTAAGTTGACCTATATAATTTGATCATTCTTTTATAGGATAATACCTTATTCAACTTCTTTATTTTCATTGTTTCTATTATTCTGCTAGATATTTTTATCACTATGATGTTATAGGAAAAGAATAGATATACAAAACAAGATTTCTGAGCAAAAGATGACTCTTAGTCTCACTTTTATAAACAATTGTCAGCAAACCTTAGGAAGTTGTACAAAAATAGATTTCCATCAACATTTCTAGCAATACATACTTCAAAACACATTTTGTTGGTTTATTATTTGGAGTTGGCATCTTCATCTGTTTGTATTTGCATCTTAAACTTTTTTAAATAAGCAGAATATATTTTATAATTTTTATTAGTTGTTTGAACCCTTTTTTTTTTATTAATTTACATGTTAATATTGCCTCCCCAGCTTATTTCTATTAAACTAGTTATAATTTTCTTAAGTTTTGAAATATTTTCATTTACTAAGAATACTAACTCCTTTAAAAACAGTGTTATTGGATGATGGGGTGGTCCACAGGGTAAAGGCATTTGATGTCAATCTGATGGCCTGAATTTGAACATGCATCAAAACGACAGAGAACTGACTTCTAAAAATTGTCCTCTGACCTTTCCTCATGTGCCATGGAAGGCTGCCTTCACACACACGAAGAAATCATTAACTTTAATGTATTGTATAGATGTCCTCTTGTCCTCTGTTTACCCTTTAACTTTGCTTTGTGTGTCTTTTCATTGTAGGATAGTAGTTAACTATGATGAGGTAGGTGTTTGTAATTTCATCTCCCCACTTTTTGATTTAGAGAATCTTTTCCTGAAAGAAAGAAAAATTATGTCGTTTCAATCTTTTGTATACATTTTTCCAATATTGTCCTTGATTCCTGTAGGTTGTAGTCTAGCTGTAGATGTGAACTTTACAGTGTAAAAGTGTCTGCATTGTGTAATCAGGGCCCAAGTGATGTTTTCGATGGTTTGGGGACCCAGGGGAGGGTCCTCTGGGAGGGTGGGGTACAGCTGGGGCTCTTGAGGACTAAGGACTCTGATGATTTCAGCTCAGGGTAATGGCCAGCCGGGCCAGCTTGAGCAGTGAGCTTTCTAGAGCAGGGAAGACTCACCTCAGGTGAATCTGATTCAGTGTTAGAGTCTGCCTACAGCATAGAAGATGCTAGTCTCCAGCACCACCAAAATAAACTAAAGAAATGGACCAATGGAAAACTCTTCACTTTTCAGACTTGCCACGAAAATGATTGTTGTCTCTGTGGCTAAGAAAAGCCGTAAGAAAAGAGAACACTGAGAGTGGATTTTGTAGAGCTATAGATTTGTTGAACAATAGAGGAAAATTTGTAGAACAATAGGGGAGAAGAGACACTTGCCCCCAAATGACTAGGGAGAAGACAACAGGAATAGGATTACTTTGAGAAGTGCACACATAATCCATGACATCCAGCTCTCCAGAAGGGAAGTCCTCACGTACCAGAGGAAATGATAGGGAACTGGAAATTCTAGTCACCCGGATTTGGTCTTTACACGGTGTCCTGATGGTCAGTGCTGATGTTCAGCTCGGCGGCATGGCCTCTAGATGTGCCTGTGTTGATTCATTCATATGCAAAGACCCACCTCCCTTGGGCAGGCCCCGTTCCTTGGCTGGCATCCCAGACTGTATGAGCAACCCCAAGCAACTGTCATTCTCTGCTTCCTGATTATGACATGATCTAACCAGCTTATTAAACTCCTGCCATCTTGACTTCACCTCCAGGATGGACTATGCACTTGAATTGTGAGTTCAAGTAAATCCTTTCTCCCTTAAGTTGCAGTTCTCAGGATATTTCATCTTAGCACTGGGGAAAAAAAGCTAAGATGAATCTTATACAGTTGTTTTGAATGAACACATCCATCTCATTAAATATGTACAACAAATTAAACCCCACTGCTCTCCTTTAGTTTCTTGGGACCAGCTGATAGCTGTTCATCCCAAGTGAACTCAGTCTTCTTCACTTTAGCAGTGAGTTTTCAGTGCTGGCCCCGATCAGAATGGCATACCCTTCATGATTCAAATATCCCTACAGAAGTCATGTGTATTCTTCATATCTTCCCAAACTTGGCAATGATCTGGGGGGGGGAAAGTTGTATTAATGCATCATTTCTTTTGGCTGCTAGTCTTTGGCTTAGAAAGCAATTCCTAGGGGACCTTGCGTGTTTCTGTTTTCACTCCTGGTTTGTGGACTTCCCCATCTTTGACTTCCAGCTCCCCACCAGCCCACCAGGCCTCCTTTCAGGCTTTCCAAAAACCTCAGCTGTTCTCCAGGGCTTGCCTTGCACATCTCTTTTCTGTAGCTGTTCCTGTCTAGTTTTGCAAGATGGGATTTGACTGCTGATGGGCCCTTGAGTATGGTTTTATACCCAGCTGGAGACAGCTCAGTCCATTGTGATCTATCCCTTTATGTTAGCTAGCTTAACCATTTCTGGAAAGACAAGAACTGTATTTTACTGTGCTTGGTGGTCCTTTCTTTATCACAGTGAAGTCCTTTATTTTCCCTCACAAAGTCTGCATAGTGGGTGCTTCTGTAGATAGCAATACTTGTGCAGAGAAGGCAGGGACAGAGGGGACATGGAGTGATTATGTTAGGCTTTTCTCTTACGTCAGAGGTGGGGGCTCGAGCAGAGAGTGATTCCAAGGAAAACTCAGAAGGGCAGGTAACAAATGCTCCTAGGATGGATGGTGGATCCCGTACACGGTGAGCAGCAAAGTTGGAGGTAGACAGAACGAAGTGGAAAAGAGTCGTGTTGAAGGCTGTCTACAGGGAAACCGATTAGAAGGGAGATGAAAGATGAAAGGGGAAAGGGTGAGTGTGAACAGGGAGAAGTGAGTCAGAGGACGGTTCCTCAGAGGGGCTGTGAGTCAGAAAGGAAGATGACATAATGAACTTGGCAGCATCTCAGAATATGTGTGCTGGGGAGGGGCGCTAGGTGGCAAGGGGCTGCTGTGGACGCGGAGAAAGATGCTCTCCCCTGTGAGCGGCATAGTAGCTGACGATGCAGATGAGGTCAGGAAGATGTGCGGGCATGAGTGCCGGTGTGGGTGGTGTTCAGGGAGGGTGAGGACAGTGGGTGATGACATTGTTGGCAAGCCGCTGTGCTTGGACAGGGCTCCCAGGCTGAGCATCTTCATAATTGAATGTATCGGTGAAGAGGAAGATGGGGGATGGAGTCCAACATTCTCATTCAGCTTTTATGGAAAATTGTCTAATAGGCTTAATGTCATTTCTCAGCCCCCCACCCCCCATGAGCTACTGTGCCCCTTTATTTAGGCTGATGCATGCTTCTTGGCTCTTTGAAGCCTCAGTCAGTCCAAACCACCTCTGATAAGTTTTCATTCATTTTTGTTATCGTCATTGGGAATTTTCATCTATGTACTCTTTAGTTTTGACCCCACTCCTCATGGAAGCCAACACCCCAGCTTAAAAAGCTTCCCTTCCAAGCCCTGCGTCCTCCAGCCGCTTCTACCTCCACACCCCACCACCACTCATGCACCAGTCCTTTTTATTATCTTCTGTGCATTTACTCAATACTTTTCCACTTTATGGGACATTCTGTTACTTCTGACCTGTTCCCTGTCCCTTCCAGATAACGAGTTCTAGTGTGTCCTATCTTCTGGTACTCTCCGTGACACAGTAAAATGAGCAAGGAATATTTAGAACAACCAACAAATATTTAGAAAGAAGGAAGGCCAAGAGGACAGTTGTAGGTGTCACTACTCTGGAATACCATCTGCTTTGTTTGGGAGATAGGGTCTTTCAATTGCCCAAAGCATGCCCATTAGATTAAGTTGGCTGACTGGTGAGCCCCATGAACCCTTCTGGCTCCATTATTCCACGGCTTGGATTAGAAGCACATCACAATGCTCCCCATTGTTTCTGAGCATTCTGGAGCTTGTACTCAGGCCCTCAGGCTTGCAAGGCACATACTTCACCAGTGATCCATCTTCCCATCCCAGTAACTTCCCCTTGTAGATAAAAGTTATGGAGTTCTGTGGCTCTGAATTCATTCACATGGGGTGCGATATGATCTGTAAACCTGTGTTGTCACCTCAGCTAAAAAGTCAGAGCAACACCTCTGAGTTTCTCCTATCCCTTTACATGCACTGTTTCTCCGATGAGCACTCGAGGCGCCTCATGGAACTGCCCCTGGAGAGTACTTGCCTGTCCCTGTCAGCATCATTTCACTAACTGTATCTTCCAAGTTTTTCCATTTGGTCATAGGTAGCAGAATCCCCTTTTTTCAAGTGGAATAATATTCTATCATGATTTATTTCCCCACTCATTTATTGATGGACATTTGGGTTGTTTCCTCAGGGGGCCATTGTTTTGAACGCTAAAATACCCCATTCATCATGTAGTATAGTCTCTGAGGGCATAGTTAGGGCTGGTAGTTCCAGAAGGGAAGGATACAATAGACTGAAGAATCACCAAGAGTCATCTTTGTGCCTGGCAACATCATCAAGTTTGGGAGATGGTGGATGCAAAGAGTTGGCACCAAGAGGCACTCCATCCACTCGCTCTATCCTGTTCTTAAAGTGGGAGAGCAAGATGGATGTGGAGCAGTGAGGAAAGGGGAACCAACTAAGGAGAGCCACTGTGGGGAGGAGGTGTGAAGGAGGGGTGTGGTTATCTTCTGACAGGGAGTCTATGGGTGCAGGACGCCCGCGAGTACAAGGGACACTGCAATGAGAAGGCCAGGCGGTCTGCACACAATGCCTTTCAACAATCTGCAGCATAAAGAGCTTCATTACAAGATCTGCCACCTTATAGCTAATGACAATATATAAAATTAGATCCCACTGGGAACTCTGGGTACCAGTCACTTACACTGCACATTTTTTTTTCCACTTGGACTGGTTTTAACTACTTTCTTCTCTTGACTTCTCAGCACCTAGAAAGGGATTTTTGATTTTTTTTATCCCATGAAACTTCCCTAGTGTGTTGCTGTTAATGGTGGGAACTGTGTGTGTGTATGCCCATGTGTGTGTGTTTATGTGTATGTCCATGTGTCATACATGTGTGTGTGTGTGTGTGTGTGTGTGTGTGTGTGAGAGAGAGAGAGAGAGAGAGAGAGAGAGAGAGAGAGAGAGAGAGAGATATCTGATGTGTTGAGGTATCTACAGAGGCTAAAATAGGGCTTTAGATTGCCCTGAAGCTAGAGTGACAGGCAGTCACATGAGTTATTCTGACGTGGGTGTTGGAAACTTCCTCTAGGAAATGGAGAAGTATTCTTGATGGCAGAGCCTTCTCTAGCCCCATCCTTGGCAACTTCATAGTTGTGTCCCAAGCTTTTAACACCCAGTGGATTGTCTAGCAGAATTTCTCCTGGTTTAAAGGGTAGGAGAGCTAGATTTTATTGGACCCCCTCAGAATCCACAATCCTCCTTCACCTGCTCCTTGCCCATGTCACAGTCCCAATACGAGATTCACAGCCACTCCCTAGATTGAAAAGGCACCCTACACAGGATCCCATTGCATGCCAAAGCCACAAAGTTCCCGGCCTCTCTGTCTAACAGCTCGTAACTTTAACTTCCCGAGGTATTTCCTCCCCAAGACTGAACTGGCTGCCGTTTTGGAAGTTTTTTTTCTTTTCTCTTTTCTTTCTTTTCTTTTCCACTTCAGACACTTGGTGCTTTGGCCCATTTGAAGCAGCCTCTGATCCTCTGCCTCTGCTTCCCGCCAGCCCCTCCAATCTACCCTTGGGGAGTCTCACTGGTCACTTTGCAGAGGCCCCCTCAGGCCAAGAAAGCTTCCCTCACTTTGTTTCTGTTTAACCCCTGCCCTTCAGGGTGCTGAGGGGCGGGCTCTGGGCCGCCTCCCTTGTAGTCTGTTCTTGCTTGCAGGTGATTAGCAGGTGGCTTCTAAGCAGAAAGGAACTTTGCCCCAGGCTTCACTCTCCCATAGGCTCTTGCAGTTTTGCAACAAAAGAGAAAAATGGAGCCTTTGAAGAGTGTATATACACTATTCATGTACTTTTCAGAAAGAGAGAAGTGTCTATAAATTTCCAGGATCGGTATTAGATTTTTACTTTGTTACCGGAGAGCAGAACTAACGGGTTATGGCTCGGATGGAGCCAGTTGCTATGTCTAAGCATCTAGTCTTTCAGCAAAGCTTATTTGAAAATTTCTCTCTTGACACTAATTCCCAACAAGTTGTATTCCGGTGGGACGCTGTGGCCGGTTCGTACAGTGGCTCGGGCTGGCGTCCTCCCGAGCGCTCCTCTGGGGGAGCTAGCTTTCCCACCCAAAGTGTGGAGCTCCGTGCCTGTCCATCTGCTGCTTGCTGACCACAGGACAGCTGCTGTCTTGCTGTCTTCTCTGCCTCAGTGCTCCAGGCTGTTCAGTCACCAAGCAGCTGCCTGCAGATTCCCCCAAGTATTATAAAGTTCTTTCAACAACTTGAGCCACTGTCCTAGCACTAAATGAAATCTGATACTCCTCCCCACCCCACCCCCAAATCACTACTGGGGACAGTGTGATATTTCCTCAGACCCCTCCACAGTTAAAATCAAATAAAGGACATTTTTTCCTAAGCCTTTTTCATTTGAAAATTGTATTGCATTTATTTGTCTGTGGCATGTGAGTATGTATGGATAACTTGCAGGGATTTGTTCTCTTCTACCAGGGATCCGACTCAGACACTCACCATGGAGGCAGGAGTCTTCCGTCTATCCGTGGTTCTCAGCCTCCCTGGTGCTCAGACCCTTCAGTACAGTTCCTCGAGTTTCGATGACCCCACCCATAAATTACTTTATCACTACTTCATAGCTGTAATTTTGCAGATTGTTGCAAGCCGTGTTGCAAGCATCTTGTATGCAGGGTACCTGATAAGCAACCCCTGGTGTGACCCACGGGCTGAGCACCACAGCTTTACCTACTGAGTTATCTTGAAGGCCCCTTTTCCAAATTTTAAAAACCTCTAGTTTCTCTTCTATTGTCTCTAGTAATTAAAGACGTTCTCTTGAGTCCTCTGCCACATCATGTCTAGACTGATTGGCATTTGGAATTGAGGTATGGGGTAGGAACCTAGCATGGATGGAGCTGGTTTTTTGTTGTTGTTGTTATTGTTGTTGTTGCTTCTTTGTTTCCACATGGTTGTGCCAAGGGCAGCCATTTTAAGTAGCTGGTAAAGGGACGGGCCTTCTAGAGAAGAAACCCTCCATCTCCTTAGGTCTTTGTTTCTGGATAGATGTTTTTATGCACTGAGTTTTGAACACTCGGTGTTCACCTGAGCATCTGTGCCTGTATTTTGCCAGTGAGGGCTGACCTGTGGGGCAGAACCTCCAGAGGCCTGGGGTGCACTCTGCATATCGCTGTGCTAGAGGAACGCCATTGGATCTGTGAGTCTGGGAAACACAGATCTGTTCCTTCTGGCTTTTACCTAGCTGAAGTGTGTTGGATTTGGGTGTGTCTGTAAAAGGCAGATAATCGATCACCCATGTGGTCCTTATTTCTAGCTTGACTTAGATTGTCTGGCCCTCAGAAGTTTTGAACATGGAATAGCATGCTCATCTTACAAAAACCAGGAAAAGAGGGAATCTCTCTCTCCTTCTCTCTTTCTCGCTCTCTCTCTCCCCCTCTCCCCCCTCTCCCCCCTCTCTTTCTCTCTCTTACTCTCTCTCTCTCTCTCTCTCACACACACACACACACAGAGACAGACAGACAGACAGACAGATAGACAGAGAAACAGAGAGAGGGGGAGAGAGGGAGTTACAAAACCTCAGACTGTGTTCTGTGTTTGAGAATAACCTTACAAAGGTAGAACTTTGGAGTGTCCCTGGGAATGACCGCTGAGTTCTGGTCTCAACATGTTTATATGACAACAGTCATAAAAGCTGTTTGGCCATCTCCTTGTGGGCACAGAATCAAGACAGCCTTTGTTTCCCAGAGGGAGTGAGGGTGCCATGGAGTGTCTAATGTGCTGTAAGATGGCTCAGGAAATGGCCTTGTTTCTGTGACCTGGGATTCTTTAGAAAGGCGTAGATAGTAAAGAAGAAAGCATCAGGATGAGCCGAGAGAGCTGCTGGGTGGAGCCTACGTGGGAAGATGGTGGCTTTTATTAGCTATTGAATGTGGCAGGCTGGGGCTTGCCTAATAGACCACCAGAAGCAGGACCTTGGGTACATTGCATTTGTCCAAGTCAATGTACCCCGCCCTGCCTGCCTACCGTGAATACAGTTCACCTGAGTGCCTTGTCAGCATAAGGACTGTCTTTCCCTCAGATAAGAAAGTGGGTACAGAAATACCCACTTATAATCGCAATGCCAAGGAGGAGGAGGAGGATGCGGGGACCCCCATGATCTGCTGGCCAGGAAGCTTGGCCTGCTCTTCAGTCTCCACGCTAAGAACACACTGTCTCAAAACCCAGGATGGACGGACCCTGAAAAGCAACACCAAAAGTTGTTGTCTCTCCTCCATGTGTGCCTTCATCTTCGAATACATGGATGCATGCATGTGCATGGATGCACATGAGCACTCTCGAGAGCATGAGTGTACACACACACACACACACACATGTGCCTGCACACTTGGTACAGCAAATGATACCAACACCAACAAACAGACCACTGCATTAGCCTTCCCTGGGCTTACAGTACTCTTTGAGTTACCATGGCAACAATAGTTTTAATTATAGAGAGCCAAAACGATACCTTGTATATCAGATGGGGCTCTCTTTTTCCCTATGGACAAAAGTCTGACTGCAGGAAGCTTTCCGTGGGTTTTTCCTTCCAGGCCGGATTTGATTATCTTCTCTAACAGATAGCTTGTTTGCTTATGAGGTGCGTGAGAACAAACTGAAGTTTTAAAGGGCTGAGGGGCCTGATGGACAGAGGCCCCTGTGACACCACACTGAAATTCTTGGTCCAGGAGGCATCCCTACTAACTCAGCTGGCATCCCTGGGAGCGAGCCTGGTAAGGTGCAGCCTCAGGGCCCACTTTGGCTACTCTGTTTTAGCCACTGGAAATCTGCCTGTGACTCTAGAGACTTGGGTGAAGTATTATCTGATAATTATCCTTGACAATATTTAGGATTAAGCAGGGGAGATGAGCAAGTAATCCCACTGAAGGGGCAGTAACAGAGACACACACTTCACAACCACAGCGCTTTCCTGACCAGAGCGTTAGAGGGCACCCTGAGCTTGAGGGCTCACCAGCCTGTTCCCCATATTTATTCCTGATATGGCTTACTCTTTGAATTTCCCATCAGGTTTGTCGAGGGACCACAGTCTATCTGACTATGTCTGGGCTCCCTCATTTTCAAAGCTCCTGCAAAGCTAAATAATCTCCCCCTCAGGTAAACATAAATCATTGTCTACCTTCTTTGCTCCTTGAGTAGACCTTCTGATGTATTCATTAATTATGGCCGCTGCCTGGTGGTGCAGCGATGGCTGAGTTGTACCTGTGAGCATCTTTCCTAGACTGCCCCGTTCCTGACACTCAGCCTTAAACCCCACTTGGTGTTAAAGAGGTCCTTCTTCTGAGAGACGGACAGCCAGATGGTGGCATATCAGTGTGGGTGCATTCGTGAAGTTTCCAGAAGGAGGGCAGAATACTGTTGTTCTTAAAACCTGGCACAAGGCTGGAGATATACTCTGCAAAGACAAGGCAGGCAGAGAAGAAAGATTGGTGTGCAGGGTGGGAGGGAGGAGAGAGAGGGAGGGGGGAGAGGGAGAGGGAAAGAGAGAGAGAAACAGAGACAGACATAGACATAGACATGGAGAGGGAGGCCACAGATTGACACAGTGGGGAAGGAGGGAGGGAGGGAGGGAGTGAGGGAAGCAGGGAGGGAGGGAGGGAGGCAGGGAGGCAAGGAGGGAAGGGGGAGCTAGCAGGGCTAGTATGTCTGTTTCTGTCTTGGTCACCACATCTCCTATTTCTCCTTCATTCCTGTCCTGGTTTCTTTCATTCCTGCTCTGGATTCCTGTAACAGTGAAGCTAATCACAGCCCAGGCTCTGGAAGCCCAGGACCCCTAGGCAGAAACCACTTGGCAATAGGGCATCACGGTGGTTCCGATTCCTAATTCTTTCCCAGATTATTTTTCAAAAGAGAAAACAAAAAGTTCCCATTTTTGGTAAATCTTGCTTACCTAACTAACAACACAGCCTCCCTGTTTGCGTAGCTTCCGCGTTCATGAGGCTTCTGCGACTCTGATTTTGATTTCGGAGTTCAGGCATGTTAATGAAGTCTTTGTATGAGAGCAGAGGGGTTCTGTTTCTTGTTTGTTAGTTTAATGAGATTTTGTGTTAAGAACGGCACCATGAATCTGTCAGAATTAGCTTGGCTGCACGTGTATAGCTCAGCAGCGCTGAGACCCTGGAAATGTCTGTTTTTAGGATACCAGCGGGGGGCTAATGAAAAGCCTTTGTTGATTTTAACGAATTGCAAGCCACTGTAGCCAAAATAAATATAATCTGCTTTTTTGGATTAGTTGTCACAGATGATTTTGCCTACTAACAGTGATTAAAGAACGCGTGTGGACCAGAAGCCTAGCCGTTCTCCAGTGACTTTGGCTAAAATAGCAATAAACAGAAGTAAATAAAGATTTAGGGTATTAGTTATCTTTAATAAACAGCGACACCAAACGTACAGTATGTAGGCGTGAAGAGAGGGAGGGGTGTCAAATACCTGTGTGGTTCATGTGACTTCAGCTCTTGCTGCCACAAAGCATAAAGCACAAACAAAAAAGAGACAGTTGCTTATTAGAGACTAGAGTGGCGCCTGGCTAGTGGCTCCTGTGATGCTGTAGATCTAGCTGCTGTGGGTGTGGGGCGGGCGGAAGCCCACAGTCACCTCCTGGTTCTCAGGCCTCTGAGGGCAGCTTAGGCTGGCTCATTCTGTTCTCATCTTCCCTTGGACTTGGGGACCCAAGTTGAAATCCTGCAACTATTGGATTAGAGTCTAAATCTGAAGGCAGTGTTAATTACTTTTGTAATTATTAACCTCCTTGCCTGGTAATTCTACCCAGCTAATGAGCAGGACAGTGGAGCTGCCTCTGTCCCTCTGTAACCCCACTGCAATGAAAAGACTTACCTGGCCAGCAAGCCCCACCCTTCCTTCTGTTTCTCCAGGGAAGTCTATGAATGGGGTTTTCCTTCCTAGCTGCTTAACTATGTCCCAAAGAAGGAAGTGCTGTGGCTGAAATCCTCCTTGGCAGGGTGTATATGTGCACAACCTAGAAGATGACTTCTGTTGTCAAAGACAACAAAAACAGAAACAAAACAAAACAACAAAAAACAAACGGCAACAACAACAAACCACGCCAAAGCAGAGATGCTGTGACGACTCCTTTCGTTTCTAACTGTAGCAAATGCTTTAAGGCATCCTTGGGGTACTGTGTCTCTGATGGCAAATTACAAACCATCCTTGGCTTCTTGCCCTCCTGCCAGGCTGGTATGGATATATTGGTTGGCAGACGCAGAACCAGGCGTGTTCAAGGCATGGGAAGGGATCATGGGGCCGTCAAGCAATTGAACAGTGGCTTTCCAGTCTCAAGTGTGCTCCTAGTGCCACTCCGATGTCACTGACCCAACCAGTGTGCTCACCAACCTGTGCTTGCAGGCTCTTAAAAACTATTGTCTGTTGCTCATTCAGGTCCCCTCACATGTCAGGTGCTATCACACCTGCCCTACCTTACAGCACATATTTTACCCTGGAAAGATGTCGTGTCTTGTGGCAGCCTTGCCTTTAAGGAGATAATAGGATGAATCAGGAAGAGCTCCTGTCTCCTTATAGTTTCTGATCTGGTAGAAGACGCTAAGGCAGTGTACACAACAAATTTGAAAATGACAAATCAGCCCCGGGCTGGATTATGGAGAAGGCAAGAGGGTGGCTAGCAAGGGGTTGCAGTCCTGGGGGAGGTAATGTGGAAAAGCCCCCATCTAACAAGTATGGTTGCAATGAGGCTTTGAAGGCAGCAGCTGTAGGTCTGGGGAAAAATACAAAGTGAAGCAGAGGAGCCCCTCCCCCACCAGTGGAGCCTAGCCTGTGTCACAGAAAAAGCAGGCTGGCCTGCGGGCAAGGGACAGCAGCAAGTGCCAGGGACAAGAGCCTGTCTGGGTGTGTAGCCATTGTCAGGACTTTGTGAGGTTGAGCGAGAAGCGGCACATGACAGCGGTCATTTCTGAAACCCTAAAGGTCAGTTGTCTTTGTCCTCATGTCAAGAAGGGAACACTCGGGTAAAGGGCCACCTGGCTAAAAGGCAGAGGATGTTGTCTTGCTCTACAACACTGACTGCTCTCCACCTCCTAGTAGAGGACCCATGGGAGATCTACTTGATGCCCTTCCTAATATCAAATGACAAAATTGTGTTAAGGTTACATTTTAAATGATACCTTTAGATAGAAGAGTTATACGCCGTGTAGCACCTGGTCATTCAGCATGGATTTGCATCCTTTGGGTTACTTCACATCTATATGCATGGATGGTGAGGCTCTCTCTGTGTACATTTGTATATATGTGGGTTCATGCTTGTATGTGTGTGTGTGTCTGTGTGTGTGTGTAAAACTTCAGATACTTTCCTTGATTGTGTTACACATCGTATACTGAGGCTATATCTTTTACTTGAAAAGCTTGGAGCCCTTCAAACAAGCTACCTTGTTGGGGAATTCCCTATCTCCTCATCCTGCCTCCTGAGATTACAAGATGGCCACCAGGCCCACCTGGTACTTATCTAGGTGCTGGGGATCTAAATTCTGGTCCCCATGCAGTCATCTCTTTGGCCTCCTCCCCCATTTGCTGTTTCAAGTCTATTCCCTAAACGAATTAGCGAAATAGATTCTATCCTGTCAATTACTATAAGAAGCAGGGGAAGGTTCCAGGTGAGACTCGAACCTGCTCTGCTGCCAGCCTCTGGAATGCCCGTGGCTCTCATGGCTGCATGTGACTTCCACGGCATTGGGGATGTAGACACGGAGGTGCCTGTTACTGTATGTTCTACACCCATTTGTGAAGCAGGATGAGGACACACAGGGCTTAGGGTTTCAGCTGACCATGATAGAGAGAACGTCACTCTTCTGCCAATGACTCCCTAGGTTTTCCTGTGTTCCTATGAGAGAAGAATGGACTACGTATTCCTCTACACTTAGTGGATTTATTTAGTCACTCCTTTCTTCTTGCATTCAACATCTGTGAGGAGTGAGGCATCCGTGGCCTTGACCCCTCCTGCCCTATTCAGCAGGTCCTAGGCCTTGCCCTCTCCAGGGCAGGTCCTGGGCAGAGGGCCAAGTGTCTGCCAGGTGCCACTGAAACCCAGAAACTGACACCGCTTTGTACAGAGCAAGCCTGGAGGACTCCCCTTAGATTCCATTCATCTTTAGAATTCATTCTACAAATCCCGTAAACTCCCACAAGGTGACAGGATCTATTCTACTTCGGCAATGGTCTAATCTCTTGTATTTCTTTCATAGTAAACTCGGAAAGTCCATTAAATATGCTCAAGGAATACTTGTAATGATCACAAAGGTCATGTCCAGGCGGGTAAACACAGGGATACATTTGTACATATGGACAGATGTACATATGTGTTCATGGCGTACAACCAGAGTCCAGCTCCCTGGGTCTTCTGGGTACATCTGCTCTAATCAGCTCTGTTTGTGAGACTTTAAACATTGCATTCTGGTTTGTGAAGAGCCACGGCTGGCTGAGATCAATATCAAGTTCTGCCTAAATTCTTTTAAATTAAGGAGGCATGCTCACGCTGGTGTCTTCCTCTCTAATAACCTTGGATTTCAACCTTGCGTTTTCCATGAAGGAAGCACTCCTCTGCGGAGGGATGATATTCAAGTTCAGCTTGTTTCTGAAAACGTTTTTTTTTTCTAATATACATCTAAATTTCTCATATGCTACATGGACCAGCCTTCCTACATTTCTTTAGGGCGTATGTGGCATCTGCCGTCATTTCTATGAATAACATAACAATGTCTAGGGATACTCAGTCATACACTTATTAGAATAAAATTTAATACAGATGCTGTGTTCATTTTCCATGGAAGTCTGACTTGGGTGCCTGGCATTTTGAAATAAGAGGAAGTAATTATCTTGTTATACTACTATACCCTGACAGGTGGGATGGACTTGAGCAAAAGCTGGGTTCTGCTTAAAATTCAAATTAACACCCAGGTCATCTCTGTACTCCTACGGAAACATGATATTCCTTCTCTCTGCAAGACTAATTCACAACTGGAATGTGAGTTACTCTTGTCTGATTTCTCCAGAAGAAACCTAGCTATGCTGCTCTGAGCCACTCTTTGTCCCCTACCCTTTGCATTCTTTAAGAGAAGAATAAAAAGAGTGTGTTCTGTGTTGGTAAGTTATTAAAGAGAACTGTTTACCAGGAAACATCGTTAACCTGGCACATGGTTTACACTGGTTGGTATTTAAGTATCAGCTATTTTGCAGCTGGCCCTGAGTGTTCTAGCTGTGTGGTTAGAGTCTTTTCCAACGCCTTTGCAAGAGAATTTTTCTCAGCTCAGACCCTGAAGTACTGTTTCTTAAGCATCTTAGCACTGACAAATTTCAGTGACCAGTGAATTTTCTCCTCAAAGGATTGACCTGAGAAGAGTCCTGGAACCAGAGTGGATAAGCTTTGGTGTGTGTGTGTGTGTGTGTGTGTGTGTGTACATATATGTATTTTTGTGGCTCATTCCCATGGTCTTCTTTGTTGCTTCCTATAAAGACTTTTATTTTGAAATGGAAGGTTAGGGTGGCTTTGGCTATTTTACATATTCTCAGACTACATATTTCACTATAATTCCTGATACTGCCTATACATGAAATGTTGTATTATTCATTTAATACTCTCAAATCCAAGATGGATACAGTGGGGGCGGGGAGATTCGCTTCCTTTCCTTCATATAATGGATTGACAACATCTATAATTTTATTGATGGGCCTGGAACCATGGATATTAAGACTTAGTTTCAGAGCTTTATAACTTCAAATATATGGCGTCCCAGTTTACCTAGCATTGACTTTTGCAGGTTTTTTTCATATTAGCTAACACTCTGCATTGTTACAAACATTTTGTTAAAATCCAAAGTAAGCTTAGTTGAAGACAAAAAAAAATCTGAATCTAAAAAAAAAATTACTTTTCTCATAGCAAAAAAAAATCTCATAGTGAAAAAAATCAGTAATGGAGTGCAGGTGGGAGTGGGGGAAGAGGTTGGAAAAAACTTGAATTCTGAGAGGAAACTATGAACAGAAGAGATGGGCACTCAGAAGCTGTGGCTTCTTCCTAATGGGAAGGCCTGCCCTGTGTCCTACCCTTAAAGACAGGTGGCAGTCAGATTAAACTCCTCCCACTACCACAGACTCAAGGAAGAGCAAGATGAAATGTGAGACCTCAGAAGAGCCAGGTATTCCTTTGAAAGAATCTGGGAGTCACATGTTGGTTTTCTCCTCCCTCTGGTAGTGACTTTCACTAAGATAATTGAAATGAAGAAGAGAATTTAGGAAACATATTAAAATTGATCCCAGAAAACAGGAGTTTCCCCAGAGTAAACAAAATGAGCTGTCCCAGAAGCCAGTGTTTGGAACAGTATTACAAATGCATTGGTAGACTCTAAATGAGGCAAAACATGTTCCGATATCATTTAAAAATAACAGCTTAAAAGGGCTCATATATAAAGACATAAAAGGCATTTTGACATTTAATATGAAAACAGCATTTTGATGAACTGGGTAAAAATGAGTCAGAGACATATGGATTACATATTTCTTATAGTGTGCCCGCATTTTAAAAATGAGGCAGGAAAAAAATCTGGCAAAATATTTTTGGGGAATTTGCTACATATACTATATTTAAAAAGAGGTGAGGATGAACTCCAGACTGCTGTGACTGCTCATGACATTGAATTTGATAACTTTTAATTTGCGCCTCCCAGATTCCTGTGAAATAGCTCAATCTGTCCATGTGCTCTGGAAGTGAGTAGTTAGAGAAACTCTCCCAATTTCTTGGTTATGACTCAGTCGGCAAACACACACCTGCAGGAGCATGCTAAATGCCAGGCACGGGGTTAGACTCATACAAATTGGGAGACCTTGCCTTATAGGAAGAGTTCACACTGTTAGGAAGGTGCTTATAAGTTTCTGGGTACCAGAACTTCCAAGTGCTTTGGGGTAGACCAAGGACCCTACTTGTGGAGCATTTTTAGTGTGGTGATGGGCTCAAAATGGAGTTCTTGCCCCATATGGACAAAGCTGTGGGTTTGGTTGCTAGCCCTCCATAAGCAAGGTTGATAGATCAATCAATGATCCCAGCATCCAGGAGATAGAGGCAAGAGGGTCAGAGCATTTACTGTACACAAAAATGTGAGTATAAAGACTTTTATTTTGAAATGGAAGGTTAGGGTGGCTTTGGCTATTTTTCTTCTTCTTAGACTACCTATTTTACTATAATCCCTGATACTGCCTGTACATGAAATGTTTTATTAGTCATTTAAGACTCTCAAATCTGAGATGGATGGACGGTAGGTGTCTTTTACTTCGTATAATGGATTAACAACATCTAGAATTTCTATACCTTATCATACAGAACTGTTAGATATGTTAGATATGTTTTTATTTTATAAAACTAAATTGTGTGTCTGTATGTGCACACACATGCAAGTGCATTTGCATGGGCATGCGGGCTTGCTTAAACCATAGTCCATACATGTGTGCAGGTTGGAGGATAGCTACTAATGCCTGTCCCTGCCTTCTGTTTGTTTAAAACTGAGCCTCTTTTCTTGTCTTATTTCGTTCTCCCTGCTCTATGTACAGGCTTGATGACCCAGCACCCTCGGGGAACTCTCTAGTTTCTACCTCTTCTCTTCCTACGGGAATGTTGTCATTACAACTGTGTGCTACAAATACCCTTTATGTGGTTTATGGGGATTTGAACTGAGGTCCTCAAGCTTTGATGACAAGCACCTTTTACCCACTGAACCATCACCCCAGTACCTGCTTTTCTATTTTTAGATGATGAAGAAGCCAGTGTGACAGTCACGCCTGCACATTTGGTGATCTGCAGAGTGTTGTCACACTCAGACATATTGATACCTTTTAGCATTTCCATTTGAGTTGATGGACTTTTGAAACTCATCTGACTCAGGATTCATTTTAACCAATATCTTGTGGCACAACTGAGGTTTGTTCAGTACACATATCAGCATCAAGAAAAGATAGCAGCTTCTTTCGTCATCTTTAAGGCCCAGAGTTGCCCCGTAAAAGAAACAAATGAATAAATCCAGTTACTTTGTCAGAGAGACCATATATACAGGGATGAATATAGGCACGGAGAATGCAGGACCAGAGAAATCCTCTCAGCCAGGCACTGCTCACTCATAGCAGTGGACACCGTGAAGTCACAACCATCAAGAAGATAAATTCTGGTAGAGACCAGCCCGGGTTGTATAGCCTTGGGAACCCATAGAGTGACAGCTGTTGATAGCCAAGCTACCTAACCAAGTTAGCTGGGTATCAAAGGAAGCTGGAGACAGTCTCAGCTCACACTGCGAGTTCAGGTCACAAGGACACAAACTTTTCCCCACTGTGAATGCTTAGGGCACATGTGGCATGCAGGTGGCAATCTAGGGATGCTGAGCACAGCTCAGAATATTCCATCTGCATTTGGCATGAGTAAATGAGAGGAGAGAGAACTAACACAGTTCACTTTGTACTTTACAAAAAGAATGCATGCATTTAAGGAGATATGGAAGGTGCAGCCTTGGCTGGAGGAAGCATGCTTCTGGAGGTGGGCTTTAAGAGCATACCCCTCAGTCAGTCAGTCAGTCAATCAATCAATCAATCAATCAATCTCTTTTTTCCCTCCCACCCTCCCCCTCTTCACTCACTCCCTCCTCCTTCCCTCCCTCCTCACTCCCTGCCAACACTCTCTCTCTCCTTCCCTGTCCCTCATACCCTAGCACTCTTCAGTTGGCACCAGTGAAGTTACTGAGAAAACCATCCACCATCCTCCTGTCTTTTAAAAGCATGTTCATGTTAGGGAAAGGAAGACTACATTAGCACACACAAAACTCAATCTGTGCACAAAACCATGGAAATGCATGTCTGACTGTACAGAGAAAAGTGCACAACTGTGTCAAAACCACACAACCCAGATCTACAGGTACACTATATATGTTCCAGGGAGCGTCCTCAGAGGACCAGAGAAAGAACATCAAAGCAGTCACTTCATGGTAATGCTGAGAAATCCCCAGAACCAGCTGCTTCAGCAAATGAGAAGCTTCCGTGCTCCTAAGTTCTGATGGCACACTATGCCTTTCCACCCTGTGCTTGACCATCCCTAGCTCCCAAAGGGAACAGCCAGGGACTGGGCCCTTATTGGTGTGCAATGTGACATTCTCTCTAGACTCAGACGATCTTGTGAGCTATTCACCAGGGAAGACATCTGTTTTCCTTGACATCCTTTCATTAGAACTTCTGGTCATCTGTGGCTTTCTTTCTCAATCTTGGTGTTTGTGTGCACATGCCTGTCTGTATATGGCCACCTACCTTCCTCTCCCTTACAACCCCAACTGGAGCATCCACCTTTGATGTAACATTTGTGCCCCTCATCAGAATGGAAAGATGAGCTTGGGGGGGGGGGGAGAAACAGACAGACAGAGACAGACAGACAGAGACAGACAGAGAGAGAAAGAAGAAGGAAGAAGAAGAGAAGAGGAGAGGAGAGGAAGAGGAAGAAGAGGAAGAGGAGGAAGAAGAAGAAGAGGAAGAAGAAGAAGAAAAGAAGAAGAAAGGGGAGGGGAGAGGAGGGGAGCAGAGAAGAGGAGAGGAGAGGAGAGGAGAGGAGGAGAGGAGGAGAGGAGGAGAGGAGAAGAGGAGGAGAGGAGGAGAGGAAGAGAGGAGGAGAGGAGGAGAGGAGGAGAGGAGAGATATCAAGGGGCATGTCCCCAGTCTTTAAGCCTTTAAAGCATGATTCCCATAGCACACTTCTTCCAACAAGCCACACCTTCTACACCTCCCCAAACAGTGCCACCATCTGAGGTCAAAGTGTTCAAATACCTGAAACTATGGGGGACAATTCTCATTCAAACTGCCACACAGCCGGCCCCATATTGTTCTAGGTAACCTGGAGCACAAATCACATGATAGCATCTAGGAGAAGTGGTAGCCTCCATTAACCACAACCAGATGGCGCATCCAAGTGCAAGGTGTGAAAGCTGTTTGGAAATGATGCCTGCCATTTTAAATGCCCTCATGACCAGGTGACTCACTAAACTGAGGACCCAAAGACAGTGTGTGTGTGTGTGTGTGTTTGTTTGTATTTGTGTATACTTGTTTGTGTATGTGTTTGTATGTGTGTTTGTATGTGTGTGTGCTTGTATATTTGTGTGTGTATGTGTTTGTATGTGTGTGCTTGTTTGTGTACGTGTTTGTATGTGTGTGTTTGTGTGTATGTATGTGTGCTTGTGTGTTTGTATTTGTATATATTTGTGTGTGCTTGCTTGTGTATGTGTTTATATGTGTGTGTTTGTGTATATGTGTGTGTGCGTGTGTATATGTGTGTGCTTGTGTATGTGTTTGTGTATATGTGTGTATGTGCTTTTCTGTGTTTATGTGTGTTTGTATATGTGTTTGTGTGTTTGTGTGTTTGTGTATATGTGTTTGTGTGTATTTGTGTTTGTGTGTGTGTATATGTGTTTGCATGTATGTGTTTGTGTATATATGTGCTTGTGTGTGTGTGTGTGTGTGTGTGTGTGTGTGTGAGTGTGTGTGAGATTGTTTAGTTAACTTCAGGAATTCCTCAGTTACTCCTCCAACTTGGGTTTTTGAGACTCAGTCTTCACTCCTCCCACTATTGACACACCCAGCATATACCATTACATTGAGCTTCTCTCCTGTGTGCTTGGAATCAGATCTTTTATGGTTAGAGACATCTCTCCAGTCCCAGAAAGCAGCATTTTAAAGACAAATCTCTCCTGTCTGGGAGCCTAGGACTTGTGAGCAGGTGAAGAAAAGTTTGCAGCCCCAGTCTGTCACAGTGGCCAGTGTCTGATGCAGGAGAGGAGATAGTTACCGTTTTTCCTTGGCCACCATGACCATTCTGTCATCAGTTGGCAGGGCCAGTGATAACAGACACTCTTCTGTCTCTGTAAAGGGATCAGCAAGAGTAAGCATGACCCAGAGGAAAAAGCATTGCTTGCTGCTGCTTCAGTGAGCCCCTTTGGAAATTGCACAATTGAGTATTTTGGTAATTTCTCCTGATAATTAGACGTGTTTACATGGTCAAAGGCCCTCTTTAGTGTGGAGGCATTTTCTGTGAGCATTCTTTCTGGGGAAAGCTGAAAGTTTTAGGAAATTGCAGGGCCACTAATGGTTTGAAAAATGACCTTTCAGAGATGCATTTAAATTATAGTGGGGAAAGAGAGTGTTTTTGTAAGTAACATTTTATTTTGTTTGTGTAACGAAGCTCATACAATAATCAATATTAAATATGCGAAACCATGTCAGGGCAGGCACACCTATGGGCACACTGCTAATACAGATTTTAAAAAAGAGGTTTCTTATTCAGGAAATAACACAAATATTTGTTAATAAACCCACCCTGTGAGAGCTGAGCGGAGACTGATCCTTTGGCTGCCAACAGATTCTCTATCCTCTTCTGGTACCCAAGCTCCTGGGAGCTGCGATGTAGAAGGATGTCAGACAGTTAAAAAGAGGGAGGGGATACTTAGAAACGTTACCACGTGCCGCTCATCTCAATCAAAAATTATCAGAGTAAATTGTGTTTTATTAAAAATTTCAATTTTTTTTTGCATTTCTTTCTTTGCCTTGGGAAGAGGGTGTGCGTGCCACAGCATGTCTGTGCAGGACAGGCAACAATCTGCCGGAGTCTCTCTGCCTGTACCGTTTAGGTCCTAGGACTGAAGATAGCTTGTCAGGCTTAGCAGCAAGGGTCTTTACCTAATGAACTATCTCACAGGTCCCAGAGTAAGCTTTGGATGTTATAATGTATATTTGAAAATGCACCATTGTCACATGCTGTGACTAGCACAGGAAAATAGCATGTAATATTATTTTCCCCCTCCTCTTCTCTCTCCACCCCTGCCCCCTGTGTGTGTGTGTGTGTGTGTGTGTGTGTGTTTGAGATAGAGTTTTCTATGTAGCCCTGGCTGTCCTCTGTAGATCAGTCTGGACTTGAGCTCAGAGATCCACCTGTCTCTGCCTCCCAAGTGCTAGGATTAAAGGCGTGTGCCACCACTGCCCAGCTTTTTTTTTTTTTCCTCCTTAATTCCTCAGGATATGAGAACATGTTACAGTCATGAAAGTATAAAAATTATACAATGGTGGCTTTAAATATAAAAATAACAAATTTCCTAGGCTTCTTCGAGACTAGTAACCATCACCAACAAGGGGTCCGTTAGCATACAGTGTTTTAGATACCAGGAAATGTGGTATGCACCTTATCATTTGAGATTCATTGCTACCCCTTGATGGTAGGCAGTGAAGACATTTTATCCCTAACTTAAACGCAGGAAATGATCAGTGTCATCGAGAGCTGTGGTGTGAGAAGGGCCAGGAAATCTTAGTGTTCCCATGTAGGATCCTAGGTCTGGCTGCCAAGCCTCAACCTGCTGCTGTATAGAGTATGAATGGCATCTTTGTTAAAAACCCTAAATATTAAACACAAATTAACATAAATTGTATGTTTATTTGTTGTCACTGGAAGAAGCACATAAAAGATGTCTATATACAAATCCACATTGTATATATCAATATATACACATATCATATATAACCATGTCTATAATCATAATTGATTAATTGATATGATGCGATTAGGATAGAGAACTACATAATGCATATATTGAAAGAGTATAACCTTGGTTATCTTGCAAATAAGTTTGTGGAGAAACAGAAAGGTTGACTTGAATGGTGGCATTGCTGTCCACAGTTTGCAGATGTAAGCCACAGTGGGTGACCTGCAAGGCTTTCACCGCCTCTGGCATCTGCCCCACCTGACTAGCTGGAGGATGCTGGGAAATTGTTTCCCACAGTGTTCCTTCATTCCAACCACCTTATGCCTACCCTCCTCCCCCTTTGTTTTCCCAGAATATCCAGTTCATCCTGGATAGGACTCACATTGGCTGGTAAGGTGCTCAGACCCATTCCGTACCTCTAGCCTGTAGTTTGTCTCTTCTGTTCTCTCTGTGTTTCGGAGTAGTTTGAGGTTCTTAGCACAGTTGAGCAAAAGTTAGAGATTCTGCCTCTGCTCACTTCCCTCTGCACAGGCTCAGCTGCCCCTCTGTCCGCATCTACCACTAGTATGGTAGGTCGGTTTCCATGGACCAGGTAGCAATGATACAGCTCCGTGATCCATGACATACACTCAGGTCCACATAGTCCATGATGTTGGGCCAGCATACGATTATAATTACCCATCATTATAATAATTTCATGCTAAACAGTCCAGTTTTATGTAAAACAGTTCCCCAGCCCTAAAACCCTAAAATCCACCTCTTCACCTTCTGTCTTCTGTGACTATTTTATTTTTATTTTTACTATCTTCATAATGTGGTCTTTCTAGAAGGTCACATTGTTCTGACTGTACGGTAGGGAGTTAGTAGTTTCACCCTGGCTTCTTGGGAGGATGCATTAAGTTTCTTTTATGCCCCTTTCATGTTTTGGTTGCTTATTATCTTAAGCACCAAAGAACAGTCCATTTTATGGATATGCCAGAGTGTGTTTTCCTTCCGTCTTCTGTTCATCCACAGGCTGTATCTATCCACTTGCTCACTGGAGGGTCTCTTGGTTGCTTCTGAGTTTGGACGATTATGAACAGGGCTGCCGTCCAATCCACTTACAGGTTTCCCTGCGGACGGAGATCGCCGTCTTTACTTTTTTTCTTCTGTGCCGGTTTTGATTTTCTCTCTCAGCTGTAAAACAGCAATTAAAATACCAACTAGATATGATTATTTCTGTTGAATAATCAGTATGAAGAAATGTGTGTAAGTATATCATGCATAGAAATCACTAGATAGATGGCTGTCAATCTGTAATGCAGCCAACATGCAGAGCAGCTCTTTGAGGTGGAGCACATGACTGCTCACTCCCGCATGTGCTGCGGATCCCACAGTGCCCTAGTACTGAGCCCGGTTAGTAATTCATCTTCTCCAGGCTCTGGTGTTCCATTTTCAGTAAACTCCCAGCCTTGCTAAGGAATGCGTCTCCACCCAGTGTGCACCACTCCAGGCCAGGCCAGTCCCTGTGTGGATGGAGACATGCACTGTTCCTCTCAGATGCAGGCAAAGCATTGCCTGCCCCATATCCTGACATCGAGACTGTAACAGCTCTATGTCAAACTCACTCAATGGTGTTCTAGTTATTAAAAATGCCAAATTTTCATTCTGTGTCCAGGCCTATGGCTCTCCCTGAGTTAATATGAATTGCTCCAGCAAGGTCAAGGCCTTGTGACAGTGGTGGAAGTTTCAAGGAAGCTGGCGATGACAGATTCTCCTTTAATTCATTGGAGTGCTCATAATAAAACTAATGAATGGAAAGGCCTGAACATTCTCAATTAGCTGCAGAGAACAGAACCCTAAAGATAATTAGTGGCTGAGATGGTGTGTAGTTATTTTAAAATACTGTTTTCTGGTTTGTAAAGGTCTTGCTTTAGTTAGCTTTGGAATCAAGCCCTATAGGAGAAGAAAACCTGCAGTGTGTGTGTGTGTGTGTGTGTGTATGCATTGTTTGTACATTCATGTATGTGAATGTGTGTGTGCATGCATGCACATTGATGTGCATCTATGCATGCATGCATGCATATGGGTGTGTCCATGTGTGTGAGTGTGTAGACGTGTGTGTGTGTGTGTGTGTGTGTGTGTGTGTCTGTGAATGTGTATGGACAATGTGTGTGTGTGTGTGTTTGTGTGTGTGTGCAGGCAGACCCTTTGTATTTCTGTACAACATTATCACAGATAGATGTTTTTAGTGCTTGATATTTGAATACTTTTTTAGTGATATTAATTTAGCCCTCACAGTGACATTCTGAGGTTAACATTGTTGTTTGTATATTTTAATGGGGAAGTAGATTGAGATTGCTCCTTTAAGTTTTCATGTCAGTGAAATACCCCAGATATCATGGTTCTAAGCCAGGGCTCTTTGTGTGTCTGGAGCTTTTCATGTTGGTTTATGTATTTATTTTGTTTGTTGTATCAATGTGACATTTTGACCTTTTGTTGAGCAAGTCTGTCTATTACCATGCTTTGTAGTTTAATCATATCTCCTTTTAAGACCTCAGCTCAACACACATGATTTCTGCCAATGCTTGCTAAATGCCTAGTATCTTGGGCACCTTCTGTAGATGTTGTGCTGTTTTAGTTAGGGCTCTCCAGAAAGATAGAACTGAGGAAGGAAGGGGGGGAGGAGAGAGAGAGAGAGAGAGAGAGAGAGAGAGAGAGAGAGAGAGAGAGAGAGAGAGAGAGAGAGAGGATGAATGAGAATGAATGTGTGTGTGTGTGTGTGTGTGTTGTAGGATTATTAGATAAGCTTATGTGAAATGGACAGTGTGACCTAGCAATGGCCATTTGCACCCTGGTCATGCAGCACCCAGGAGCCACTAAATCCATGCACCTGCATTAGCAGCCCCGGTCTGTTTCACTAGGCCTATGGATTCCTGCAGAGCTGCTGGTCTTCAGTCCATATGGGAAGGCTGAAGCTTGGGTCTGGTGTCAGCCAAGAATGGCAGTGACAGAGTGGATGTCCTATGAGTAGTAAGGCTGTCCTTTAGACCTCTTTATACCTGTGCAGCCAAGGGAAGGCATACCCCACACACCTTCAGTTCATCTAGGAATTATCCTCACAGGCCCACTCAGAGGTAACTCTTAGTGGATCCCAGTTGACAAATGAAGATTAGCCGTCAAAGAGAATAAAAGCTCCTAGGTAAGCTCTGGGAAGGAGTGCATATCCAGGTAGTGGCAATCTGTTCCCTTGTAGTTTCCTGTTGTGTGTTTTTATAGTGCTTCTCATACCAAAGGCTCCTTGAGCCTTTGCCCTTTGAATCCAGAAAGATGGCAGAGACAGGGCCGAGAGCTGAATTACTAGTGTTCTTGAGTTAGCATAACCGTGGAGGTTTCTCAGATTACGCTATTCATGCATCTACACACATCTCACAGAATTTTCATGGGTGCCAATGAAAAGGCTCATCATTACCTTGGTTTTAAAGGTTCATTTTATGTTTGCCATGTAGCTGCCAGCCTGCATGTCTGCATGGGTGTGTGCATGTGGTTGCAGAACCCAGAAGAGAGCATCAGAGACCCTGGATCTGGAGTTGCAGTGAGTGCTGGAAACTGCACTTGAGTCCTCTGCTAATATAGTCCCTGGTCTTTACTGAGATGTTTCTTTAGTCTGATGACCCTGTTTTAAAGATGAAGAGCCCAGGTCTCTACACAGTCAAGATATGAGCCTCAGTCTCCTTACCCACAGCATGATCTAGTCCAACCATTTATCAAAATACCCATTCCTGTGTTCCCAAATTACCCATTAAGGACATGTATGTGTGAGTCCGGGACATCTGGCTTCAAATCGCTGCTGACAACCAAGACATTTGCTTTTAAGAGTCTCTGCCTCAATTTAGTATGCATGTATACATGTATTCTTTCCATAATATATAATTTGATATAAAAATATTCCTCGACAACCAGAAGTAAAGTCTGAGGTACAGAGCTGTCCCATTCTTATCTGGGTTAGGTACTCTATAATGGCCTCCCCTTTTCCTGGACAGTAACCACTAAGATTGAACAATATTAAATAACTCCAGCTCTGACTGTTCTGTGTGAGTATCTGTTTTGTGCAGAGTTTTATAGGTTGTCTCTTGATGTTTTTTTCTTATTTTGTCTAATTCATTTTCTATTTCTATGTATCTCAAGATGATCTGAGGGGTGTCTCTCATAGGTCATCATCTTAGTTATTGTTCTATGGCTATGGGACACTGTACCATGACCAAGGCAACTCTTATAAAACTCTCATTTTAAAAAAAAGGCATTTAATTGGGGGCTTTCTTACAGCTTTAGAGGGTCAGTTCATGATCATCCTGATGGGAAGTAGACAGGCATGGCGCTAAGCAGTAGCTGAGAGGTGCAGGTATGGGGGTGGGGTGGTGGAGACTGGGCCTGGCGTGCTCTTTTGAGACCTCAGAGCCCACCCGCAGCTACACACTTCCTCCAGCAAGGCCACACTTACTTTAATAAGTCCTCAATGACTAATCCTCCTCCAACAGTCCCACTCCTTGGTGACTAAGCATTCAAATATATGAGCCTAGGGGGCCGTTCTCATTCAAACCATCATGAGCATACAACACCCGGATGTCTCAAGGACCGGTTGAAAAAGAAATTCCATTCTACCAGGGGAAGATTAAGCCGTGGCGTCCACTGAGGGAGACGCCTATGTCACAGTGCTCTGAGTTTCCTAAGGAACATGGTTGGTTGGGTTTGAAGTTTCTTCACAGTTCTCAGCCTCAGCTCCAAGTGTTGCCTCTCCTTTGAGATGCACACTGAGAGGAGCTGAGAAGTCCAACCCTGATGTGTAGAGAGCATCGCCTTTGGGTCTGTGTAAGGTGGTCAGTCTCTCTTAAAAAGAAAAGATTTATTCATTTATTTAATGTCCATGAGTACACCATAGCTGTCTTCAGACACACCAGAAGTGAGCATCAGATCCCATTACAGATGGTTGTGAGCCACCATGTGGAAATTGAACTCAGGACCTTCGGGAAAGCAGTCAGTGCTCTTAACCTCTGAGCCATCTCTTCAGCCCAGGTGCTCAGTCTCCTATAGCTGTTTACAACACTCCCAAGAGCCACATCCTGTTGAGCCCTGCTGTCTGCTGGAGCTGGAGAACACAATACCACAACAAAGAGGGACCATGACAAGTCTCTACCCTCGGTTCCTGCCTACAACACCCTGTGACTACAACTGTGACAAACACTCTTGTTTCTTGTCTAGCTGAATAGCATTCTGGATAGAGTTGAGAGAAATATATAGTATTTTCAATGCAGTGTTTTTCTCATTAGGAGAGAACATGAGTTTTTGGAATTTTAATGATGAGGCCGTTTAAAAGTACTGCTTGTTGTTTATTGTTATGCTTCAAACTTTGGAATTTTGTTCACAGTCTTGAAATCTTAATATATATTTATACATATATATATATATATATATACACATCCACACTATGTATATATATACATATACATACACATACACATCATATACATCATACACATCAATCAATCATATACATCATATACACCAATCAATCATATACATCATATACATCATATACATCATATACATCGTATACATCGTATACATCGTATACATCGTATACATCGTATACATCATATACATCATATACATCATATACATCATATACATCATATACATAAGGAGTTTCTGTTTCTCCTCGTGGGTCAAGTTCTAATATGAGCGAAGTGAAGTTTGTAAAGAGGAACTTACAAAAGTTGATCTTCATTCTCATGCTCCTTTCCATCAGTGTGAGACTCACAGGACAGGAAATGTGTCATGGCATTGATCATCATCAAATGCACTTTGGAAACTATAGATTTGGAATGTCAGCTTCGACACTTTTCGAAAGCTGGTTTCCCAGAGTTTGGCTGTGTTGGAGCAGTCTGGTTCACATACATGGTGTGAGCAGGTGATTCTAAGTCAGCGATTGTCATGGTACCCAGAGGTCTGATGCTAGCAGGGACCAGACGGTCTTGAAGCAGGGGTCTGCCCCCTGTCTCTTCAGGGTGGCTTATAGCAGCAGCTATACATTGCTTTAGCTCAAAATAGTATCGCACATTGCTGCGAGGCTTTGCCTGCTCTTTATACCCTTTTCTGGTTCCAGACGTTTGGTCACAGAAGCAGCCGCCTCTCCCTCCTAATGCTGTGCAGGTTGATAAAACAGTTGCCGAGCCGGAATCCCTAAAGAAATTATTAATTACCTGGTTAATGTGCATCAGGCTGTGGGAGTGTGAGATTAATCACCAGTCGTGGGATGAGTTGCTGAAGTGGAGTTTGGTTTTTTGTCTCCTGTCACTCGGTAATGGCTTTTCCTTCCTTCACCATCAGGTGAACAGGTGCAGAGCTGCTGTGCTCTCGAGCTCTGAGTCAGGAACAGCCGGCGGCCAGGCCCTGCCTTTCCCTCAGCCCTGCTGCACAAGCCGCTTACAGCTCACAGCACCATCCGCTCAGTGCTCCACTGGTGGAGAGTCCCACGTGACAGGGCCTCCATCAACAGCTCCGGTTTTCCAAATGAGTGCATATTTCCACACACATGCTCCCTACACACACACACACACACACACACTCGTAGCTGGTTATAAACACCTAACAAAGGACACTCCGTGGTGTTTCTATGTGCTCTCCATGAACCTATGTGTAGCAATTCACCTTGGTTCTTTATTTGCACAGAACATGTTCAGCTTCAAAGGACAACAGACCCAAATCTCATGATCAGTACCATCTTTGAACTCGCCTCAGACAAGCTTCTTCTTGCAGTATATGATGATTAATACAGAGACACACAACTGGTCATCATGCAGAACATCAGAACCTGTGGGGTTCTAAGTCCAAAATAGGATATCTATATCACGTCCCTTTATCCCAAGTCTCAGGGTCGTTCTGGAAGAAGTGGAGTGATTGTAAGGGTCAGAGGTAATGGGTGACTGCAGCAAAGCAGTGTGTTCAGGACTTGAACTCACGGTGGCTATGACTGTATGTACAAGACCTGTACAAGATCAAGCCAGCCAAGTCCCCAGCAGGCTTGAGGAAGGGAGTCATGGATTCTGACCCCTGGCTGAGGAAGAGGGAGAGTCAGTTTGCTTCCAGGAGGAGGCTTCTGAGAAGCTGCCAGTGACCCCAGCAGATGACCCCATTCTTACATACAAATTGGTACCAAAGTGGACTCACTGCATTTAAAGGCACACAGCATGGGGGTGGAAAAGTGGGGGCTTAGGGGAGGAGCTAGAGTGGATTTGATTAAAACACATTAAATGAATATATAAAATTTTTGAGTAGTAAAAGCAACTACACAATAAAACCTAGAACTAAGAGGAAAATGATATGTTTTGTAACGTATAGGCAGTACAAAGAGACGTCCCACTCCAGTCACATCATAGTAGACACCATAACACTGATAGTGTGGAATAGCGCTGCTTCTCACTCATCGTTGTCTCCTTTGGCTGCCAAATAACATGCTAGGAAGTGGCCTATTTCAGGCCACTAATGTGTGATGTGTGTGTCATTATGGCGAGGGTGTGCTGAGAGCATCTACCTTCTGTTTCTAGCGTGTTATTAGCTTTGGAGTTTAGCTCTCTGTGAAAGAATGCTGGCCATCGTGGAAGGTGGTAGAAAACAAGGAGTCCAGAGAGTACTGTTGTTCTGTAAAGGCTAAGCTTTGCTGACCATCTGTGCAACAGACTGAAATAGATCAGAGATGCTGGGGGACCCTGTGGCTCATATGATCCATGCTAGAGTCTGGCCAGTCTGGTAACCCATACCATGGCTTAAAACTTTGCCGGAAGAGTTCTACTTCATGATGATGCTAAGAATAACTAGTTGCATTCCCATTGACTTTACATATTATGTTTAGCCAGAATTTGACAGTTTTTTCACTTTTTACCTGAATGGGTAGAAGGCAGAGCATATACAATGGAGAAATCCTCCATTTTTTTTTTTTGAAACAAGCACTCCTCTGAGATATAAAGCTTAAGACAGCACATTGTCTTCAAATTTCCTTAAATAAGCAAGTGTCTCTTGGGAGTCTCCTAATGTCCAGCTACTGCCACCCAGACCCACATGCCCTGGAGCTGGACCATTGGAGTCAGAACTCTGTTGTTAAGTAGCTGGACAAAGACAGCTATGTGGACTCACACCTTGTAACTAACTCCCTATGGGTGCTAAGGAGACATTGAGGATATGGTGGATAGGTAGTTAAAGAAGGGTTCAACTTTAAGAGCAAACCTTTGAATCAATGTCTGAATAATCAGAAGGGGCTGACCAAGTGAGGATCAGAGGGTGGGATGTTCTTGACAGACCAAGAAAGCAAGCAGAGGTCTTGAGCCAGGAATGAGCCAGTCTGAGCAGCACAAGGAAAGCCAGTGAATGAAACGGTTGGGCATGAAAATGGCAGATTTGTGGATGCCTTTCAAATTTAGTCTTGAACGCAGAGGAAGGGGTGGGGTGCACGGTGCCTGCTGGGAATGCTGGGCAGCCATTCTCACTTGTCTGCAGACAGCATGCATCTGAGTTCACTCTCTGGAGTGGCTCCTGCCACTTTAATATGTTCAGCTAACCCACTTTTATAGAGAACACAAAGAAAAATTCATCCTGTATTAGATTTGGGCAAGAATCTGCAGTGACTCCTCTTTGAGTAGGAGCTGATGCCATGCTCTGCTGTTTGGCATGCAAATAGATGTCCCTGGCAGTCTTCAGCCCTGACCCTTCATTTTCTTTGGGGTGAGGAATTTTCCTTGAGTATTTCAAAAGAGACTAGTATTCTATTAAATATATTCCCATGTCTCTACTCAGTGCTAAGATCCCAGAAGATGCTTACATTTCAGCATGTCTGTCTTACCGTCAATTTTCAGGCAACGGCTAGGTTTTATAGCCAAGTAGATTGTGGATGACCCCTTTGTATTTCTAGAAGATGGGCCTGCCTGGCAATCATGGGAGCAGCTGGGAATGACTGGCATCACTCTATCGGCTTGGTTTCTAGAATTGCATCTTTGGGTTGCCTCTGATGGTTTCCTGAGCTCACCAGCTTTGGTAAGCTTAGCTCCTTCCCGTAGTAAAGAGATAAGGGAGAGATAAGGATCTTCAGCAGGCAAGAAACTGTTTCATCCAACAGCAGGACCCCGGTATACTTTTTAATGATGTTTAATTTTCATAATCCCATCCTGTATTTCAGAATACCTACAAGACCCCCATGCCCACTGCAGTTTAGCAGAAAGTTTAAGCTACTTACCCTGGACAGATCCATCTTGTCTGTGGGTGGAATCACCGGAGTTGATTTAGGGATGTTAAGTTACAGCCTGCCAGCCAGAAGCAGGATAGTTGTTATGCATATTGTTCAAAAAGTAAAGACATTAAATCTGAGTAATTATGGGGTGACAGGGGGCTTGTAATCTGCATTTGCAGTAAATGCTACAATATTGTGGCCTGCCCCTCGGTTTTCCAGAGAGTTATTGACTGCTGCGGCTAAGGTCTATCTGCTTTGTGTTAGAGGTTTCAGGGTTAAGTTAGAACTTAACTTCTTAGAACTCCTACAAACCTGCAAGGTGTGTGTAGTTCCTATCTTTGCTTTGCGAGAGACAAGAGCAACTGTCTAGTAATTCTGACGAGCTCTGGTTTCCTTAGCCAGTGGGACCCAGAGAGGACAAGATTCTACTGTGAATGGCAAAGGTCTTAAGAATGGATCTTCTGTGGAGGTGCAGAATAGACACTCCACCCCGGAGGACTAGGGAGGGGGTAGTCAGTGCTTTCCCTTGCTCTTCTGTCTTGGACACAGGAAGCCAGAGTTATTTGGTGTCATGTTTCTGTTTGACGTACTCTGGGGCACAATGCAGGTCTGATACAGAGGGAGGATCCTGAAGTTAGAAGTTGGAGAATGCACTTCAGAAATTAGCCTAGCCTCATGCAGAGCCCGCTGATGGACCTTAGGGATGAAAGAACATCTTGGGAGGTAACCGTCACAGATTGACTTGTGGAGCATGTAGCCGCAGTACTAAATTTAGAGAGCACACCTGCATTTTGCAAAGAGGAGTGGTAACAAGAGTTCCGTGCTGAGGAGAGACCCTTGGAGTTGGACATAGAGTCCTGTGTATCTGGTAAGGGGACGCTAGTCACTCCTGTTAGGTGAGCAGAGTATACTCTTGCCTGGAGAGCTTCATAAACAAATGGAATTTCATTTCCACTCTTGGACCATACTTACCCCCATCCCATTCATGCATGTGATTGATGTAGCCTCTGGCTTTCCTCCATTTTAGGCATGTCCTTCCAGTTCCCATCCTTCTTCAGCAACACAGCTATAGGCTTACAGAGGAAACCCAGTGACAGGGATGTGGGATTGTTCATCAGCTGCCATTAGTTTCCTCTGTCTTAATATCTGTGAGCTTGTAAGTGAGACACGTGGGTTTCCACATGACTATTTTTTAAACTCACAATTATTTACATTTTGTGTGTGTGTGTGTGTGAGTGTGTGTGTGTGTGTGTGTGTGCAAGAAAGAATCTTTCCTTCTACCCTATGGGTCCTGGGGCTTAGCCTTAAAAGCTTCTACCTACCAAGCTATCTTGCCAGCCCCTGCCTGAAAAGTTCAGATACTTTTCACATGAGAGTGGAGCATCCTTGGTGTTCTGCCCCTTCTTGTCATCGTCATTATCTGAGCTTCATGGGAACTAGGCGTGGTCACATGCCTCAAAGTTTCTCTCCAGTGTGCACTTTCCAATTTAAAGCTACATGCTCATTTGATGTGTTATGATTATCCCTGAGCCCTTGGTGTATCTAAAGGTGACTGAGTCTGTGCTTTAAAGTTTTATTATATAACCTGCCCTTGGTCCACTGCTTAAAGTGTCAAAGTGCTTATATTTGGGAACAGCATGATAAAATAGGAGGCCTATGTATCGCATAAGGGTTTGATACTAGGTGTTAGACTTAGGATGAGGTTAAACACTAGGTCACAGTGCTTTTCCCCAAAGCAGACTGAGCCTCTTACACAGGCAAGCATTTGAACATCCACATATTGAGGTCAGAGGTCATTTGCTTAGTCCTTGTTTGTGCTCAAGCGATTGATGATCATGGACTGAGTATCAGTGTGAGCGGGCCAGGTCTTTCCTGCCCTTCCCAAGGAGTAAGCCCACCATGGCAAACCTGAGTGGCCAAGTAGATATTGGTTGCTTTTGGTGAAATCGCAAGAGTTTGGGGCCAAAGACCACTGGCTTGCTATTTAAGATGTCTCTTCTGTGTCTACTGGCCACTGAGGGCTGTGCTAGGCGCCACAAAGGCTCAGTTGTGGGATATCCCACACCTGAATTCGATTCTTCAGACATCACATAGAAAAGCCAGATGTGGTTCTGCACACCTAGCATCTCACTGATGGGAGGTTGAGACATCTGTATCCTATGGGCTCACAGCCAGCAGGTCTAGTATACTCAGCGACCTCCAGGCCAGTAAGAGACCCTGTCTCCAAAAGCAAAGGTAGATACCATTCTGCACAGTGACTGTGAAGGTTGTGCGCTGACTTCCACACACATGTATGTGCACTGTGTACACACCTGGCCTTGCACACACACCAGTACGCACACAAGTAGCTCTAAATGACCACCAATTTTTATAAGTTGTGTCAGGAAACTAATGCCCTAAATAGATCCTCTGTGTTTGGCCTCCTGGAGAGATTGTTGTTCTTTTCTGTTTCTACTCCCCCTTCTCAGTCTCCAGGATCTGTGCTAAAGTCTCAGCTCTGTGGCAGGATTGTGTTTTGGGAGTGGCCGATTTGCATATTTTGTGCTGAAGTCTGGTTTTAATTAGGAGGCAGATCTGATCTGTTGTGCAGGCGAGGAATGCCTACAGTGAGTGCGCCTGGACTCTAGGAAGGCCTTGAGAAATACGTACTATGTGCCCAGAGTCTAGGAAGGCCCTACTCAGCTGAGCTACAACCAGGTGACAGGCTGGGACTTTTCTTGGCCTCAACTTTCTCTCTCTCTCTCTCTCTCTCTCTCTCTCTCTCTCTCTCTCGCTCTCGCTCTCTCTCCCCTCAGCTGCCAGCTTTCCTGTTGGTGGCATCTCTGTCACTAGAGAGGTGATATCTCACATTTTAAAATGACTGGGTTCTTCAGAAATTGTACACTCCACCAAAAGAAATGATTGCCAGGTTTCCAGAAATGGAGTGGAAGCACTTGGACTCTCGGATGACCATTAGGGAGGATGTTATCGGCCTGCTTGTGGGTGAACAAAGCTTTCTCCCATATTCAAACCGACCTCACTGGCTCCTGGCTTTAAGCTGCTCCGTTGCTAGCCCTCTTCCTACAGGCGTGGTTGTCACCGCGTGCTTAGGGAAGGCTATGCAGAGGGCTGAAGGTCTCTATAAAGATATCTGTTGCTTTGTTTCAAATCCACGTGCTCCAACACTATGGAGCCTTCCTTCCCCAAACTGCAGCCCACAGACCCATTGGCAGCTTGAGTTAAAATGCAAATTCCTTGATTTTCTTTTAATAAAGGATTTTTATTACATGTATGATGTGTGTGTCTAGGTCAGAGGACAGTATGCAGGACTCAGGTCTCTCCTTCTACCACGTAGGTCCTGGGATCAAACTTAGAGAATCAGGTTTGACTAAGCTGCCCCCATGGCTTTTAATTCCTGGATATATTATTTTTATACCTAAATCTCTCAGGGTACCCTGGGACTCTGCATCCTAAACCACTCATAAGATATCCCTGATGCCTTGAGGACTAGGACCAGGACCGTGTTATCTAAGGCAAAAACAATGGTCAGTGGTCTCCAAAATGGCTCCCAACTCACAAGGGCAGGTCAGTGGTTTACTCCTAGATACTTTTGTAAGACAAACACAGTGAATCCTTCCTTTTTGTCATCCCTCCCCCCAGTTCTTCCAGAGTAACTTCTTCAGACTTTTTTTCCTTTTCACAGCAGCTGATCAATGAACTTCAACATAAAAGATGAACTTAAAGTCCTCTCATCTCTTTTCATCCCCCTCCACAGCAAATACTCTTTTATCTTCTCAGACATTCCAAAATGGGGGGGGGGGGGATTCTCTACAGCAGATGTACTGCTTTCTAGGTCTCTAGGTAACATTTTAACCTGTGTAATGTTCGGTGCACAGCATCTTAAGTAATATTCCAGGAAATACGCTACTGCTTGTTAAAAAGGATAGGACCCCAGAGATGTCTTTAAATATGCCTGCAAAGTGAGAGGTGCCAAGAGAAAGATAATACGGCTGATTATAGTTATTTACCTTACATTTTCATTCGCTTTTAACTGGGTGTAATTTAGGGGCATGAAATCTCTTATTGGAAGTGTGTTTGCATTAAACAGCTCTAAGCAACCATGAATGTGCAGAAACTGAAAAATTGACAGACTGGGTTCCTAGAATCCCAAAGTAGCATTGTCGTAATGGGCATACAAACAAATCGAATAAACATGTTTTGCTTCAGTGCTTTAAAGAATATGGTCTTTGGAGTAATTTGTCTTTTTTAAACTGTCATTTCTAACCTTTTCATTACCTATCTGTAGGCTGCAGCTCCCTCTAACAATCTGTGCAATTTCCCAGCCAGCTGTTGGTGCACCGGCGCTCAGAGCTTTGTCTTTGCTTCTCGGATCCATCAGATCAACCTATAAAGGGAATTACCTGGGAGCTGTTCTTTCCCAGGCTTGTATTTAGCAGAGCTTTTCATTTGTTTGTTTTTCCTGCTGTGTTTTTTTTTGTGTGTGTGTGTGTGTTTTAAGGATGTGTAGAGCACACTGGGAACATTACAGCAACTCCAAGCGCCCTCCGTTCGTGCCGAGACTCGGGAAGATCCCAATGGCATGGATTCCTTTTCCTTCCTTGATAACAAGGACCATGGGCTTTGCTCTGTTGAAATTTTAACTTGCGATTTTGTAGGTATGAGTAAGCATTTGCATAGATCACCTCTGGGAGGGAATGCATACACATCACATATGTGTTTGGGTGGTCTCGACGGGGTGACAGAAATCCACCACTTGCATCTTACGCTCCATGGTAGACAGTGAAGGCTGCATGAAATCAGGGCTTGAGCTTGGACTCTGCAAAGCCTGGGAAGGCATGGGGCCTCCTATTTGAAGTGGGATATTGAATCCCTAATTAAAAGCAAGCAAGGAAACCTTACTTGTCTGGTGCTGTCCAGAGTGAAGCTCTGACTTCCATCAGGACATGCTTTATAAACACCAATTTTCCTGTCTGATGGTGGAGGACGGTGCTACTTGGCAGAGTGGATATACTTAATAGTTCAGTAACAGCTCTATCACTGGGTGGAGTCCACTAGTCTAAGCTTCCTTTCTGCCTAAGGAGTAAGATTTGTTCATCGAGAAGTCCCTTCAGCTTTCCAAAACTTGCTGAGATAGAACATCCTGTCCTTCTGAGGAAACTTAGTAAAGAAAATATACCCAGAGAAAGCCTTTCTCTGTTCAAATTATGGTGTGTGTCCATGATCATGAGAAAATGACAAAATTATCTACCACCCTGCGGCTGATGATGTTGGATCCTGTGTGTATGTCTGGTGTGCTCCCTATAAAACAAACAAAAGAAACCCAGAGACCAGTAGGTCTTAATTAACAGGCCCGACAAGCTTGCTCTTATGTAGATAGTAGTCATATTTTTAAAGTGAGAAATAAGCCCAAAAGCTTTTTAAATACTTTCCCTGGCTAAGAAATCAAGAAAGGGTCTGTATTTGCTACCAGTCGCCTTGATTTGATACGCCACTCTCAGAAAAATGAGATCAGGTTTACCTCTCCAGGAAAGATGTTCTATTTTATGAGATACAACCAGAATGAATATCTACCTAAAGATAATTTATAGAACATATTTCCTATATGGGATGGGTGTTTGCATCAGCCTAGTTTATGTGACATATCCTAGTCATTGAAAGAAATGAGTATAGGGAGTTAAAACAAGTGTGGAGAACATAGCTGTACCAGGCTTTGAAAACACACACACACACACACACACACACACACTTTTTTTTTTTAACTCATGAGGACTTCAGCTGGTGGAGGATTGTGGTGGATAAAACAGACTAAAAATAAATAGCTGTATACTACTTCATTAAGCGGCCGTGTGGAGTGATTTTCCCATTGATTAGTCTCAGGGCTAATGCTGGCTCATTCCTCATTTCTTTGCTAATTAACATCCGTGCCGTTCCTGACCACTTGACCGTGTTCTCTGGTGAACATGCACTGGCTTGGAAAGTAATTGCTCTGTTTTTGCCTCCCTCCCCCACCTGCTTCCCTAATCCCCAGCTTCCTCTCCTTTCTTTCTTCCTAAAAAATAAAGTGTTAAGGTAGGAGGGAGAGAAGACAGGCTTGCAGTGGTATCCAAGAGAGAGAAACACAGCCCCACACCCAAGCGCTTGAATCGGGGCTGGGTAAAGACAGATGATTGCTCAGGTTACCATATGAACTGGCTAGCTTGCTTTGCTTTGCATTTGTTGATTTCAGGCTCTTACAGAATATTTACGGACAAATTGCCTGACTCAGGGAGTTATGACCAAAGACCTTTAAAAGAGAAATTAAGCGCTGGTATCAAGGCATCTCTTTTTGAAGGCTGTGTACTTTTTGGTTCTCGGGTTTGTGAAATGGGATTTCCTGCCAGGTTGCAGTTTGCTGATCTCACCCGAGTTAGAGCTTTTGTGCAGGGGTGATCCACAGTCAAGCAGAGTGTACGTTATCATTGCAGCAGAATACCCAATGTGGTAAACTGGGATCAGCATTTGGGAAATACCCACAGAAGAGACATAATGAAAACCACCCACTTCTGTAGAACCTGAGGCCAGTGTGCATCTTGGGAAAGGCTTTTCCAACACAGGTGAATGACCGACCCATTGCTTTGAGTTAATCCAAAATCATAGCATATCTTTTAATCGGATCAAACGTCATGCTGCATTAGAGAACGATTTGAAATTTGTTTTGATTTTTGCAATATGGTACAACACATCTTTGAGCTAATCAAGGTGGGCTCTTCCTTCCAACTCATCTTTTAGACAGGGATAGTTACCCTTCCTTATCTTTGCAGGATACTTTTGGCCTTATAATGTTTTCCAACAGGCATTTTTGAATACTTCACTTACCTCTGTGTTCAAATCTTACTTCTGTAAGACCATAAAGGCCTTGAAGTAGCGTTGTGCTCTTTTAGCCTGTCACTGAAGAACAGTACATGAACTGTGGCTAGGACATTAAATCCCTCACTAAATGAATGAAGAAGCATCTGAAACATGATGCTATGCTTCTTTTTCTTATTCTGTCTTTAATTTTATTGTCACCTTCAAGATTCATATTTACTCATTACCCAAAGGGCTTTAATAGTATATTAGATACTCTCTTGAATTTTTGACAAATTATCATCATCGTTGTCGTCATCATCATCATCATCATCAGTGTGTGTGTGTGTGTGTGTGTGTGTGTGTGTGTGTACATTTCTGTGCCATAGTGGTCATGTGGAAGTCATAAGACAACTCATAGGAATCCATTTTACTTCTTCCATTAGTTGGGTTCTGAATTTGGAACTTAGGTCATCTTGGTGGCAAGTGCCTTTATCTGATGAACTCTCATACTGGCCTCAGTGTCTTAAATTTGATTATGATCTTATCTGTAATGAATTAACTATTGCTGATCATTGAAAGAAGGCTCAGATCCAAGCTGCACAGCAACACTTCCTATAAGTTCAGGAAGTGTGTTTAGTTGTCCATTACTCTATTTCCATTGTAATAGGTCCTGGCAAATGGTTTGCTAGTGTGTGGAACTGAAAGAAGAAACTGTAGGGAACATTTTAGACAGCAAGAACCCAAACTCAGAAGTTGGATGCATATGAGTATGTTAGGAAATGATAGAAAAAATATGTTTGGAGACTCATCTGAGACCAGACATTGAGTCAGGTTAACTGTATAGCTAAGGAATTTGGACTTTATTCTTGTGTGCAGGAACTGAATATAGTTAATGGCTGATCATTGTCTGAGAAGATCACCCTAAAAGGTGCTGACTCTGGCCATCTGAGATAACAGCAGAAACAGGGCAGGGTGGAGCCAGATGTTCATCCTGGTTCCAGAGGTGGGCATGGCAGGGTGGGTGGAGGGGAGGCTGAGATAAGGAATTCAGAAGTTCTGGCTGCAGTGTGCTGGCTGCAATAGCCAAGCATGGGTGAAGGGTGGGGAGAAGGCTGAGTTTCTTGCTAGAGATCATCTTGAGACTGCTCTGCCCTGACTGGATTCAGTCTCTCTCCATGGTCTGCTGTCTCACTGATGTAAACTGGTTCAGGAAGAATGCAAGAGACTTGCCTTATACAACCAGAGGTCCTCTGATCCCACCCCACCCTTCAATGTCCATTGTAGCTGACAAAAGAACCATTTTCTCAGAGCTTTAAGCTACTGTCCAAGAAAAAGCATTATGGTGTGTTTTCTTTCTCTGGTGGAGGTGCCTCTTGGGACAGAAGGGGATGGTCCTCATAAAAATAGAAGGCTTTAGGGTCTGACAATCAGGAAGTATGACCCTTCACCTTTGCCAGCTGCAGCTCCAGTCAAGAGGCTGCCTGCTTTGTGGCCACACTGATGATGGCATTTACTCTAAAATATCATTTTGTAAGGACGGGGTTTAAATTACACTTTAGGTTTCTGAATGCCACAAGAAACTCTAAGTATTTTCAGGTTCATAAATGATATAAAAACTCAAAATAAAATATCTTATTATGAAGAGTCCACTGATTTAAAAGTAGGCTCAAAACAAAGGGCACCTCTTATACCTTAAACATCTCTTTAATTCTTTAACATCTTTTTCTAATGCCCCCTAAAGGAAAAATGGTCTTTATAAACAAACAATAAGATTAAAATGTGGTGTATGGGGGGCAGTGCTGAAGAGATAGCTCAGCAGTTAAGAGCACTGACTGCTTTTCCAGAGGACCTGCGTTCAATTCTAAGCAACCATATGGTGACTTGCAACCATCTGTAATGGGATTTGATGCCTTCTTCTGGTATGTTTGAAGACAACTACAGTTTGTATATGTATATGTGTATATGTGTATATGATGTATATGTATATGTATGTATATATTCTTTAAAAAAAGAGATAAAGATAGAAACTTTATTGATAATTTGTCTCCACATTAGCTCCTATGTGGCTGTCCTCATGATGTTTGTTTGCTTCTGAATGGAAATGATGAGAATAAGGAAGAGCCTGGAGGCTAGACCAAAGCAGGGAACACAAGGTCAGAGTTGAGTCATGCAAGACGCACCAGCATAGAGCACAGCAGGATCACCCATGGTCACAGCACAGGCATGAAGAATGTGGCAGCCTAGACCAAAGCAGGGGTCTCACCCATGATCTTAGTAGAGCTATACAGGATAGCACATATTGTATATGTGTGCTCATAATCATGTGTGTGCATGTGTGCATGGGCCCCTGTCGGCCCCTGTACATGCAAATGTATGTTAGGAGAAAATTTTCTTTCTGAGATTCTGAAAAACTGTGATTTATTAGCTGAGCATAGAGGAGAGATCAGCCAGAGGATTGATTGGGATAAGCCTTGTCGTTTTGCTAAAAATCCATTTACTTGTTGAGCTTTTAAGTGATGAAAGGATTATGAGAATAAAAAAAAATCTAATAAAGTTACCAGTGGAGCATTTTGTAAAATTTGCATGTGAATTTATAACATTATAATCTGTCTGCAGACAGCCTTGTTCGGCAGAAGGGAAGAACTGTACCATTCACATAGGCATAAAAAATGCAACAGCAGAGTTTCCGGCCAGGAAACCTTTTTTTTCCATATGGGTATCCATATGCTTTATCTTGAAATCCATATTTTTGGCCTTGATACCCATATGTTAGCTTTTGCCTAAATAAGACAGTGTAATCATCCTTTATTGTTTCTTTTTTCCTAGAAAGTTACAACTCTAAGGTTAGGGGTAGAGCGTAAGAGGAACTGGACCTTTTGTGTACAGGGACACAGATTTGTAAGGGAAATCATTAGAAAGACATGCACAGTTTCGTGTTTGTTTATATTGTGTGCATGGATGCATATTAATTTTAAATACTGGATTGATGGTTAGTGTTAATCTTCAACTTGACAAAATCTATAATTAACTAAAATATGAGCATCTGTACATGTCTTTGGAGGAATCATCTTGATTATATTGAAGTGAGAAGACCCACCCACCCACTGCGGGTGGCACCATTCCCTAGACAGGGAATGCTGGAGTGTACAAGAGTGGAGAGAGCTAGCTAAGCACTAGCATGTATGCATTTGTTATTATCTTCTTTTGAAGAAGCCACAGTGCTGCCTTGACTTCCTCACCATGATAGACTGTAATCCACAACTTGAGTAGAAATAAACCCACAGCAATATACAAAGAAACTGAGACATTTTCTTCATGTTTATGTTGTCAAGATAAGACATCCACAAGTTGAGTTTCAAGCCACAGGCTATCTGTTCCAGTTTGACCCTTCCATATGTCTGATTGGGCAATGAAAGACACTTTCAGGGTCAGGCAGTGAATGAATATATTCTCTTTTACAATGGGATTTCCAAGAAAATGCCCACTGTACTCCTGAGATTTTATTTCAAGCCAAGCAAGAGAAACAATAGGGGTCATATAATTAATTATGTTATCATTGCCCAGCTACATAGAGGACATCCCTTGAAGATCACTTGGTGCTTAAGAAGAAAGTTGTACTTGTATTTAATTGCTTATACATCCCCAATTCATATGTAGCTTCTGGCTGGATTTTAGTGGAAGGTTTTTAGGCTTATTAGAAGATAGAAATTCTTCATGAGGTGAACACCATCCAATTCAAGAATTTCTCAAACTATCAGCTATTTCGTGTACCATCGGTTTTTAGCACAGTGATAAAAGCGACTTTACACAATTGGCCTGGGAGGCCGTCTCTGCATCAGACTTCAGTGTTGTCAAATGATAAATCACACTTCTATTTCCCTCTCTACTTTCTATACACAATAAAATAACTATTAGCTTTACATATCCTCCCTTGAATTCACAAGGGCCTTCCTCCTGCTTTATTAGGAATTGATGTATTGGGGAAGCAAGGCCAGGGGATGAATGGGTCACCCTAACACAGTCTAAAACATTGAAAGCATTGAATACCTGCTTTATGGAACTGTCTAAAACTAAAGTCACCACTGCTGCCTATTGATTTCCGACACCATTTCCATTGCCCTGTGGTAATTTAGGTGTACAGCATAGGGTATTGCACCATAGGTCAGCCTCAATAGAGAAAGTCCTTTTCGAAATATTTTGTTTGACTTTATTTCATTGGAGATTTCTACTATCAGCCACTTCATATCCGCCTTGTCCTCATGGTCTGGCAAGGTCAGTGTGGGTGTCCATGGTCTGTCAGCCTCGGGACCTTTGATTGACAGACTGCTGAGTCGCTCTCTGCAGAGGGAAGCTGCTGTCCTGTGCCTAGCATGTGCAAAAGCCCTCTGCAAAGACCATTTCCCAGAACCTTGGGCTGGAAACTGGCACTTCAGCAGCCTTCTCAGGAGCGGTCGGTGGGAGCCCGTGTCAGGGCCACCTCCGCTGGATGTCTGTCAGCATGGAGAGTCAGCATTTTGACTCCCCTCCTCCAAACTACAAAGGTGTCAGCAATTCGCTTATTACATTCCTAGAAAAACCCACTGAGGTGAAGCTATGGCTGCTCAGGGCATAACTTCCCTAGGTAGTAGGGGAAAAAGTTAAGCGGCCGGTTTTGAGACTTAAATTCTCTGTCGGGCCTTTTGTTGTTCCTCCACGGCTGGGAGTGCTGGGAGAGATTATTTTAGGATCCCTCGGGTGGCTTTACATTCCCGACTCTTCTATTCTCTGCAGCATGACCTCACCGCATTAACACTGCCGTCTCCCTCTGATGGAATCTACTTTCCTTTCCATTCACACTGGCTGAGGATCATATCTCTGATCCACTTAGAAACACAGTGAGCTCGGCCCTGGAGAATGTGCACGCTCTCTCAGCTCCTCTAGTGATCTCCGGAGCTCTATTTCTGGCCCTCTAGTCACACCCTCACTTGCCTCCCTCTTGTTCCTCTGAGGGGCAGATGTTAAGTTGGGTGCTAGGAACTCGCTATGGAATATTTCTTTGGTTCTGCAGAGCTGAGGATTTTTTATGTGGGCATTCATGAGTGTCTGTGCACAGTCCACACTCCTGAGTGCAAAATACAGGACGGTAAAAATACAGTGAATTCATTTTGCTAGGCTTCCTGAAGGAAACGTACTTTTAAAAAGTGGACCTTAATACTGTCATCAGCACACTGAGACTTATTATATTGTGTAAATATGAAGGCCATGAATAAATATCACCAAGAAATAAGCCAAAAAGTCTCTGAATTTAGTGGATTATCCCTATTGAAACTTGTCTTTCTGGAGAAGAGCAAACTGTTTGCAGTTTTAAGAGTAAGCGGCTGCTACAGTGTGGAGATAACATGTTTCTTATGAAGTGTTAGGAAACAGGAAATGAAGGAAGCCCAGAATTGGATTAGAAATTTCTATAGCCATAATAATAAATTGTTGCCATGAGAGAAAGCCCCTAAATTAGAGGAGAGTGACTGCCTTCCTCAGTAAGAGGCAGCGTGGAGAGCCCCTCTTGAAATGGAAGTAAAATGAGGGAAAATTGCATTGTTGCAGGCTAATTTGATGAAAGGACCCCAGTAAACTGCGATTGCACAGTTAATAAAGCCTAGAGCTTTTTTTAGAGGCCAAAATTAGTTGTTTAGTGGTTTAAAAAAATCAATTACAAATTGGGTTGTCTTCTTTAACCAATCAGGCAGAGAAACCACCATGATAACAAACACGTGAAGTCAGCCAGATGCCTCACAGTGACTGTTTTTAAAAAATATTAAATAGATACCACAACCACTCTGAAGTTTGAAAAACTTTACCTTTCTAATGGAACCACTTAATTCTTTTGTTATAATAGGTCTGTGCTGCAACGTGAATGAAGGTAGGTGTGTCTTTTTTTAAAAGAGTTCAACAGTGAAGAGTCCCTGTGGTTTATTTGAAGAGGAAAATCTAGGTGATCATGAGAAAGGGGCGGAGAACATTCTGCAGGAAGCAGAACTGTAAAGAGCTTGTGGGTAGGGGAGTTCTGTGTCAGAACTGGAAATGCATGGTAGGTTTCCTAAAGAGCTGTGGTACCTACATTCTTAATTTGTTCTTAAAATCATAGTTTAAGTAAAGTAATTCCAAGAGCTTAACAAGTACACCTTTGATATTATCTCTGTATAAAACTGGCGTCCTGTTTATTGAGCACGAGCTAATCTACCCATTTTTCTCTGACCTAAATCAGATATTTACTAGGACTAGGAAATCCTGGGATTATGAGGCTTGTGTGCTACCCGTTCTTGTTCGACAAGTTCCTGGAGGCTGAGAAGGTATCTTACCGCAGAAGAAATGTGAGAGGTGGCACTCAGCTCCTTTAGAAAATTTGCTTAATTGGTATGTAGCTGAAAAGACCTGCAGGGCACCTCTGATGCCAGCCATCTGTCCAGGTGGCCTGTGGTGGAGCCTAGGCGCTGGGATGTTCCGGAGCTGAGTTTGAATCTTTACTTTCTAACTCAATGACATCAGGCACTACAGATGGTACTTGTATCTAGATCCTCAGTTTTCAAACCTGAAAAAAAAATGGGGGAAACTCATGACTACATAAAGAATGTAAAAACCAGCCCCAAAATGTAGTAGATAAACTTCAGGTTGGTTGGTATGGAAGAGGAGAAAGGACTCGTGTTATGCTCAGCTGGCTGACCATTCACATGGAGGTTCTCCATCCTGGAATTACTGGGAACTCAAAATAATAATGAGCTAATAAATATATTCAGAAAGCCATTATATTGTCTTATTAATTAGGTGGAGGCCAAGGCATCAGAAGCAGGCTGCAAACAGCAAGACAGAATCTTTAGGAAGGCATTTATGTAGGAATAGGCTTGCCCTTGAGGATGGAGTAAGGATAAATGGGTGGACAGCGATGGCACTGGGAGAGCAGAGGGTGAGAGGGAAGAGCCCAGGGCACAGTGGGAAGTCAGAATGAAGAGAGGCTGGGGAAGGGAGTTTCCTCCCCAGAGCCTTACTCAGAACCTTGGAGACCCAAGTTAGAGGCGGAGAGGATGAAACTGCTCAAGTTAGTGCTGCCCTCTGCCCTACCTGCCACTCACTCTCCTTTCTGCCAAGTCTCCTTTGTGCAGACAACCTTGATGGCTCACATGAGCATCTGCGTAATGGTGCCTGTGTGTGCATCCGTATATCCATATAGATTGGCATCCTTTGCATATGTTACACATCATAGGCTCACATACTCTGTAGACTGTAGTTACCATATATTTTAATGAATGTCAATTGAGCACATATTTATTGGATACATAGATTTTTTTCTTCTTGTGGTTAGATAAGTAAACCTCTTCCTCTTTCTGCTTGAATCCAGTACCCTCCTCTGAACTACATACCATGTCCTTACTTCTTCCCCACCCCCCACTTATAGTAAGTGTCTCTGTTTATGTGTGTGTGTGTGCACATGCATGTGCAAATGTGTTCATTTGTATAAATACTTATACACATATTTGCATGTGGAAGGCAGAGGCTGACGTCATGTACCTTGTCTTTGAGACAGACTCTGTCTCTGGGACCTGGCGCCCATTGATTTGACCAGTCTGGCTGGCCAGGAAGCCCTGGCCTCTCATGTCCACCACTCCAAATCACATCCCACCATACCTGGCTCCTTAAATGGATTTGGAGATCAAACTCAAATTTTCATGCCTTCATACTAATCTTCCTTCTTTTTAAGGGGACAGAACCAGCTGAACTCAACTTGTCTGACTATCCCATTTCCTGCAGCTCAAAACAAAAACCTTGGCATGCAGCCATTCTCTTTCTTGACTGCGCAACTGTACAGCTATCATTTATATCAATAAAAACAATTAACTTGCCACAGGGTGACTCATATGCCATCACAGCATATACAAACTCCGATATAGTCAGAGAAGAGGTCAGTATAGAGAGCAGAGAGTAAATCTTCAGACATGCCCAACTAGGAGAATAATGTCCATTTTTAAATCCTGATTCCTGATGGAAGGTTCCAAAAAAGAGTGCCCCAGACTGAAGAAGACCGAGATTCTGTGGACCCAAGAAGCAAAGCCATTAGAGAAGCTGTTATGGCTGTTCCTGAGACTGATCTCAGAGAAGTCCCGGGCAGTTTTGAGAAGCCATTTCATACTTAGGCCAGGTCAGGGAAATAGATTTTTAAATAGAGACAAAGTTATCAATAGTTGGTGCTACATTCTCTGTGTTTCGTGAATTGTACTTTTGCCTGGTACTTCGGGTTTACAAAAATGAATTAGACCTTGTTGGCTATTGAATGTAGCACTTGCTCTGCTGTCTGTCTTCTTATATGCATCTGTAGGGCAGCAGGCTGTGATCTTCCTATATAGTCATAAAGCCACAGCTTTATATTTCAGTCCTAACCCAAATTGACAATCCTAGTTTCTCTCAGCAGAGCCTTAAATGATTTGCTGATGACACTCTGGAATATTTTTCTCACAAGAAAGTAAAATTTTAGGGCAATGTAGTCAACAAGGCAAGAACTTTGATCACTTGAGATTTATAAAGACATTGTAACTTTTAAATGCGTACTTTCCTTCTAAAGGACTATGGAGGGGATTTAAAATATGGCTATTTAATTTTTAAAAATTACATAAATTAAGTGAACAGCCCATTAGCGGGATGCCATCGGGATCACATGGCCAATTCAGATCGAGTTATATTAGCTTGCCTGCCAGATTTGAATAAGAATTAAGAAATTACTATTCTGTAGTAGTGTCGGCCATTGATCCTTATTTCCACTGATATTCTTCACAGTAACTACCTGGAACTGACTGTTCCTACAGGCCAGCCCCTGAATCTGCAGGACTCTCCTGTGAGAGGGGAAGACTGGCAGCCAGCCGCTGATCAACTTGCCTTTGATGGTGCCTCAGACTGCAGGGGCCTTTTGTTGAAACAGGAAGCTAAGACTCATGGGACTGAACAGTGGCGGCGGGAACAGACACGGAGCCCACCACGGAGCCCACCATTTTGTCCTTGCTGCTCTGCTGAGCTCCAGAGAAACCTCTCCTTCCCTTTGGTCACCACTGACCCCCTTCTACAAGCAGTGCGTGGAAACTCTGTTAAGCAGATGTGCCATGACAGTTATGTTGATCAGAGCACCTCAGAAACAAGCCCGACTGAGGAGTTAGCATGCCTCTGGGGCGGCGATTCTCTTAGCAGGGTCTTCACACTCCGTATGCTTTAACTAAGGGAAGAGGCTGATTTCCCTCAGTGCAGGCTGCTGCTCTTAGCATCGTTTTTATTTGGACAGTGATTTCAAACGTGTGACTTTCTAAAAAAAAATCCTAAAAATATAAACGTGTATTTCTGCCTCTTGGACTCTGACAGCTGACAGATTGTGAGAACGATTAGATTTCTTATGAAACTTAAGAGATAAATGCACGATCTGTTTCAGAGGTATTCTAGCCCCCTGTGCTCTAGAAGCGGTAACTTGACTTTTGCTTTACTTCAGTCTCAAAGACCTGCCCCCTTCCAGCCATTCTCACCCTCAGGAATGATCTTTTTGTTCCCAGCTCCCGCTGAGAGCTAACCATCTCTCTAGGACATCTTGACGTCTCATAGACTCACTTCTCTAGGTTGAACAATTTCCTTTTCACGCCATTCCACTTTGGTAGCCTTGTCAGGATTAACTCTGTCTTTTGTACATGTTGTATATTTCCATGGCAGTAGGAATTGCATGTTTCCCTTCTATCAAAAATCCTTGACCTGGGCCTGGAGAGATGGCTCAGTGGTAAAGAGTTTGTACTACTCTTGAAAGGGGGGCAAGGTCAATTGCCAGACCCAAGTCTGGTGGCTCATACCTGCCTATAGTTCCAGCTCCAGGGGGATCTAATGCTCTGGCCTCTGTGGCACACACACACACACACACACACAGAGAGAGAGAGAGAGAGAGAGAGAGAGAGAGAGAGAGACAGAGACAGAGACAGAGACAGAGACAGAGACAGACAGAAAGATACAGAGAGACAGAGAGAAAGGGAGAGGGAGAGAGACAGACAGAGGGAGAGGGAGAGACAGACACACACACAGAGAAAGAGAGAGACAGAGACAGATGGAGAGATACAGAGAGGCAGAGAGAGAAAGGGAGAGGGAGAGAGACAGACAGAGGGAGAGGGAGAGAGAGACAGACACACACAGAGAGAGAAAGAGAGAGACAGAGACAGATGGAGAGATACAGAGAGGCAGAGAGAGAAAGGGAGAGGGAGAGAGACAGACAGAGGGAGAGAGAGACAGAGACAGACAGAGACAGAGGGAGAGACAGACACACACACACACACACACACAAAGAGAGAGAGAGAGAGAGAGAGAGAGAGAGATGTTTCCTAGCCTACACCCCCTCCCTATATACAGAACAACAGTAAGCTTTTGAGCCTGGGGACTCAGCAGCAGTGGTTGGGAACTCCTGTAGAGGAGCCCGCTTTCCTTGTTTCTCATTGCTCGCAACCATCCACAACACTGGTTCTATGGTACCCAAGCCCTGCACGTTATCCCGATCTCTGTGCGTACCAGGAACCACATAGTGCACAAACATACATGCAGGCAAAACACGTGTACACATAAAATAAATCTAAAACAAATCAAAAACAACAACCCTTAGGTATGAGGGTCCTGGAGGAAGACCCGCCTTGAACGTGGGTGGGGCCATTTGCAGAGGCTGGAGGGTATTGTATGGAATCAATGGGAAAGGGAAACTGCATTGCACATTCTATCTCTGCTTCCTGGCCACTAGGAGGCAAGCCGCTCTGTCCTGCTGCCCTCATCCTGTTGGATTGAAACCTCTGACACCAGGAGACAAAACAGAGCCTCTTTCTCTTAAGGGTTTGCCAAACAATCACACAACCATGGTGACATCTCTCCCATGAAGCCTCCGGATGCTTGGTTTCTCCTCCCTCCCTCGGCACCTGCCTCTATTCAGTGGCGTTCTGATTGTCATTGCAGGACGAGCAGTTGAGGAGCTAAGCCTGGCATTTGGAGCTGGGAAGACAGCTCAGTGGGAACATCATTTGCTGTTCCAATGTAACGACCTACGTTTGAATCCCCAGAATCCACATTCAGCTGGATGCAGTAGCATATGGCTGTAATTACAGGACTCCTACAACAGGATGGGAGGTGGGACAGGAGAATCCTTGGAAGCTCAGGGGCAGCTACACATGGCAAGGAGCAAGAAGAAGCCCTGCCTTTAACAAGGTGCAATGTGAGGACTAACACTTGAGGTTGTCTTCTGACTCCCACACTCATTCTATGGTCTAAGTGTGCTTTCAGTCACACACATATGCACTCCTGCGCTCACTCACACATGCGTGTGTGCGCGTGCAAACACACACAAACCTACAAACATACATGCATAGGTGCATACATGCACATACACACATGTACACACATACACATACCACAACACACACACACACACATACACACACACACACACACACACACACACACACACACACGCACACACACACTTCCGATTGTATGCAAGGTCTTCAAGGCTCTCTGAGAGCACACATCTCAGAGTTTCAGCTATGTAGCTGTAACCTAGATCACCTGGTTCCCTAGAACCCCCTGAATCTTGTTGACTGCTCTAGCAGATGGCCATTCCGATTTCAAGATTCATTTGTCTCTCACATGCTTGTGAGAGAGAATGAGGACTGGTCTGGTGTGTACTTGTGGTAAGTTGTATAGCACTATAGAACTGTATGCAGAGGTCAGCGCGAAACCATTTTTGTAGGACTTTTTGTTTTAATCTGCTCATAGCAGGCTCACTGAATGCAGAGGGCTCATCAGCACAGGTTTGAAATTCTGTACTTTGAAAACATGACAACAGATGTTAATGTATGGGGCTATTTAAGTCACTTACCAGATGGTTCACAACACATCTTTCCTATTAGATTTATGCAATAAATCTCCATTCCTCTTGAAACATTCGCTTGAATATATCTATAACTTTTTTATCTCCCTTCAATACATTTATGCAGAACACATCTGTGTTCCTACACATCAGATGTGATTAGCGCTACGTTTTCTTTCCCTTCACCTAGATGACAGAATTGATCCCTCATTTTGGGGATGTGTAGGAAGCAGCAGAAGTTATGCAAAGATGTCAATGAGGATTGTAGGTGTGCAGGGCAAACTTTGTTATCATTGCCTTGTTTCTACTCCTCCTTTCTCAACACCCCTGCCTCTGGCTCCATTCCTTATATATAGACTTCTCTGTACATAAGAAGACCACAGGAATGCATGTGGTCATTCATGAGCAGAAAAGAGAGAATGCTCATCTGCTTGCTTGCTTGCTTGCTTTTTCTTTTTCTTTCTTTCTTTCCTTTCTTTCCTTCCTTTCTTTCTTTTTCTTCTTTCTTTCATCCTTCCTCCTCTTTTTCTTTCTTTCTTTTTTCTTTCTTTCTATCTCTCTGTCTTTCTTCTTTCTTTCTATCCTCTGTCTTTATTCTTTCTTTCTTTTCTTCCTTTCTTCCTTTCTTCCTTATCTTTCTTCTTTCTTTGTTTCTTTGTTTCTTTCTTTCTCTCTTCCTTCTCTTTCTTCTTTCTTTGTTTCTTTGTTTCTTTCTTTCTCTCTTCCTTCTCTTTCTTCTTTCTTTCTTTCTAGATTTATTTTATCATTTTTATTACCTAAATGTGTGTGTGTGTGTGTGTGTGTGTTGGAGTGCACATGTGACCAGGTGTCTAAAGAGGACACATGAAGGTACCAGGTCCTCTGGAGATGGGGTTACAAGAGATTGCAAGCTGCTAGACATTGGTGCTAGGAACCCAGCTCAGTCCTCTGCAGGAGGCTCAAGGCCACTCTATGCCTCCTGTTAGTTTCTTTAGAAGGTGACTTTTGAGAGTTGGCACTGCTTAATACCTATAATTAATTTCTTCACATGTGATGCACACCTGTCAAGACATGAACTTTCAGGGTAATCTGCTTTCTGCAGCCCCCACACAACTGGAGGCCTCAATTTAGTGAGGAAATGACAGAATGTGTTGGAAAATATTGTGAATTTATTTAGAAACTTTTCACCCTAAATAATTCTTAACCAATATCTTCTTTGGCAACATTTCTCCATACTCATCATGAGACATATTCAGTGTATCTAAGAGTAGAAGCATTCCAACTTTGCTAGTTTAATGAGTACAGTTTTTCTTTTACGTTGCATTGTAGAGATTTTTCCCTATGGTTCACTGCAGATCAACTCTGTTTCAACTAATATTTATTTTTTTGTCTTATAAATTAGGGGAAAAGCATATTTGAAAGCAATACACATTTAATAATAACAGGTCAGCAGTGCTCTTTATCTTTCCCAAACAGATTTTTTAATTGAAATTTTTATTATACATGAAAATATATTTGAGAATTCTATTTTTTGTGAATTTATACCTTAAATTCTTAATAGTATATTTTCCTCAACATATTTTCCTTATTCTCAAAAAATTAAAAATCAGTTGATTGAATATCTCATAAATTGATTAAGAAATAGAATATATTATGTTGGCATTATGAGAATAAATATTGAAGTCAAGACTATTTCAAAACAGCATTTCACTGATTAATGTCAAGAATAACATTAAAAAGTATTAGAAAAATTGGGCTGGAGAGATGGATCAGCAGTTAAGAGTGCATTGTCCTTCTTGCAGAGGGCCCACGTTCAGTTCTGAGTTCAATTGTCTGTAACTCTACCTCCAGGTGGTCTAATGCCCTTTATGAGCTCTGAGAGCTTGTGCGCGCACACACACACACACACCACACTCACCACACACACACACATACACACATGCACATGCACATGCGTGTGCACACACACACACACACACACACACATACACACCACACCACACCAATAACAACAACAGCAATAATAAATCTTTTAAACATTATCAGCAAGTGATGAGGGAGGTTTGAAAAATACACAGGGATTAAGTTACCAGAACTTTGCCTGAACAGTAATTAGGATATAGCCTGAATAATTACATCAAGTCCCTTCCCATTACTGAGCCTCACATTCCTTACTTGTGAGACATGAAAAATGCAGATTAGATTACCCCATCATTTCTTCTGGCATTAATTTACCAACTTTATAAATATTCATGCATACTTCTGAAGTATTTAATACACATGAAAATGGTTTCTTCTTTTAATGTCATTTGGCCTTATTAATAATAATAATATATATATATATATAATATTGATACTGAATAATTTCAGATTGATAGCTATTAATACAAGTCAAATGTTCCAAGTTCCAAGATCCTATTTGAGGATATTTTTCTTGATTTTGTTGGTGCCTCCCTGACAGTGTAATGTAAGAGTGCCTTACTTGAAAATGTTTACTGAAAGCTGGAAATGGACTTAAAGCTTCTGCATACTCCTGCCTCTGTGCCTTCTCCAATGCGATGGATCGTAACCCTCAAACTGTGAGCCAAAGTAAATACTCCTTAAGCTGCTTTTGCAAATATTCCGACAGTCTTGAGAAAGATAACTGACTTTCGAGGACGAACGCTTTATTCATAAAATTCCATAATCACGCTGGTCTGACTCCCTATGGATACGGCCACCAAAGGAACAGAGGGTGAAAGGAGGAACGAAGCCACCCAACTGCAGAGCAGATGTCCCAAAGTCACTGTGCTGTGTCTGCAGTAATGTAGCGTGGTCGCAGCTGCTGGTTTTTCTAAACAGCCTTTTCTGGTTTTTGTTTGTTTTTCCTCCCTAGAGAATCAGCCACCCATATTCTCACTTCATAAAACTGGGGCAGCTCGACAGGGGATGCTCACTGCCCCCAGCCATCTTCTGGATAATAATATCGGTAATCAGATATTGTCAGAGCAACTGCAGAGGGAGACGGAGCTCAGCAGTGCTTTGTTTGTGCATTCTTTGGTGACCGAGTTGAGGGTTCTGTAACTGTTTACCAAAAAAGTTGTTGAGCTTGTGAGTGAGCCCTGTAAACTCTTGAACTCTGTGTTATTTTGAGGAGAGACAGATGGCAACGCAGATTTGCTCAAGAATTATATAAACAGACTCGATTCTGCTGGCTATACAGTCACCTATTTGCCTTTGAACTAAGCTTTTCCTGCTGACCATTGTTTCCCTCATGGGGTGAAGTGGTTCCCATCAGTACCCAGGAAGATGAGGGAGTGGTGATTCTGAGAGTTTGAAGCAAGTCTCTTGCTCCCACACACCAATGCATCTCTATTAGCTCCTCCTGTCTGTGATGCCTCCTCTGAGCTTGGCTAGCGTGTTCTCTGTGCACCTTCATCATGGTGCTTTAATCATCTCTTTATTCAAAATGTATTCGATGGACTATTTTACCACAGGCAGTATGCCGTGTGATGGGAAATATAAAGACAAATAAGATGGAGAAAAAGCTAAAATAGACACGGAAGAATAAAGATCCTCACACGTTATTGCTACTTTCATTAAGATGTAATTTTAGTAATTTTTGCCCCCTTTTACAACTCATTTTAAATATTTTGATCAGGCAAGAGACCAATAGAACAGGTTAAAAGCAGAGAGAAATTTGAACTGTGGAAATGTTAATACTGCTGTGGCCGCTGCATAATGACATTTTAGTCAAGGACAGACTGCATATGTGGCCTTGGTCTCAGGAGAAGTTTCATCATCCACCTGTTGATGCATCCTGAGGCAGTATCTGAGGCTAGGCTGAGAAAAGCAAACTGCTGATCTTTGTCAGCCACTGGGACAAGTGGAGCCCCAGAACAGCGCAGAACACTCATGACTGTGATTTTCTTTTGAGACAAGGTCTCATGAAGGCCTGCATGCTTTGAGCTTCTGGTATAACTGGAGATGACCTAGAACTTCTGGTCCTCCTGCCTCCTTTTCTGATTCCTGGGATTACAAGAATTTTCCTATAATTTACTTACTATGCATGGTATTGGGGATAGATCTTAGGACTTCACATCTGCTAGGCAAGCACTCTCCCACATGTGCTGTAGCCATAGCCCCTGGTATATGCATTTACCATCTTATTATTTTTATATGCCCAAGTAAGAAATGAAGCCTGAAACTTAAGGTTAGAGGGATAGAAATGAGAGTCCAAAGAAAGCAGCAGTGGTAGGCCCACACAGAGAGTTGGGAACTTGGGGAAAGGACCACAGAAAGATATCTATCAAAATGGATGCGACACGTCTAAAGAGGTTGTGATAGGAAGCTAATTCAGCATTACATAATGAGACATCTTTGGTCAGCATTCTGAACCCCATCTTAGCAAACTAATAAAATAAAATGAACACAAAATAAGGATAATTAGGGCCATCAAAATAAAGAAATGTACAGAAATCAATGAAATTAATGGAATTAGGAAACACACTATAAAGAACAGAATCAAAACAAACTCTAGACTATGGATGAAATTAAAAATCTTAGCAGAACTGATAAACAAAGAAAGAAAAGATGCAAATTGTCACCCTCAAAAGTAATAACAAGGCATTACCACAGAGAATAGTGTGCTGTGTGTGACACTCAGGAATTTGACAAATTAAATAGAGAGGTGTTTGAAAATCAATAACTACTGAAAATCACTCCAGAAACATAGATTACCCCTAATGAAGAAATTTAATTCTTTAAAAACCGTGTGTAGAAAGAACCTGTAGGCTTGGATAGTTCTGCTAGTGTATTCTACCAAGCAATAAAGAATTCATGCCAATTCTAACAAAACCTCTTTCAGTAAATACATGAAGATAGAGTACTTCCTAATTTTACTTATGATTCCCCAAGAGTGACTTTGGCTTCTAAAGAGTAACTCCAAAGCAGAAACCAGGTAAAGATGAAACTAAAATAGAATGGAATAACAAAAAAAAAAAAAAAAAAAAAAAAAAAAAAAGAAAGAAAGAAAGAAAAGAAAAGAAAGAAAGAAAGAAAAAGAAAGCTACAAGCATTTCCTCATGACTATTGAAGTAAAAATTCCCAATAATTACAGAGTAGCTTTGCAAAACTGGCTCAATACTCAGAATCCCCACAAGTCACTCTAATAGTAGTATTAAAATACTCCCACAAATTCATACTAGTTAATATAGAAAATAACATCTGCTGAAATTTTAAGTCTCATGAAAAAAAGTCCCTTGAAGTCAGAATAGAAAGAGAAAAAAACCTACCTAAAATGCTAAACACATCTTAAAATTGGGAACAAAACTAAGGTTGTCAATTTATTTATTTATTGAAAAGCATGTAATTTTATTGAAAAAGAAAGTAAAAACATTTTATGATAAAATTGAAGATTTACATGGAAAATCTTTCTGATAAAAAGAAGAGATATATAGAAAAATGCGTTAAAATTGACAATTTTTATAGAGAATTAAAGAGTAAAGTGGTAGACATAAAAACATTGCTAAATCAACTGAAAAGGAAGTAGAACATTTTAGACAGAATTGAAGATTTACGTGGAAAATATTTCTGATAAAATTGTAGAAAAACATGTTAAAATTGAAGATTATCATAGAAAGTTTTATATAGATATAATAATGGTAGGCATAAAAGTATTACTAAGTTGATTAAAAGTAGAATTATAAACATTTTCTGATAAAGTTGAAGATTTACATGGAAAATATTTCTGACAAAATTGAAGAAATATGTAGAAAAACACGTTAAAATTGAAGAATGGAAAATTATACAGATAAAAGGGTATGCATAAAAGTAATTCTAAGTTGATTGAAAGTGGAATTGTAAATATTTTCAGGTAAGATTTACATGGAAAATATTTCTGATAAAATTCAAGAAATATATAGAAAAACATTAAAATTGACTATTTCATGGAAAATTATACAGATAAAATGGTAGACATAAAAAACCTTTCTAGATTAATTGAAAGTAGAATTAAAAATATTTTGTGATAAAATCAGATACGTGGAAAAAGCAAGAAAGTATTCTTCCAACAAACCCAAAAGAAGGTAACCACACAAACATAAAAATAATATCAAAAATAACAGCAAGCAACAATTACTATTCCTTAATATCTGTTAACATCAATGGAGTCAATTCCTCAATAAAAAGCTGTAGACTAACAGAAATATTTTTTTATGTAAATCTTCAATTTTATCAGAAAATATTTGTAATTCCTCTTTCAATTAATTTGGTAATGTTTTCTTATGTCTACCATTTTATCTGCATTATTTTTCATGATAATCTTCAATTTTAACATGTTTTTCTATATATTTCTTCTATTTTATCGAGTTGTCCATTTATAAAACCCTGATTCACCATTGTGGTTCACCATTGTTTGAGGCTGGACTGAGGGCTTAGGCAGTTAAGAGCAACTGTCCTTCCAAAGGATGAGAGTTTGGGTCCTAGAATTCTGATGTGGTGGCTCCCAGCTGCCCATAATTCCAGCTCCAGGGCATTTGCACCATCTTCTGGTCTTCTTCTGGTACACATGTGTGTACACATACACAATTACAATGAAACTAGCAAGTACATTGGAAAGAAATATGCTCCTTTATGCAATCATCAGTGTCTATATAGAAAATCACAAGAAAAAAAAGTAACCGAATTGTTGTGACAGAGTCAGGTGCACAGCCTTGAGATCGTGCAGTTTGGTCGTGAAGGATTACCAGAGGGAGCTGGGGGCAAACGGAGGTAGAATTTTTCTGTGTCTTGATTGTCAAGGTAATTATATAAATTGATTTCTTTTTATACTTAAATGAATCCTGCAATCATGGAAGTTACAATACCACTTGGAAGAAGTTAGGAGATCGGGAATAAATAGCTAAAACAGTATTAGTGTAGGCTTACAGGAGATTCTGGGAGAGGGTCTTGATCCTATATTTGTTTATTTCACAAACCAAAGATCAGTTGGTTTTCAATAATTTTGTAATAAAGTAGATGTTGTAATGACTTCTGACTTAGCAGGGTCCCACGAAGCTGTTTTAATTTAAGCTGCTAAGCACTCTCCCTTCTTCCAGGGTTCCTCTCTCATAAATCCCCAAGGCTCTGGAGTAGAAACCATAGAGTGAAAAGTTATCTGGATTTGGATATCAAGAGTGCTGACATTGTCTAAGATAGAAACTCTGCCTGCAGAAGACACGAGGATAGCCAGCATGGGGATGCACGCCCATCATCCCTGCACTTGGGAGGCAAAGGCAGGAAGATCAGTTCAAAGCCATCCTTGGCTACATAGCAAGTTCAAGGTCAGCCTGGGCTATGTGAGATCCTGTTTCGAAAATAAAATAAAACAACAACACTAAAAAGAAAAAGATTAAAAAAAAAAAAAAAAGCCTGAGCTCTGACTCAGATTCAAAAGGAATGATACTGTGAGGAACTTTTCATTATCGGTCAGGAAACTGATTTTTTTTTTCTCTTCATTTTAACAAGTGCTAAGAGTGGTTTTGGAAATTGAATACTCAACTGGATTGTGTGTTTGACATACATTGGAATTTCATGTGAGTCTGGCAATGAATACCATTTCAAATAATACATTGTTCATGTTAAGATATTCTAGTTCTAACCCCCTTTTAATTGTAACATAAAGTTCTCAAAGACAAAAAAATGGATAAAGGCCAGCAGTCACATACCTCTGTGGAGGCAGGCGGGGGGCTTACCCGCTCTCCACTGCAGCGGCGGGCTTCGTAAATGTGTTTCTGAAACCCTTAAGGTAAGATTTAAAAAAAAAAATTGGACAATTGTCAAGGATGGTTGATTTTTAAGACTTAACTACCTGAGCAATGTTCATTTAAAATAACATATGAGTCTCAATCAAAATGATCTAAGCTTAGCAAATGGCTGCTTTGTCCTTCCTTTTCAAGGAAGTTCTGAGGTGGTAGAAAATTGGTAAGAGTAAAATTTCTTTGGCTAATGTTCTTTATTTCTTTGTGGAAATTCTTTTCTTTTTACTGCAATAGCTTTTTTTTAAAAAATGGGAAAAAAAAATCAAGCCTTGGGGAAAACTGCTTGTAAGAAGTTTCTCTAGTCAAAGAGTCTGGTTTTCACATATCAAACTATAGACCTACCAAGGAAAAGGATGTGGCCAAAGTCTCCCTTGCCTCTGCCCACCAGATGTTTCTGTCAGGATAAAGACCCCTTCTGGCCACTCCCGAAGGTACTGACTGGGCCTGTTGATGGCCTACAATCTTGAAGTCACAAGCCCAGATTTGGGTCTGCTACTATTTCTGACTGGGCTTTTACAATACTTCTGTCTTCCAAACATGGCTGAACTTGTGAGAGAATCCTGGGTAGTCTCTTAAAGTGCCAGGCCCTTAAACTATGTCTCAGGAAAGAGACAGCCCTTATTCTGTCTACTTTAAGTGGTCTAGTTAGTTATACGCCTTGAATAGTTAATATGAATGGTCAACTTGACAGAATCTAGACTTACCCGGGCTATAGGCCTGTAGCATGCCACTGTGCGACTAAGTCCAGTATGGGGGAATCCACGTTAGTTCTGGGTTAGACCACTCCCTGGGTAGGAGATCCTGGGCTGTGTGAACTAGGGAAGGTGACTTAGCCACTGTGCGTATGCATTCTTTGCTCTCTGCTTCCCAATGGTCGATATGATGTGAGCAGCTGCCTACTTCACGTTCCCGGTGCCTTGACTCCGCACCACAGTAAGCAGAGAGCCAGGACAAGCCTTCTTTTAATTATATTGTCTTGGTATATTTTATCACAGCAACCTAAAAAGATGCTAAGACACCTCCTCCCCAGCTAGACTTTTGAAAGCATATGTACAGAATCCCTAAATGACAGCTAAAACCATAGGAAACATTCGGCATGCCTCTCGTGCTGTCTAGGCATTCCAGGGCACTCATGGCTGTTTTGAAACAGGACTGGGCTGAGGTTTCTTGTTATTGACTTGTTGATTTAGGACTAACTGCCTTCCAGGAAATTGTCATCAAAAACTATAAAAGCAGATCATAAATGTGTCAAGTGCTTGCTCAGGATTGGAAGAACTTGATTTTTCCTGTGATCCGGTCTGACATAGAGATTAGTTTTACCTTAATTATCACTTTTAGAGAAGTGAATATCTCCTCAAATAGCCTATATGCAGATATATGTGTGTATACTAATTATTGTAACTTTCCCCACATATGTTAACAGTTGTAAATGATGTTCTCAAGAACACCATGGGCAGCAGTACAAATTCTTAAGCTCTTTATCTCATCAAGGTTGTTAAAAGAAAAACAGAACAAAAAACTCAAAGCATTTTAGAGCATTTGTGTGTGAGTCTCTTTTACACTGGGCTTTCTTTCTCTTTGGGGAAAAGCCTAGGAGTGGGCAGAATGTTGGGAGTTTTGCTTAGGTATTTGATCACAAGGACATAAAACTAAAACAGAAAATTAGCACCAGAAATGTGAGGTCATTGCTGTGACTTACCTGACCATAGGGTTCAGAAGTTCAGGGAACTGGTTTACAGGAAGTGTTTGGAACAAAAGGAGAGGCAGGCTATGTAAGCAAAGCTTTCTGGTGGGGTCTCTGAAGACAGTGATGCCAACTGGAGGCCAGTCAGTTGAAGTGCACTCATGAGGCTTCAGAAGAAAATAAGAGAATTGAAACACAGACAAAGGAAACTTTACATTTTTCTCTGTCCTGAACTTTTTCTAGAAGGGTGAACATAAGGGTGATAAACTAATCTTGTTAAGGAAATTTCAACTGGAAAAGTGTCATTCTGCTATGGTCATTGTTAAGTATCTTCTTTGAGGTTTCTCTTAGCTCTTCTGTTTACCTTTGTGCTATATTTTATGTCCTCATTTTTAAGTTCTGATGGGTCTTTTCACGCCTGGGGTAAATACCATGTTAGAGTTTATAATATATGGTATTCTTCCACTGTAGTTTTTTCATCCTTTCAACAGTATATTTCAAAACCACTCACTTTTGTGTGAGAAATGTAGAGGCGGGTTATATGTATTTTTATCTAATTTAACAATCTCTATCTTTTAATTGTAATGTTTAAACCATTTATATTTAATGTGATTAGTAGGATGGTAGACTTAAAGCTGTTGTTTGGCACTCTATTCCAACTTATCTCATCATGTGTTTGTTTTCTTCTCTCCTTCATTCTTTCTTTCCCATTTCTTTTAGACTAAATAATATTGTTGTGGTGTTATTTTGTTCTCATGTTGCTTTTTGACTAGTTGTAGTAATATTTTAATATTTATACTGCTTGTCTTTTACTTATTGAATCTATATACAGATGACATTATGCAATTCACAGCAGCACATTTTACTGTTTCTTGTCTTGAATTGTATACTGTTGTTGTCACATTTTTTCCTCAATTATTGTTCTCAAATTATACATTAGCATTACCATTTGTTTAAACAATAAGTTATCTTTTAAATGGAGGTAAATGTAAAAAGAAAAATATATGTTAGCACATTTGGTTACCATTTGTGGTGTTCTTCTCTTATTAGTGTAAATTTGGGTTCCCTTTGTATCTTTGCGTGTTTTAATTTTCTCTTTTGTTTTCTTCTTTTCTTGTGAGTATCTGTGACATGTGTGCATGCATGGATGTGCATTTCTGTGTGTGTGTGTTTGTGTGTGTGTGTGTGTATAGAAGTCTGGGTTTGATGTTGGGTTGTCTTCCTCATTAACTCTTCATCTTGCTTTTTGGAGACAAGATCTCTCCATCAAACCCAGAGCTCAATAATACAGCCTGTGTGACACACCTCGGCTTCTGCTGGGGTCCTCGGCCTCGACCTCTGCCAAGGCTAGAATTACAAGAAGCTGCTACATCCTTCTGGTATTTGTACAGATGCTGGGAATACAAACTTAGGTCCTTATGCTGGCACAGCAAGTGCCTTCACCACTGAACCATCTCCACAGTCCCTAAATCCAGGCATCTATCTGGTCCCATTGTCTTTCTGGTTTGAATAATGTCCTTTAACAGTTTTGTGGAATAGGTGGGCTTATGATAAATAATTTCACTCCTTGTATCAGTAACAGCATATTCTTTCTGCCTTTGTTTCTGCAAGGAATTTAACATTCTCAGTTGACATGTTTTTTTTTTTTCTTTCATTACTTTAAGTATGTTCCCTGGCTGTCTTCTTAGGAACGCCACTTTCAGCAGGAACCGATGATCCTTCTTACCTTCATGCCTTTGTGTCTGCTTGCTTTTAAGATTTCCTCTTTATCATTGATTTTGAACAATGCGATGATTATGTACCTTGGCATCGTTTTCTTTGTGCTTCTTATGTTGAGGTTTCTGGAACTTCATTGATTTTATAAGCTTATAAATCTTCTTGCTTAAACGGTGGAAGCATACAAAATACAGTTATTATATTAGTTGATTTTCCATTGTTGTAATACAATGCCTAGGTTTGGTAATTCATAAAGTAAAGGGATTCATTCAGCTCATAGTTCTTAAGACAGAAAGTCCAAACAGCCCCCAAAACAACCATCAATAGTTCTGGGCAGAGCCATCCTGATTCTCTGAAGTCATAGCAGTACCATTTGTGGGATAGAGATCTCAGAGAGTCAGGTATATGTGACTCTCTCAGAAAAATTGTTCTCATGGAAGATATCTTTGGGTTTCTAGATCTGTCATCATCTCTCCTAGCACTGACACTTAATGATACCTTCACTGTGAGTAAATCCCCTTACTTCTAAAGTCTCTCTCCCACTGTTATTTTTATCTTAATTAAACTTTTTTTAAATGATATGCAAATGTGAGTTCGAGTGAATGTGGAGTCAAGAAGAAGGTCAGAGGTCAGAATCTATGGAGCTGGAGTTATAGGCACCTGGTGTGTAGGTTCTGGGAATTGAACTCAGGTCCTCTGCGAAATCAGTATAAACTTTTAACTGATGAACAAATTCCCTAGTCCTCTTCCACCTTCCAGTAGTGCTGCACAGGTGTCCCATTGTGTGACACTATTTCTGGGGAGACATGAACAGATTCTACTCAGGAACTGATAACACACAAAAGGAAGGATGCCACTAAAGTCCATTGTATTGTAAGTACTTACAGGAATATGGGTGAGGGGTTACTTACAAGATCAGAAATGACTCAAAGACAGTCGCATCACCAAAGCCAACCCCAGCATGGGTGACAACTTGCAAATGTTGGAAACCTGGAGAATGCAGCACAGCTGCAGGCAGCTCCTCAGGTTGGAGAGGGTCCTTTGAGGTAGCTCCGATGGTTGGAGCCTCTTCCGCTCAGGTCAGTTGGTCTCTTCTTTCAGGCAGCTTAATTGGTCTAAAAGTATTATTTAGAACTCTTTACTGCTGACATAAATTTAGTGGAGGGTCCTAGTGAATCTGGTCAGTTTTAGTGACTTCCTGAATCCTTTCATGTTTCTACTTCCTCTAGATAAGGAACTTCCCCAGGGATGGACTGTTTCCCTTTCCATTAGAACATCCTATTCTTTTACCGACTTGTTATCATCTTTAATGAGCTTCCTTCAAAGATGAGAAGTTTTAACCTGGGAGGAAACTGTTACCCAACTATCCCAGGGCCTCAATACCTGAAGCTTTGGGGTATGTTCAACCTGTCTAAACCGCAGTCATTATAACTGTTATGATACCCCCGCCTTCTGATTCTAATGTCTAAGCAGGCTGGCTTTTTTCTTCATTCAGGGATATTTTTTCCTGATGGTATTCAATACCTATTGGATCACCACATAGAGGGTGTTTCCTATTTTCATGAGTATCTGAGCTTTTCGCAGAGATGCTGTTAAGTTACTCAACAATAGTTCTGATTCTGTAGAATCTTCCTTCTAAGATCTGTTTTGTAATCTGGACCAATGCCCAGTTCAGAGTTCAGAATTACCTAGGAAACATGGCGACCGTCTGTGTGCTCGCCCCTGAGCCTTCTGAGCCACGAGACTTCTTTCTGAGTAATGGGAGCGGACACTCTTCCTAGCCTTCTCAGAGTTTCAGGCAATGGTGCCTCCAGCTTCTCTTTGCAGTTCTTTCTGCAGCCCTGGCTAATTTCCTTACACGCGCATGCTAATTAGCATTCTGCTGAGCATGAAGAGAGCCATCTGCAGATGTACTCCTTCTCTCTGCAGCACTGGCTTCTGAGTTCTCTGTCCTAGGAACGTTAGCTGCCCAGCCTCTGGAGACCACCTGGCTTTAACTCTGTGCTGACGGTGTCTGCTGGGCCCTGCCTGCCTCCATTAGATCATATGCTTGGCTTCCCCTCTTCAAGGAGTAAGTTGAGACAATCAGAATTCTAGCCTCGCTGTTTCTCATTTCCCAGAGATCCCCCTCTTCCTTACCAGTCTGGAAACTTACAGGATTCTATACATTCTGGTCTTTGATTATTGGTGGTTTGAGGTTGAAACTGTTGGCTGGATGCAGAAATCGCTGATCCCATTTCTCTCCTCCTTCATATCTTTTCATACTTACAGTTGTGCGTGTGTGTGTCTGTGTGTGTCTGTGTGTGTGTGTGTGTGTGTGTGTGTGCATGCATGTATATGTGTAAGGAAGCCTGAGGTCAATCATGGATGTTGTCTTAGGGTTTTATTGCTGTGAAGACACACCATGACCACAGCAGCTCTTCTAAAGGAAAACATTCAGTTGGGGCTGGCTTACAGTACAGAGCTTTAGTCCATGATCAGCTTGGCGGCAAGTGTGGTAGCAGCACATAGGCAGACATGATGCTGGAGAGGAGCTGAGAGCTCTACATCTGGATCCACAGGCAGCAGGAAGACAATGAGACACACTTCCTCCATCAAGGCCACACCCCCTTATAGTAGTGCTCTCTATGGGGGCCATTTTTGTTCAAATTGCCACAGATGTTGTTCTTCAGGACCCCCCCCAGCCCCCACTTCATTTCAAACAGGATCTCTTATGGGACACAAGGCTCCTGGTTTAAGCTAATCTGTCTGGCTCATGATCTCCTGGAGTCCACCTATCTCTGCCTCTTCAGTGCTGGTGGTCATGAGACCTGGACGTCCACCTATCCAGTCTCCCTAGTGCTATTACTATAAGCCAGCAATATTACACCAGCTTCTTATGTGGATTCTGAGGATGAACTTCAGGGAGTCTGGCAAGGAAATCCAGGTCCCCACACTGGTATGGTAAGGACTGTCCCAAATGAGCCATCTTCCCAGCTGCTACTCCATCTTGGTTCCAGTTCCAGGAGTGAAGGTAGTCACGGAGGCTCATGTTTGTTGAGGATTTCCTATCACCCATGCACTTTTTCCATGTTATACGTGGGACTAGTTGATTTGGCCTATTATCAACCCTCGGAGAGAAATGCCAGGGTTTTCCCAGTGTAGAAATCAAGGGTGAGAAAGCATCAGAGCCGATATATCACGCCATTGTCTAAGCTCATCCCTTAGCCTGCTTCACAGAGCGGCTGTCTCACACAGGAAGCACACCACGGGAAGTCACCCTCCTGATAGCCACAGCTTGGGGATTTCTCAGGGGTCTACTCAGTGACCCGGACAAGGATGCAAATCGAACACTAGATCTCCTTCAGCCTGGCTTTTCTCACTTATGTACAGGGAGCATGAAGTACCCATCTCTAAAGAGAACTCCTGTAAAAACAAAATGAGTTACCAACTGTAATGAACCCATTACAGCCCTGGTACCGTCCCTGGAAACTCAGAGATAAAACAGGACATCTGCGCATGCCCTGAACCTGAGAGCCACTCGCCACGTGTGTGTGCAGCACTACGAAAACCCATGCACGATCTTCTTTGACGTTTTTTGTTTGATTACAATATCCGGTTTTTGTTTTTGTTTTTTGTTTTTTTTTTTTTGTTTTTTTTTAGTTCATAGACATCTTCTCTCTCCCTTTACATTTATAATCTTTTTTTTTTTTAAGGAAGAGCTATTGTTCTTCCTGTTTTATGAATGGTGACGGTAAAATAAGGAGAAGACTCGGCCTTGCGCCCAAGTTCATTTGGGTTTGGTGGTGCAAGCCTTTAATCCTAACACTCAGAAGGCTGGATGGGAGGATCGTGGGTTCAAGGCTAGCCTAGGTCACAGACACTCCAAGGTAAACAAGTGGCAGAGCTGGAGTTACAATCAATCTTAGTTTTCTATATACTGTGAGTGAAATATCGGTCATAATTTGAAACAAGTTTTTTGAAGAATTAACTTTTAAGTGGGTATTTTTTTCTGGAAGTATCCTCAAAGCCCAAATAAGGGGCACTGTCCCAAATAATGGAATGTGTTCCATGAAATAAATCCCCAAGTCCCTGGGAAAGATTGGTAGGCCTTTGGAGCCTGGCTTGTGAAGTGTTAGTTAGTACAGGTATCTTCTGACTCGACCATGATTCCCAGAGGTGGTAAGACACTCAGAGTTGCTGAGTTAGGTTTTTCTCCTCCTTCAAGACTTTTCTGTTATGTGCATATTAAAGTACACATTTAATGTTTGTTTTTAAATGCAATGACATATTGGTAGAATTGGCACTTTTTTTTTCATGTACAAAATTGAGATCTGCAGGCAACTGGAAATAAAATTGGCCCTAGACAGTTAATACACTCTAGGTATACACAAGTCAGCAAAGGATAGTCTTCAAAGTAGCCCCCCCCCCACCAAAGAATACTTAAGGGAGACTGGGAAAGAAATGTCTTCAGAGAATTGTTTCCTCGTGGTTCAGAATATAGAGGGAGGCATCAAGCAGTGGCCGGTGCTGGTTAGCAGACTGTCATTTCTCGGTTTGATGTTCCAGGGTTTAATTGTCTTTCATGTGAACAATAGCAGACACTCTCTGGTGTGCTATGCTGGCGTGATAAAAGGGGGCCGTTCTTGCATAGCAATAGCTTTTTATTATTAGCGTAAAAAATTAGCAAGCTGGAAGTCGTTAGAAGGAGTTTCACTGGCATTAATTGTGATTCAGCCTGAATTTGTTTGCAGACCAGTGCAGCACGACAATAGCAGACAGAGAGAGGGAGCAATATTAATAGCCTTCGAGTTATTGTATCATTTTAGTGAGACTTAATAAGGTGTCCGCTGTCAACTGGAATTTATTTTTTAAAAAAGACATAGTAATTGATGTATCGCAGTAAGTATGGATGAGGGCTCAACTTGATTAATGTATGGGTTGGCTTTTTAAGGCACTTTAAAAAGGCCTCTTAACAGGGTCTTAGGAGACAGGCGCTAGCCCCATAAACTCCCTCTCCGCTGTTGGGAAACAGTGTGACAGCTGCTGATGTCTCCTGCGGTTTCTCCTCTTTCTCCTCCTCTTCCTGATCAGAGAAAACTGAAGCAATATACCCTTCGTCAATAATTGCAGTGCTTAGGAATCTTAGAAAGGGATTTTGGCGCTTCTCTCCAGAGAGGGTTTTTCCAAAGGTTAAATTAGTTCTAGGCTTCAGAATATCGCCACTCTTCGATAGGGAATGGATTTGGGTTTTTAAATAAGCTGCTATTTTGTGGGCTGCCTGAACCTTGACCTGCTTTGACATAAAGTGTTTTGATGTCAGAAGTGGACTAGATTCAAAAGCAATTTCAGGTCAAGTTAAATTCTGGCACTCTCAAGAGGATAATGTTCTTACACACACACATACACACACACACATTGTGGGGAAAGAGGGAGAGAGGGGGAGAGGGAGAGAAAGAGGGAGAGGGAGAGGGAGAGGGAGAGGGAGAAAGATAATGGCAGACAGATGAAGAAATGGCCACGCTTACATGCAGACAGGGAAGAGCCAGTTTTTCTAGTCACCTGTAGATTCATCTCCTTCCTTTGCTTCCACACTCTATTGGCCCCATTTTTTTCCTTTCATGAAAAGCCAATTTTTAAAGAAGCAATCCATATGAGTTACAATTCCCAGGGAAAAAGGGAAGGAAGGAAGGCAAAACCAGGAACACGTGCCTCTGGTATCCACAGATGTCAACAGTGTGCTCCAGGGTAATCGGCCACTTAGATACTCAATTGAAGAATCTAGGCTATCATCCTCATTCAACAACTGCTTGAATATGAACTTAAAGTCCTTTGGTTCCTGGCACTTAAGCTTGTTGAGGAGCTGGTACCAGCCAGGCAGGGACACTCTCTTAGGTGGATAAAATGCAGGTATATCACACAGGTGAATTTGACTTCTGTGATGGCTATTCCTGGTCGTCAGCTTGACTATATTTGGAATGAACTATAATCCAGAAATGGAGGGCTCACCTTTGATCCAGATCTTAAGGCTGGGAGATACAAGTTTCTGGCCTGGATCTTGGCCTGGAGATCTTGAGGCATAGTGGCTATAAAAACCTTAGGCCCAGGCAAGGTAGTATATGGCTTTAATCCAGGAGACTAAGGCAAAGAGATCTCTGAGTTCAAGGTCAGCCTGGGACAAAACAAATCCCAGATCCAGGCATGGTGGCACACACCTTTAATACAGGCCACACCTTCTGCTGTAGGCCTACATGAGGACCTTGGAAGAAGGAAGATTCACTCTTCTTCGCTGCTTGCATTTACTTGCCAGCACATCTATTGGAACCTACTTCTATAGAAGACCAGCTGAAAATACTAGCCTTGTGGGACTGAGCAGCTACTAGATTCTTGGACTTCCCATTCAGAGCTGACCATTGTTGGGGAGTTGGACTACAGACTGTAAGTTATCACGATAAATTCCTTCAGTATAGAGAGACATTCCATGTGTTCTGTGACTCTAGAGAACCCTGACTAATACACCTTCCATGGCTCACACATCCAAACTGGCTGTACTTTGGTGGTCCCATCTTGACTGTGACTTGTGACAGGAGTTATCTGTTGCTGCTGGCAGTTGAGTTGCCTTTTGAATTTTCACTGTTCTCTTAATATTTCCCATTTGACTTTTCAAATCTGTAAAATGGGAACATAATGGTATTCACACAGAATTTTCTAAGAATCCACTGAGATAATATAAAGTATGCACCAGCGCTACGGTGGCACCTAATCCAGATCTGTGTGAGTTGTAAAAGTGTCAGTGATGGCTGTACACCCAGGTCCCCCGCTTATTTCTGGGGTGCTATTGCTAGGTCCATGGCTTTGCCCCTAAGGTTTGCTGCTGTTCCAGTGAACTTTAATTGAGGTATTCTGTCTTTCAAAGGATGGAAAGTCTAAGTGACTTTAAGAAAGAAAAATACCTTTTATTTTCTTCTGTATGATAAAACATACTCAACAATTTTTCTGAAACAGAGATTCCTATTGTCCATCAAACCTATACCTTGACCCAACAGGCTTTCAAGCCAGTCCAGAAGTGTTTTCAGAGGATAGACATTTTGCAGATGATTGAGAGATGTGATCAGCTCTTTCTGATATCCATCAGACAAGACTTCACACAGCTATAAATAGCTGCCTCTGGTACAGTAAAGATATTAGCATTTCTCCTAGATGAAAACCTTTTTTGCTTCTCTGGGTCTAAGAAATGAAAGTAGAAAGGACCAGTCTCATCAGACTGGACACTTTATTGAATTGTTGTAACTGACTTTATTGGGTTTTCTTTGTGCTCTATCTGGTGCATACATATGGATTCCTGCAAGGTATTTTTTAGATGCTATGACATTTTAGAGGTAAATGAGACAACTCCCTGCTATTTAAGAAGATAGCAGTGCAGTGACAATGTATGATGATGGGCTGGAGGTGGCCCAGTGTGTAAAATCCATGCTACTCTGAATGTGAAGACTGGGGTTGAGAACCCTAGACCTACATAAAACCAGGAAGACATAGTGACCACCTATAATCCCAGCATGTAGGAGACAGAATCAGAAGACCCCATGGCAAGCTGACACACTAGAGTACTCAGAATTAGCAAGTACATGTTCAGTGAGAGACTGTCCCTCAATCAATAAAGGGTAAAGTGACCAAAAAAGATACCTGACATCAACTTTAGAGCTCCATATACATACAGACACATATACTACACATGCATGTATACCCTCACACAGACGTGGACCCATATATTGGACCCAGATGTGAACACATATATTCTCATGGATGTACACACACACACACACATACACACACACACAGACTAGTGGCACAGTGGATCTGCTATCCTTTGTTTTCATAACATCCTAGATTCAGTAAAGGAATATGTGTTCTAGAGGAAGGAAAGGAAATAAAATCTTAAAATAAATTATATATATATATATATAATTTCTATGTAGCCAGTGAAGAGTTGAATACTTGAACCACTTTACAGCATAATTATCAGAGTATTAGAAAAGTAGGAAAGAGCATAAGCTATTTGTGTTCAGGAAATTTCCCCTGTGCCCATGTGCTCCAGGCTTTTCCCTACTTTCTCTTCTATTAGATTCAGTGTATCTGGTTTTTGTGGAGGTCCTTGATCCACTTGGACTTGAGGTTTGTACAGGGAGATAAGAATGGATCAATTTGCATTCTTCTACATGTTGACTGCCAGTTGAACCAGCCCCATTTGTTGAAAATGCTGTCTTTTTTCCCCACTGGATGGTTTTAGCTCCTTTGTCAAAGATCAAGTGACCATAGGAGTGTGGATTCATTTCTGGGTCTTCAATTCTATTCCATTGATCTACCTGTCTGTCATTGTACCAATACCATGCAGTTTTTTGTTTTTTGTTGTTTTTTTTTTTTAATCAGGATTGCTCTGTAGTACAGCTTGAGGTCAGGGATGATGATTCCATCAGAGGTTCTTTTATTGTTGAGAATAGTTTTCGCTATCCGGGTTTTTTGTTATTCCAGATAAATTTGGAAATTGCTCTTTCTAACCCTATGAAGAATTGAGTTGGAATTTTTATGGGGATTGCATTGAATCTGTAGATTGCTTTAGGCAAGATGGCCATTTTTACTATATTAACCCTGCTAATCCATGAGCATGGGAGATCTTTCCATCTTCTGAGATCTTTTTCAATTCCACCAACCAAAGAGTACACATGGAGGGACCTATGGATCCAGCTACATATGCAGCAGATGATGGCCTTTTCAAACATCAATCAGAGGAGAAGCCATTGGTCCTGTGAAGGCTTGATGCCCCAGTGTAGGGGAATGCCAAGTCAAAAAAGTGGGAGGAGAGGTTGGTAAGCAGAAGGAGGGGCGATGGAATATGGGTTTTGGAGGAGTAATGAGAAGGGGGGGGGTAACATTTGAAATTTAAATAAAGCAAATATCTCATAAAAAAGTCATCAACAGGAAAAAAACATAAATAGAGTTCTCTGAAAAAGTCACAGTTTAGGATGTTAGGGAGAGAAAGAAAATAAGGAGGAAATAGAAAAAAAGAAGATAGTTTTCCCTATATATAAATAAAGGTACTACATAAAGGGGAAAAAAAGGAAAATTAGGAACGGCGACAATAGTGATTAGTACTGGAAACACCTATCAGGCAACTCACAGTGGAGATTTCACGGGCCTTGAAGGAATGGCGACTTCGGAGACCAGGCATTTGAGCTCATCCTTGAAAAGGAAGTAGAATAATGTGATGGGCAGAAAATGAGGACAAGGGACAGTAACTGATGGGATATAAGGCAGGGGACACTCAGAATAGAGGTGTGCTGGGACAGCTGTACATAAGAAGATAAGACAGATTTCAGCTATCATACTTTGATGTTTGTGGAGTATAGGCCTGGGTCCCATGGGATGCCTTTGAAGTGGGAGGCAACATGGTCCACAGTGGGCATTTAAAAGAACCTGGCAACAGGTGACGGGCATGTTGAGACAGGCACGGAGGCCACTCTGTAAGCCAAGTTATACCTGGAACATTTGTGATTCTCTTTGTTAAACACTCAGCTCTTATATACACTGCTCAGTAGAAAATGTCTGGGCAGTTTATACCTTCAGTTTAGTTAGTCTTGTAGCATAACCATGGTATAGACCTTTAAAAATATGTTTATATCCTGGACTGAGACATTTGGGCAGTACCAAGTTGCCTTGCAGGTTAACAGCACTTCTGTGTAACCCCACTTATGAGGAGTATCAGAAGTAGGTAAGTTGTGTCTGGTGTGTACCGTGGGTTCTTGTACAGTGATTAGGGTTCTGTCAGAGTGACTCAAGTGTCTCTCCAGGGAGTGTGCTGACTGAAGGACCTGGCGAGTTCTCAGGTGGGAAGCAGGGCTTAGAGTACATGGCTTGCACCTCTAGAGCTGAGTGATCTAGTTCAGACTCGATTCTTGGACTTGCAGGTTTCAATTTCTTAATTAACTTTAAAAAAGAAAATCAAGCTATTCAGGTAGGCTATTTCACTATTTTGCTCAACAAGTCTATTTTGATTTCCAAATCCCATAAATCAAATTTCATTTAAAATTTGGTAACAATTTAAGTTCAGGGATCTACTGGCCTATGCCCAGTTTTTCCAGTATAACACAAGGTATTGAGAAAAGCATACCTCGTCTCCCAGGAGATCACACATGGTCTCTCTGCTGAAATGCCCACATGGCATGCTAACTTGTACAAATATGTCCAGTAAAGAATGCAGCATCTAACAAACAAGCCAGTACATTTCTGCAGCTGCGTCAGCGCTAACCTTACTTGTGTGTTCAGTTGTCTATCTGGGAACCGTAGCCTTTATGCCTAAGATTTTCCTGTACAGCATTCGGTTACTATTGCTGTGACCACAATCTTGCTTAATGAGTTTGAGTTCTTTGTTAATCCTTGTAATAATGAAGGCCAAGAGCCCAGGTGACATCTGTCACATCCTAGGAGAGGCAAATGTTTGGCTTTAACCTCTATAAAGATAGAGAAGGTCTTAAGACTGAATATCAATTGAAATGTCAAGGTACATTTCTTTTCAATTTTTACTTGTGTGTGTGTGTGTGTGTGTGTGTGTGTGTGTGTGTGTGTGTGTTATGGCCATGTGAGTATAGGAGCCCACACATGTCAGAAGGAGGCACTAGATTCCCTGGAACTGGACTTCCAGGCAGTTGTGAGTCATACTCAACCATACATGGATGCCTGGAACCTAACACAGGTTCTCTAAAGAGCTGAACCACTCTTAACTGCTGAGCCATCTCTCCAGCCTAAAGGAGCTTTTCTCAAATGCCACAGGAAGCAAGCACACACACCCTTTGGGGAAGGAGTCTCCCTACCTGGAGGAGCCTCATTATCCATGTAGTGAACTTCCCAGCAGTGGTAAGATCTAGCCAACTCTTCTTAGGTCCTTCTTCCCCTTTATCCCGGGCGTGTTCTTTGTTTAGTAAACTGCCTGGTAATTTCTTGTAACTCCTCATTTAATGGCTCAATGCCAGCAAGGCCCAGCTAGCGATTTCCCTGTTGACTCTGAGATGGCAGTGTGCTAGCATGTTGGATGGGTCTTCGTGACTATCACATCAGGGTGAAATGAGGGAACTTAGCTGCAGAGAGGAGAGGCACACTCCTCTGGGCTGCCTGGCTATGATGAGGTCTTAAGGTGGATGCTGCCACATGTCACCTGACACTGAGGGCCATATAACACCAGAAGTTCATCTCTTACAGTTTTGGAATCTGGAAGTTTATCTCTTACAGTTTTGGAATCTGGAAGAGCTGCGGTTGCAGGGGGTTCCCCCGAGGCCAGTCTTCAGCACTGTAGTCCGCTGGCATCTCCTGTAACTCACCCAGCAGAAGGAAGAGCAGCTATTAATAGACTCTGGTACTGTAAACAAGAAGAGAAGCCACAAGGCCAGGCTCTGCCCTTAGGGTGGGATTATTCCAGGAGGTTCTCTGCACAGACCAGCCAGCACAGCAAGAGTTAAAGATTTCAACACTTGCCTTTGTAGTGGGGCTTAAACTTTCAGTTCATAAGAGAGTTCATGACTTTTTTTAGTGTACTCCAAAATTGACCTTGATGCCAAAAGAAAGCCTGAAAAAAGCAAAGACAACTCATGGGTTTCAGCTCATGCTGAGTCAGATCAGCTTTTAGCGATGAGTGGGCACTTGGAAAGTGTTTTTATTCCTACTTACAAAAAGAAAATCATGCTAATCAGGTACAAATCTATACCTTTGTTTGTAATGTCCTCCATATATTCTAGGGAAATTTCAGAAATTCTGATTATGTCACAGTAGCTGATCATGTATAAAATATGTTCAATAAAAATATACAGTTATGTTATTTAATAAACTCATATATGTATGTACTAAATAATATATTATACTGTATGTAATATATAATCACATGTTACTTGTGATATAATTTAACATACAATTTTAACTATGTAATAAAAGATATATAATTAATTATATAAAAATAAATAATTTGTTATATAATAATATGTCAATGTATTACATAATACATGAATATATTATATAATGAATTGTATTTGTGCATGAGTATGTATATTCTGGATGCATATGTGTGTGCATTTTTCTCATGCATGTGTATGCATGTGCACATGTGTGTGAATATTCAGGCAGGAAGCTGATGTTAGGTGTTTTCACTTTATCCAGGCAGGGAGAGCCTCTTGTTGGACACAGAGCTAGCCTGCTCTGGCAACCTCCTGTCTCTGCCTACTGTGCACTGGAATTACAGGTAGCTGACACACGTGTCTGGCTTTTATATGAGTCAAGATTTTTTATCTTGACTCCAGTCCTCACACTGGCAAGGCAAATGCTTTGCTTACAAAATCATCTCCCCAGCCACATAAAATAGAGTTTTATTTTTAAACTCAAAGTTCTAGAAGACCATGTATGTAAGAGAAGATAAAGAAAATTAATAAAAGTACAGTCAGTGAAATACAAAATTATAGCTAAATATTCATTATCATTCATTTTCTCTCCGTGTGTCTCTGTCTGTCTGTCTGTCTCTGTCTCCCTTGAACTGAGAGAGTATCTGGCACACCATTAAACCACACCTCCAGCCCAGCACATCTCTTACTTGAGACATACTTGTGGAGGCCTCTCGCCCCTTGCACTCTGGCACACAGTCCCTCAAAGTACTCGTGTGTGTAAGCCTATGGTTAGTAGCACCAGCCGTTCTCACCTCTAGAAAACAATGCAATATTCATAATGGAGGAAACGAAGTTCTCCAGCCTGTTGTGTGCGTCCTCTTGCTAGTGCTTTGCCACTTTAATTTGACTTAGATTGGAATGCCACCGACAACTGTGCCCATAAAGCTGAGTTGCTGGAATGCACCGGCAGCCTTGGCTGCTTGGCAGGGTTGAATGGAGATATCGCTTGAGCCCAGACCATATCTCCAAACTCAAACCAACTAATCACCACCAACAAACAACACGCACAAGTCTTTTGACTGTGGTGAAAGAGACTGTTAAAATCTTTTAATTAGCATATTTTAATCAGACAAACTAAGAAATTTAAGCATGATATCTTCATACGTGTGCATCATGTATTAGGATTATATTTCTCCCCACCAATCTGTCTTGTCCCCCCTGCCCATCCTCCTGTTCCCCTGCCTTCCTACCCCTCCCAAATGGTCCATCTTAGGCCTCTTTCTTGTTGTCCCTTATAAGTTGTACCTCGGTGTGCTAAGAGCTCTGCACCTGTGGGTATTTATAGCTTGAGCCCTGAGTTGAGGAATCTGCAGTGTTAGGAGGTTCCCTTTGAGACTAGCCTGGTTAGTAGCTGACACTCAATGCTGAGGGGTAGGGTGGGTGGAGAGGGAGAGAGAGAGGGAGGGAAGGAGATAGGGTTAGCAGGATAGGGTTAGGGTTAGGGGGAGGGAGAGGGGATAGGGAGGAGGAGAGGGGACAGAGGGAGGAAGATGGGGGGACAAAAGGCAGGAATTGGTATAGGAGAAGGAAGGGGCAGCTAGTAGCATACATGTAAGAACCTGGATAGCAGTACAGCCCTGGAATCTTAGTGATGGGGAGATAAAGATGGATCCCAGGAGCTGACTGGCCAGCCAGTTGAACTGAATCTGTGTGTGTTTTAAATTGAGTAGGGTGGTCTCAAAAAAATAAAAGTAAAAAAGGGTGGGGAGTCTCTCTCACACACACACACACACACACACATACACACACACAATACACACACACACACACACACACACACACACACGCACCAAAAAAGCACACTCAAAGAATAAAGGACTCTGTCCCCTTCCTGGGCCTGGGAAGTAGCACATGGCATTGGTAGGAGAGGGTATTTAGTTAGTCAGACAGGCAAACAGCAAAAACACAGCTGTCATTTAGACCACGTTTCTACAACATTTCATTTGAAGAAATAAAGCCATGATTTAAGACTTAATTAGCTAATTAATTAATTTGTTCTTCAGCTATCTGCAGTTCTAAATTGTGCAAATATTTCTGTTTGAGTCTCAGTAGAAATGTTTAGCTCATTGTAGGCACAGTAGAAACTCTTACTTAGAAATTCTTTGACGTTTGTTTGTGGCCAAATGACCCTTATCTTGTATAAAGCTGCAGAATAAAGTTCTTTCGACTTCTCAGCATCTCTGTTCCTTTAGGAGCAGAACAGGAAAGTACAATTTATCACAGGTGTAGGAAATCACCCGCCAAAGCAAGGTGCTTTCCGAGGGGGATGGCATCTGCAGTCACCATCAGTGAGAGTTACAGGGAGCTGGAAGTGGTGCCTTGTTTTTAACCTGGCCTGTGATCCAGGCAAACTGGTATTGATGGTGCCGGAGAACTGCTGTTTGTAACATTGGCAAGATGCAGAAATGTGCAGGAAGCTGCTGGAATTTCTCCATGTTTGAAGAGCAGAGCGTGGGCCCTTTTATTTTCTTTTTGATGTGTTTCCTAAATAATTAGGACCAAAGCGGGCACGGAAAGCAGGTTGTTCTTGACAGCCAAGGCTGGAGCAAAGCAGGAAGCATCTTTCTCATCTTGCAGATGTGTTTGTATATAATACCTGAAGTGGGCGGTTCTGTTCATTGGCTCTCAGGTTTTAATACAAACAGGTAGATTGTTTTTAGCTCAATGAAAGATAAATAAAAGTCCAGCATAGGCTTTTGAATGAAAACTTTTAAATATGGAGAGATAATGATTTGCAGAGCCTTTGTCTATAATGCATTTCTTGTCTTCTGCTGGGTTCATGTGACGAATTCCAACTGATAAGTCCTGGCTCTGGAGTCAGCTGTCTGGCTAGTTATTAAGATTAAGATAAGTCCTAAGAACGAGAGATACAGCACATTGTGCCACCTTTATGCGACTGGGCTACCTAGGATTTGAAGTGTAAACAATGCATTAGTTCACCCCGACTTGCTTTCAAACCTGTGGCGAGCACTGTGGATATTGAAGAAGTATGCCCAACGATGATTTTTTTATAATGAAAAATATTTTTAAATGACAAAAGAACCTTCTGAACCTGTATACGTGAATTTGTAGAAGAGACAAATCACTCTCCAACTTTACCTTTTATGTTGGTATTTAGAGATTTTTTTTGAAAGATAATTAAGAATCTGATGTATCTCTTCTCACAAAGGCACTTACCTTTATAAAATATACTGGGAGCAGGGGACAGTACAGCTAGAGAATTTAAGACATATATGTGTGTGTATATATGTATACACATATATATGTTTGAATATATATATATATATATTCAAAGCTAGACTTGAGAACTTGATGTTTTCAGTCATTTTCCAAGGATCAAAGAAAGTATTTGTGCTGTTTCCTGAAGCTGGACAGCGTACCTCAGAGGCATACTGAACACTGCTGAATATTTCCTGGTGTTCAGTCAGTGACTCACACTAAATATAGTAAATACGATCTTTGCGGCAGATCGGCGGGCTACATTTCTAGCGGTGCAAACTTTAACTGTCTGAGAGATCACAGGAGCCGTGATGGAGGATAGCAATTTAGCAAGCACGCCACAGCAACACGCTGCGCTGGGCTCAGCACTGGCTGGCTATTAATTTTTGTTAATGAATTTAAAACTAGATGTATGGAAATGGTTATATGAAATGTATACACTGCTAAACAGTTAACTAGTCCTTAGGGCTTAAGTTTAATTATCTATGTGTAAATCATTTTGAGCAGGACGACCTAATGAGTCCAAAAAAAAGAAGAAAAAAAAAAAAGAGCCAAGAAACTCGTATGTTGCAGTGATGCTGAAAAGGACAATCCAGCCAAAACTCTGGCAGATTGGGACAAAGTGTCTGTGTCACAGAAGCCTCCATCCTCCTGACCCTCCTGGCAGCCCACTAGAGCTGTGTCATCTGTTGAGTGTCATATTATAGAACAGTTTTGAGGAACGGAGATAGCAGGTGTGTGCTCTTGCATGTACACTCATGTGCATCCACGTATGCATGTGAGTGCACACAGATGTATGTGTAGGCCAGAGGATAGCCTTGGGTAGCCTTCTCAGACGTCACCACTCTTCTGTTCCAACGGGATCTCTCGCTGGCCTGGAACTTGCTGGCTAGTGAGTCCCTGGCATCTGCCTATCTCCTTGTACCTACTGCTGGGGTTACAGGCATGCGCACATCACATCTGCCTACTTTTGATGAGTTCTGGGGATGAGACTCGGGTCCTCATGATTGTGTGACACACACTTCACTGACTGAGCCATCTCCCCAAACCTGGGTCCATTTCTGGTTGTCTTATTTGGCTAGCTGTCCTGGCACCTCTGAGGTAGAACCAGAGATATGCAGAACACCACCACTGCTGAGGACAGTTCCCCATAAGAAAATATCACCTCCCCTCAAATATTAATTGTGCCAACCCCTCCATTGTACAAAGCTTTTGCCTCTTAATGGCAATAATATTTAGAAATACTGTCTTCTGCCAGTGATTGATAACAACATTTATTTATGAAAATTTAAAGACAGCAACTACAAGGAAAGGTGCAAATGCACTGTGCCTTTGCCTACACAGAATGTGCCCTCCCACCTTCTGTTTTACCCCTTCAGAAACCATCACTGCTACTGTATTTTAATTACAATATGGTGCCAAAGACTGATCCCTGGGCCTTGCACATGTTACACACACATCTCATCTACTGTACATCTACAACCTGAGACCTCTATGTAGCTTACTACCCAGATGTTCTGTGTCTATGCAGTCACTAATTTCTTCACATAAGCAGCCCTGATACTTTGACAAGAGACCACAGCTGCAGTAGAAGCACACCCAGGATTTTGGAAGACTTGGTAACTAACATAGAGGCCCATTTAGAGACAGACAGCATGGTTTAAAAAGAAATAAAACTGTACTGTCAACGTAGGAGCTTGATCTAAACTGAGCCACTACACCAACCTTCCTCTGTTGGAGGAAAAAGGATATATCTGAATATTTAAGGGGAAAACATGACAGAATGTTAAAAAAAAAAAAAAAGCAGCTTACTGTCACCAAAAGAAAGTCATCTTAGGAATTAAGAGGCATCCCTTTCCCATTCAATGATGATGTCTTCAAACTCACTTGAGGATGCACCAAGATCCCTTCTCTGCTAAGGATAAACATGAATCACCAAACGGGCTCTCCACCTCTGTATTAAGTCAAACTAAGATTGAAACATAATGCCAGGCTAGAGTTGATTTACAGCATTATCATCAAATGTTACCTGGAAACTTTAGACAGAAGACATTCATGCCCCTGTACACTTCAGCTTAAGTAATATAGCACCCCAGGGGCAGGGACCTGTGCCTGGCCTCGAGGCATCATTGTGGGTGTCATGACCTTTCCCTATCGGCCTGAGCAACCTTCCTAACACCTGGTGAGCATCCTGCTGTCCTTCCTTATTCTGAAGTTTGAAAAAAGTCTCTCATCACCTGATGCTGACTGCTAGAGAGCTACTTGTCTGGCAGATAGCATAGGAAGGTGTTAGAGTCCTGAGACATTTAGAAAGTGTCCTCTTTCAATTTTGATGTCTGTACTTTTGCCGCCTGGAAACTTACACTCTGCCTTGGAGTCAGTTATACAGATCAGTCCCTAAGTCAAAAGGAGGGCCATACTTGCCTTGCACAGGTCCCCTCTCCCCTCCACCTCTTCTTTACATGTGTGTGTGTGTGTGTGTGTGTGTGTGTGTGTGTGTGTGTGCCTGATCTCTGCCTATGAGTATGAAGAATGCTTGCATACCTGTAGAAGCACACATGTATTGGGGGAGTGTTTGTCCATGTGTGATAAAGCATGTGTGTCAAGGCCCAGAGCTGCTGCTTAGAATCTTTATTGATTGCTCTTTTACCTTCTCCTTTGAGCCAGGGACTCTCACTCAGTCAAGCCCAGAACTCATCCACATGGCTAGTCTGCCTAGGCAGGATCTGCTGGGTACCTGACTGTCTTTTCTGAGGCTGGAAGTACGGATGGCTTGTCACGTACACCAGCAATGACATGCATTCTGGTGATCTGAACTCCCTCAGAGAAATAGACAATAGGTCTCATTGATTGATATCTGCTTTGAGACTTGGTGGCTAAGCCTTACCCTTCACTTGTTTCTGTGAATACAATTTACTGGCACACAGGCTTGGGCATTCATTTTACATGTTGTCTTTGGCAAAGCTGATTCACTGAGACAGAGTGTGTGTAGTTCATAAAGCATAAAATATGGGCAGACAGACCATCGATGGGCAATGTTCTCCAGTCCTTTAGATAGAAGCACCTGTTAATGGTTGCTTTGTTTATAGGTCAGGACCTGGAACAGTGTGATACCTATTACAATTAACCTCAGGACAATACAGCCATCAGAAGATGCTTTATTATGGCCACAATATTTATCAGAAACATGGTATGTGTGGTGTGTATCTTACTAGGATTTGATCTTAGAGCCTTATGTGTTTACACATCACTCTACCACTGAACCATATCTCTGATACTTTTTATCAAGACTTTTAAAGAGAGAGAAGTATTTCCACAGCATCTAGAGTAAGATATAACCTACAAAGTAGAAAAAGAAATGACAACTGAGAAGCAAACTTTAAAGTATCATTCAGGAATTTTAGGTTTATAGATGTCTTGTTCTTCTTGCACACACACACACACACACACACACACACACACACACACACTGCTAAGAATTGAATCTTAGACCTTGGACACACTAGGCAGGGTCTCTATCATTTAGCTTTATTCCCAACCCTGTTTTGTTTTTGTTTTGTTTTGTTGTGTTGTGTTGTGTTGTGTTGTGCAGATCTGGGGCAGTATGCATGCCAGGTGACTGTTCTACCACAGAGCAATCTCGGCAGATTTTTATGGAGCCTTTGCACACTAGATTTTATCACCATGTAAAGAAAGTGAAGTGGTTACTGTGAAATAAAGCCCCAAAGAATCCCTGCCCTGGAATGGAACCATGTACACAGGTCTTGCGGGCTTATTTCACAGTAGCAATTTACTTTTGGGGGGCATGGAAAGAGAGCTCCTTCCCCTTCCGCTAGAAAGCACAGCTGAGATGCTCTGCACCACTTCAGAAGGGTGGGCCATGCTCACAACGGACTCACAGCGCTTGTAGCTTTTCAGGCTGGAGGCTGACCACACTGGCTGCAGCCTCATAGCATAGGCCTGGGGGAATGTGATGTCTGAATTGCATGTTCTGGCAGCAGGGCAGGGATGAATCAGAAAGTTCCAGAGACCATGTTTTGGGGGGAGGGAAAAACTGAGTCAGGTACTGCAGGGGAGGCTAATGCAGGCTTCAGCTTGGAACTGGGACAAAGCTACAGTTTGTCACTAACAAAGGGAGGAGGAGCACAGCCTGGCAGGGGCAGGAAGCAACCAGACAGGGCCCCTCTCCTCTACCTCCGCCTAATGCCGACTTTTAGTCTAAAGTCCCATGTGCCCTCCCAGTTCTTCTTCTCCCAGAAATCTTCAGCCTTTTTCCTTCTTACCGGAAATAAAATAGACTCTGTTGTATGCACATTAGCTTCAGATTATTCAGCCTCTACTGTATCACTGGTAAAATTAGGCTCAGATCTGCACCACTTGTAACTCTGCTCTGAGAAGGATTCTTGCATCTCTGACTACTCCTACTTAGCATTCCTTTGCACCTCCCAAGCATGTCTTCATGAGAGCTCCTCTGCATGCCATGTGCTATTCTCAGCACTGACCACACCAAAGTGGGCAAGTGAGAAGCATTCCTGTGCTCTCTGAACTTTGAAGTACTAGTGGGGAGAACAGACCTAAAAGAAATCTATACATACATCCATAGATAAGCCCACACATGAGGTATTTCAGAAGCCAATAGCTGGTAGAAATATAATAGAACATAACTTGAAGAGAGGGTAGGGGAAGGGCTTTGTTTGGTAAAAGTCATCTTGGGTCTTCAGTAGAGAAACCATTGTCCCTGAGACTGGAATACTGAGGTGACATCAGACATGCAAAAATTGAGCTCAGTTCAACTGAACAAATATTTGAGTTGTTCCAAGTTCTGTTGTGGCTGCTTATGCTACATTAGTGAATCATTTTGTCTCTGCTTCGAGGAAGCCATCAGGTTTGAACGTGTGCCACTGCATGGCTAGTCCGTGTACACATGAACACACATGTTCGCATATGAATAGTGTAAGTCAGGACAGAAGTGTGTGATGCTGAGTGGGGTGGGGGCCATCAGAGCTGTCTATTGCAAGATTGGGAAATTCTGCAAGCACGTGTTTCAGGGGAAGCCCGGAAGTGCACAGAGAGGCGCCTCTGAAGCAGATGGTCTGAATGGAGGAGTGTGGGTGTTGTATTTAGATGAGAGGTTGAAGAAGGCCAGAGCCAGAGTCCAGAACATTAGTCAGAGAGCAGTAACTGAGCACAGTAGAGTCTGTAGGACCTTTCAGATTAAAGCAAGGGCTTAGATTTTAGTCATTCACCAGGAGCAAGCCCCAGGGAGGTCTCGATCAGGCGAGTACAACAGTACTGTTCCCTCTAAGTCAGGGGCTCAGTAGCCATGAGGGGTGGAAATAACAAGAAGGCACCCGTTTCTTCAGTTTTTCCCTGAGCTGATAACACAAAGGGAGAGTGTGCCTCTGATTCTCTCACCCTGTGATGGGCTCTGAGTGCGTCCTCTGTATTTGTAAAGATGCTTGCCTCCCTGGAAGGCAGAGTGGAAGCGCTGTCTACCCTCGTCTTGCTTCCCCGCATTCTCTTACTTTTATTAAGGAAAGACTTGGAAAGACTTGTATTTTCACCATCTGAACGCTGCATATTAAGATAACAAGCTCAGCAGAGACAGCACCCAAACAGAGCGGGAAGGTGAAATTAGGACAAACCTGAGATTCCCGAGGGCTGTAATTAACACTATCTAGATGAAGGGAGAGACATTTCACTTTGGATTTATGTTTCAAGGAAACAAAAAAAGGGAAGAAAGAGGAGGAAAGCACACTGCACCAGAAAGAAATCCTAATTCGGATGTATTCGACTCACCCATCAGAAGAAATGGCATTAAGTCAGGTACCCAATTACGGTAATGTGGCTCAGAGAACCTCGAAAGGTGTTTCAGTCTCAAGCCAGGACCAACATTTGTAATCCTTTAAATGCACTTAAGAAATTGATGTTACAGACCCACAATCTGTTAGGGGCCTTGCTTGCCCGGTTATTGCAAAGTACCCCACCATTAATTGGATCATCAGAATGTGATCCGCGTCCTGCACCCTGGATTATGGAAGACTGACTCTGTTCTGACGTGTTGAACCAGAAGCTCCTTTTGTGAGAGATTTTGACCCTTAATGTAGATAAGTGGTATTTTTCATCAATCTTAGCTTTCATTAAAAATGGGGGGAAATGTCAATTCAATGTGGGGGCATTTAACGTAATTCAACATCTTTTCATTTAATACCTTGGAGAAGTTAGTCTTTCTGACCTGGCTAACACATCTGCTGATGGAATATTTTGTAAAAGCACCATGGAAAGAAAAGGTTGTTAATAAAAAAAAAATCATAATTTTGAAACTTTCTGCTTGCCATATGGGATTTATTTAAAAGAGGAAAGAAAGAAAAAAATGAACCTGTGCAATTTGAAAAACCAAGAAATTTCAGATGAAACAAAGCAGAGCAGAATTAGTTTTCAAATAGATCCTTTTGTTGGGACAGGGTTAAAAAATGGATAGAAATTTCATGGTGTGTGTGTGTGTGTGTGTGTGTGTGAGTGTATATGCGTGTGTGTGTGTGTGTGTGTGTGTGTGTGAGTGTATATGCGTGTGTGTGTGTGTGTGTGTGTGTGTGTTTGTGTGTGTGTGTTGCCTGTAAAAGTAAAGGCACTGCATGCTTGTCTAGTTCCTGTGAGGGCCAGAAGGGGGTGCTGGATCCCCTGGAACTGGAATTATGGATGGTTGTGAGCTGCCCTGTGGATGCTGGAAACTGAATCCAGGTCCTCTGTGAGAGCAGCCAGTGTTCTTAATGGCTGAACTTTCTCTCCAGTTCTCAAATGTGTTCTTATTATCAAGTGTGCACCAGGGGGATAACATTTGGGAGTTGGTCCTCTCCTTTTGTCTAGACTTTGGCTCCAGAGATCAAATTCACTTAATCAGGCTTGCTCAGCAATTGCTTTTCTCCGTGGAGCCATCTTACTGGCCCCATGGATAGAGCTTTCTCTTTAGCACTTCAATTTTCTGTTCGGTAGCATCTGAGCTATGGAAGGACACCATGAGTATAGGGTTGGTATGTCTGATGACCAAGAATTTAAAACAAGTCAGAAAGAGTAGCAATCGTTTTGGTCTTCTTTAAGGTAAAAGAAAAGAATTGGTATTTTGAACACAGCCAGCTTCTGTTTTTATCTCTTCTGGACGTGCTCAGAATCAAGCCTTGTGTATGCTGGGCAGTATTCTACCCCGTAGCCACTATTCTACCCCGTAGCCACTCTCCCAGATCTCATTTCCCTACAGTTTAGAACTCATAGGCAGAGTTTCGATTCCAGTTTACCAGAATGCTATGAAATGCTGTGTATTCAAAAGATAATCCCAGCTTCCAGGTGCTTTGAATTGCAAACCAGTTTTTAGCAACTTGTTACTGCCATGCAGCTATCCAAACACCCCTGGGAACCTTCACACCCTGGCTTCCCTGGCAGTGACTGGATACTGTTTTATGCTATATTGGGTACTGTTCTCACTGGTGACTAAAGACATAAAAAGAAGCATATTAGAGAAGAAAAAGTTAAGTTGTTGGTTTTTGGGGGGAGGAGGGAGGTTACAGTTTAAGCAGGTCTAGTCCATCATGGGGCAGGGATAACATAGTGGCTGGAATGTGTCACTGCTCAAATTGTCATTAGGAAGTAAAGGAAGAGAAAAGGAAGTGATGCTGTGCTGACAGCCTCAAGGTCCACCTGCAAACGGGACGCTTCCCCCAACAAGGTTCTGCTTCCTAAAGGTTCCCACCATGTGGGGTCCAAAGTATTCCAACATGCAAGCCCACGGGAGACATTTTATATTCAAACCACAGCACACATTTTCCCTAGAGTTATTAAAATGGCTAAGGGGCTGCCTTAGAAATATATTACATGACATTTTATTTCTCTAGAGTCTTTGCTAACAGTCTATTTGGTGAGTATCCCCTGCCAAAGTCTATCTATTTGTCTCATGCCTTAAAGACACCACAGGTTGGACATTGGTGTGGAGTGTGTGACACAGTACATATCCTGGCCCCTGGTGTGCTGGGCCCTTAGGGATCTTGGTCTGAGACTACAGGCATCTGGGTGTTCCATCTACTAGAGTTCTCTTCAGGCCTCAGCAGCCTTGCTTCCTCAGTGGGATCCCTTGATCCTGACGGCCATGCAGGGTGTTTGAGAGCGCCCGCAGACCTCTGCTTCCTTGTAGGCAGAGCCTCCCTGGCTGAGAGAAAGATGATCTGTTCTCTCACGCTGCTGTAGGACGATACAGTTTCAGCTCTGAAGCAAAAAGGGAGAGAGGAACCTTGCATAAAGATGCGTGCTGTGCAGGTGCCTGGAGCAGAGGCTCCCTGGGCCAAGCAGTCCTGCCCCCAGAATCATCTTTAGTGTAGGTATTGCAGGCTTGCTTGCCAGTGTGAATATTGGAGAAAACTGTCTCCAGGTCTGACTTTACCCAAGCTGGCAGTCAGTTTCTAGACATTATCATTTCTTTTTAATGACCAAGATTTTATTATGTTAGCTTTGAAAAAAAAATAAAAATGAAGAGCCGGAATCAGGGTGAAGTGTTGTCATGGTAAGCACAAGGTCTTTCGTTGTAGTTTGATTTTCTTTAAGGAATTGTCTGGGCTTTTCTAAGAGTGCACAGTTTCCTTTGTTGTAACGATTATTGATGTTTTCCCAGTTTTCTGAGTCTGGGTTGACAACTATGGGGACTTTTTAAAAGTTTATATATATTTTTTGCTGTTGTTGCTTCCTTCTGGATGGGATCTTCCTCTGCAGCCCAGGCCATCTTGAACCTGTGGTGCTTCTTCCTTTTCAGCATTCCAAACTCTAGACTCACATCATCTATTTTGAAAGTTAAACAAAACAAAACAAAACAAAACAAAACAAAACAAGAAACCCAAGAAGAACAAAATCAAAGGAACAGGCTAGATGCCTGTCTTTGTCTTCATCCCTCATGGTACCTCCCCTGGCCCTGCAGGCTGCAGGGGAGCCAATGGGGTCAGTGTGGTAAAAAAAAAAAACAAACAAAAAAAACACAAAAAAACAAAAAACAAAACAAAAACAAACAAAAACAAACAAAAACAAAACAAAAACAAACAAAAACAAAAACAAAACAAAACAAAAACAAAACAAAAAAACCCTGCTTTTCCTGTCTTACTATTTCAGTTTCTCCTGGGCCTGCCACTGTCCCAGGGAGGCATTATTCTTAACTGCTCTCCAAAGTGGGCTGCAAAATGCTCTCAGACTTTGTCCCTTCATATTAAAGTTCTGTCCTAAATGAAGTTGGCAGCTGGTTTTTCTCGGTGCTGCTGGCTCTCTACAGTTTCCTTCCTGATTGAATTCCTGCAGACTCTCCCAGGACAAGGAGGGCACACAAGGCAATGCTCACCAGATGGCTGGCCTCTGGAGTTGTAAGGAAGATATTTAGAAGCTGGGAGTGCTGCCCAGTGGGTAGAGTGCGGGCCTTGTATGCACGGAGGCCTGCATTCAAGCCCCAGCATCCCCAGGATTGCAGATATAGGGGTGTGTGCCTGTGATCCCAGTGTTCCAGAGGTACAGGCTAGAGGTCAGAATTTGAAGGTCATCCTCAGCTACACAGCCAGTGTGTGGTTAGCCTGGGGTATGGGGGAGGGGTGTTCAGAGGGAGTGGGGACAAGAAGATGAGGAAGAAGAGAAGGAATAGAGAAGGGTTAAAGAAAATGATTACCCTGAAGTCACCTCTGTTTTTGTGCTCCAAGACCTCCTAAAGGGAAAATATCCTGGGAAGATCTGTGCTAAGAACCCATCCCAGGTGCCTGGAGTATGGACTACGTTCCTTTGTGTTCATGTTCTCTGACTCTCTGTCTGTCTCTGTCTCTCTCTTTCCCTCCTTCCCTCCCTCCCTCCCTCCCTCTTTCTCTCTCTCTCTCCCTCTCTCTTCCTCTCTCTCTTTCTCCCTGTCCTCCTCCCCTCTCCCTCCCTCTCACCTGTCCCCTCTCTCTCCCTCCCTCCCCCTTCTCTCTCTCTCTCTCTCTCTCTCTCTGTCTCTCTCTCTCTCTCTCTTTGTCTCTCTCTCTCCATCTGATTCTCTTCTGTACTGCCTTTCTTTTCTCAAAAATTTAAAAATAGGATTTTTAAAATGCCACCCTATTCTTCAACAAAGTATGAATTCAATCTGTGGTCTTAGTGGCAACTACGTAACAGTCACTGCCTCTGTAAGCAAGTCTGCATCTGTAAGCTGCTCTTCCCGTGCTAAGAGGAATGGTCCGAGCCTCTGCAGCTAAGGGACAAGCTCACTCTCTATGCCTGTTTTGGGGGTTTTGTTTTTTGTTTTTTGTTTTTTTTCCCCAGTTTCTGCTACAGACCCAGTACTTCACTGCAAGTGCTGTCTGGTCTGCCTCCTGACCCCAAAAGAAGGGAGGGTCAAGGGTTTCAAGTCATCCAAACTGAGGAGGAATTGAGAAAAGGTGTGGATGCTAGCTGCCTTCTATGTGTGTCCAAAAGATACTCTGGTGCAGAGAAAACACTTCACCCCTGGAACTGAGCTGCCGCTGCTCTTATGTGGCCAAAATCAGAACCAAGTTTTAGCCAAGGAGGCTGCTGTGGTGCTGGGCAAGTGAACAGGTGTTGGTGTAGCCCAAACTTCCCTCTGGGTACCTGGGTTCAAGTCATTTACCAGGAGGCAGGAACAGGGCTGGCCTGCAACAGTTTGCCACCGCACTCCCTCTCCTGCACATCTGTATAAAGAACGAGGAGGTCATATGGAAGGAGATGCTCTCTGCTCACACCTGGCTTGGGGCAGAGACTTGAGGTCAGACTGTTAGCTACCTGCTGCTCTGAGTCTGCATTTCCATCTACATCGGGGAAGAAATTCTTCAGCATGAAGCTTCCAAAGGCTGCCTGCCGCCACCGTGACTTAGTCTATGAATGGGATGTACCCATAACGTTAGACAAGATTAATTTTAGCCCTTTTCAACTAAAACTCGTCCAGAAGGCACCTCCCCAGGTGTATCCCCAGCTCCATGTGCCACATGGTGCTGGGAGCAGAGGCTGGGGATTTGCCACTCAGGAGCCCATCAGCCTCCTTTACATCCAGCACACTATATCAAACCCTCCTGGTGACCTCGTGACCTGGTGACCTCACCTTTTTAACTTAGAAATGCTGGTCCCAAGCCAATGACTCCCTGCCATCCTCCCTAGAAATAACTAGTTAACAACTCTACATGAACCCAAGCCAGAAATTGTGGCGTTGTCCCTCTGGGATTGGGGCATTTTTATATAAAGGTCTCCTTTTTTCCTCAGGTGTATATTTTTAATCTGTGACTAGACTGGTAACTTTTTCATGCTATTTTTTTCAGGACTTCCTCCCTCTCCCTATTTTTTTCTAAATTGGTTGCATGGTTTATAGGTCCAGTGCTAAAGCTGGGAAGTATTTGCTTTCATTTTTTCCTCTGCTCTCCGCTACTGTGTGCTTTCCTGACAGGGGGCGGGCGTCTTTGTGTGTGGGTGTACATGAACAGGACATAGGAACCTGTTTTCTCTGGAATTACCATTCTAGGTTGTTTCTTGTCTACCCCTCCACCTTCATCTCCGCCACTCAGATCACTTGGCGCCATCTACCACCTCTCATTTTGGATAATAGCCTCTCTTTTTGCCATCGACTGTCATGTCTGATTCGGCTGCAGGAGGATTTTAAATTAGCCAAACGTTTGCACACTGGGCTCACTCTGCTGCCCCTACTGATATTGATGATTGCTACTAGAAAAAACAAAACAAAATAAAACAAAACAATGGTGGTGGTTGTGGTAATACTCAGTTGTTGGAGCCTCTCTGCTGTAAGAGTAGAGCAGAGGGAGAGAGAGATCATCTGTATCTGTCCCAGCTACCTTGCTGATCAGCCATTGTACCAGAGCTGCACTCCCACTGGGGGACTCCCTTCTTGCTAAGGCCTATGGCTGTAGCGATAGATAAAGCAGTAAGAAGTCAAGTGAAATAAATGAAGGACATGCACTTAAATTAGGTGCCTTGCTGCTGTGGGTTTTGACTCACTGGTGAGAGAATGAACTGCCTTTCTTTGATTCCCTCTCCTGGAGTTTGCCGGTTGGGAACTAACAGATCTGATTCTTACCACAAGAGTCCTGTCCAGCAGGAGCACAAAAGGGAAACCAGAAAGCCAGGAGCAGTCAGTCACTAACACCTGCCATCCAAGCTTACAGAGGCAGAGGCAGGGGCATTGGCCTAAGTTGGATGGCATCCTGGGCCACGTGGTAAGTTTCAAGACAAGAGGAAAACTATGACAGAAAAGATCTTTCTACTGTTTCTCCAAGTTAGCCCTAGTCTGCCTGAGCTGGACCTTCTATTGCACGGACTCTAGAAGTCACACTCATTATTGTACCTGCTTTGAGAGTGAGGCTAGTGGTCACCCCAGACGTGTTACCTCAGTGGCTTCTCTTTCTTAGAGAAAGTAAACCTTGAGGGTTCCTAAAATGTTTCATCTGCTCAAGTAGTAAAATTAAATAAATAAACAAAATAACAAAAAAACCCTCTGTACTTAAAAACAACAACAAAATAAGACAAAAACATTGTTTTTTTTTGTTTGTTTTTTTTTTTTTGAGATGCTGCTACTACTGAGCAGGGGGCACACCTTTCCAGATCAATGGCCCTCCCAAGCAAAAGATGTTCCCACAGGGGATGGAGAGGAGTGTTTGCTACTCTTGAAAAGGGCACAAGTTTGATTCCTGGCTCCACCTCTAACAGTCCTGGGGATCCTGTACTCTCTTCTGGATTTCACAGGTGCTATATGCATATGTTGCACACACACACACACACACACACACACACACATACAAGAATTAGAAATGTAGTGTAAAATGAAAAGGAATTCTCAGAAACCAAGCAATTTGATAGCTAGGCATTAAAAATCACTTTAGCTAAGTCCTCAAGTTAACTATTATAATACCGCTGCCCATTTCCATATATGTATATATCATATGTTCAGAATAGAAAAAACATATTTACATCCTCATTCCTAACTTTTTTTGTGATTGTTTTGATTTGGATTTTGGTTTTTCTAAATGGAGGTTTTAGTGTAACCTAGACTGGCCCAGAATTGGCTATATGGCCAAGGCCAGCCTCAAATTTCTTATTTCTACCTCCAAGGAGTTGGAAGTTCAGGTATCTGGTACCACAGCCAGAAGTCATTTATCATTCTTGTGGTGAAAAATAGTCATAGTCCATTGTTCCAGCTTTCAGCAGACCCAGGACATTATCGTAGTTCCCAACTGAGAGCAGCATTCCAGAACTGGGCCCTCACGGAGGGAGGGAAGCTGTGTGCCCATTGCTCAGACCCCCGCCCAGCCGACAGTCCTCATCTTTCAGGGTTCATGACGTGCCTCACACCTTGATGTCTTCCTAGTTCTTGTGCAACAATTGTTTCCTACTTGCCAGCATCTGTTGCCCCGAGTCTTCTGTCAGGCAGAGCTCAAGCTCACCAGACACATCACTCCCACCTGTACACTCCAGTCTCCAGTTCCCTTCTCAAGAAGGCTAGCAAGACTTGAAAATGCTGATTAGAGTTGCCGGATGCATGACTTCAGAGACCCAGCCTCCGTTCCACGATTCTCAACTCACCTTTAAGAATGATTCTCCATCCTTTCCCTCCCTCTTTGGAGTCAATTATATGTAGCCCAGACTGATCTTTGCACTTAACCTCCTAGGACTCCTCATCCCCTTGCCTCTGCCTCTTGAATGCTCCTGGGTCTTCCAGCACTGGGATTGAACCCAGGCCTCCAAATAAGCTAAGGAAGCACTCTACCGAACCCCGGCCCTTCATCTTGCCTCTCTTTCTTTGTTGAGGGGCCTAGGTTTGAAACAGGATCTAGCTGGCCTAGAACTAATGATGTAAACCAGGCTGTCCTCAGATTCAGAGAATTCTGCCTGCCTCTACCTCCAGAGTGCTGGGATTAAACTCGTGTGTGTGTGCCACCCTGCCTGACCTGCTCCATATCTTTGATGTTCAGTGTGCCCTTACCCACCGTGTAAGGACCGACTCTGAGACTTGACACTAGGGCCTTTCCCAAGGCAGCATCAATAGATAGATAGACTGCCCAGACTGTTTGGTTGCCAATTACTTGCACACTACAGCTGTGCGTAGGCACTGGGGAGCTGGCGGGTTTTCTTCAGCAGAGCCTCTGAAGAACACCTTTTAGATGCACAATGAACCAAGTAGCCTGAGGGCAGCTGTACAGAGAGAAATTTGGTAATTGGATCAACCACCTTGATGTAGAAGAATTAGCTTGCTCTTCCTTAAGTTTAGCCGTAAGCAGTGTTTACTGGTTCGTTCTTTAAAAGAATGAAAATGAACAATGGAGGTGGGTACTAATTGGCTAATTTGGGGTGTCAGATTGTTCACGGAAGCAGCAAGTCCCGATTTTAAAGTCTAAGCAAGGTGCATAGAAGCAGTTAGGCAGCAGCGAGCCATTAAGCTTGCAGACCGGTGTAAATCGACACATTGTAATTGCTGTGAGAACTGAGAGGAGCCTAGGAAACCGCAGCTGAGGTTAGTAACCTCACCTGCACAGAGCAGTCTGTGGAACAGCCTCGGAACTGGCTACTGAGCGCCACAGAGCTTAGGACTGGATTCACGGGACCAAATGGGTTTTCTCGCCTTACATGTTATTTATAAATTACCTGTTTTCAAAATATTATGTGGGTGAATAATTCCCTTATAAAAGTTAAAGTATAACATTTAAATGTTCCTGTGACGGGAGTCGCAGTTTCTCCTGGGAAAGGTCAACCAACAGGTAGTTTGTGAGCACTCGCAATGTGCAAGGCCTCCCAGGAGATGAGGGAGGAACTCTGAGCGAAGCAGTGCTGGGCCTTCCTAGTGCACAGTTGAGTCGTGAAGGCCCCGATGGCTCATCTGAGCAGACACTATCTTCGCTTCACAGTGTGTACTGTGACTTTTTCTGGAGAGGTGAGACACCCGAACAGAGAGGACACGACAAGCTGACAGAAGGATTCTGTGCAAGCACAGCTGGATGAACCAATGCGCTTTGGTGAGGTTACTCCAAGGTGTGTGTTGCCTTGGACAGCTACATTACCAAAGCGTGCTTCCCTAGCACGGTACCAAGTGTGACCTTCCCTGGAGCCACATGGACAAATTCCAGCTTACCGCTAGAAATAATGCCTCTACAGAAGCACACCTCAGTGATCTGCTGACTTCACTGGAGCTGTGTACAGGAGGGCGGTGGGCTTTTCTTTGCAGGAGAATGGCCCACTCAAAGGATCTCTGAAAATCCCTTGCCTATTCCGGTGAGGACTCTGGAGAGTGGTCTCCCCAGCTCTTGGAATTAATTGTAAACAGCTCCATTGGTTCAAGAGCATGCTATCCCAAACAGATAGGGAAGGACCTTGTGACTCGTGTCTTCCATAGGCTCTGGGAGTTGTTTACTTCCTGGGTCTTGAATGTTCTAGTCTAGTACAGAGGAAATTGATCACTGGATGACAACTCCCAAGAGCTGCATTAGTAGCCTGTCATCCACAGCTACCTCTCCATCTTCTTGTATGTTAGTGTTTCCCAAGACCATGAGCGTCTGTGGTGGGGGCAGGACCAGGAATGATGGCTTAAAGCTCAAGTGAGTGTCTGCTGACCTTCCCGTAGAACTATGGTTACCATCAACTAGCTATTGCTAGATGTGTTTCCACGACAACAGAGCCAAGGTTATTGCAGAAGTCTTTGTTCATGATGCTAGATGGTCATATTGAGTCTGGGGGAAATAACTACCTCACACTGCAGTTATTTGGAGAGGCTGGCAAACCCTCCCCACATCTTGCTAGGTGTTGTGCAGTAAAGTTAGGTGAAGTTGGACCATTTCAAAATGAGACACTCTTCTTCTCTAGACTCCCATCACATACTCGTAAACTAATATGACCACGGGTCCCATTAACTTGCTAGCTTTCTTTCTCAAGCTTTGAGATGAGAAGTGATCTTGGCACCTGTCTTAGTCAAACAAACATCTATTCCTGCACAAACATCATGACCAAGAAGCAAGTTGGGGAGGAAAGGGTTTATTCAGCTTACACTTCCACACAGCTGTTCATAGCTGTTCCTTCACCAAAGGAAGTCAGGACTGGAACTCAAGCAGGTCAGGAAGCAGGAGCTGATGCAGAGGCCATGGAGGGATGTTTCTTACTGGCTTGCTTCCCCTGTCTTGCTCAGCCTGCTCTTTTATAGAACCCAAGAATACCAGCCCAGGGGTGGCACCACCCACAAGGGGCCCTCCCCTCTTGATCACTAATTGAGAAAATGCCCCACAACTGGATCTCATGGAGACACTTCCCCAACTGAAACTCCTTTCTCTGTGATAATTCCAGCCTGTGTCAAGTTGACACACAAAACCAGCCAGTACTGCACCATTGTTATTTATCCCAAAGCAGGATGGCCTTTAAGTAGGTGGCTTGTCTCTCTGTCTCCAGAATTGGGGGACAATGCTACTGTCTCTTCCCGCAGGAGAATCTTGGCCAAAACTAACAGTCCCAGGGATAATCCCTTCACCCTAGCAGCTTCAGTCAGCGTCAGCGTTGAACAAGGGTTCCCTGACATGTCATTGTAACTATACCTTTATCCCAGCTTATTTTTCCTACAGTGGCTGCTTTTGTTACATAGAGATGCTGATGGCCTTAAAAGGAAGAAGGCAGGGTGAGGAGCAAAAGCAGGAGATGGGGGCTGGGAGGCAGCACAGTGCCGGCCTGAACATGTGTTATCTGGACTTCCTTCCTGCAGGAGAACTTGGAGAGCATCCTGTAAGTGACCCAAGCTACCGGAAGGTCCTGTGTGCAAATTAAAGCAAAAAGAGTTCTCATGCATAGGCCGGTATTAGTGGGTATGCGCCATGCAAACGTGTTCCCAGATGTGGATAGTGGACTTCTTTGTCATTGTTGTGCAAACATAACCCCCAAAGCAAAAACAAAACAAAAACAAAAACAAAAACAAAAGAATCTAGCTTAATAGTACCTGGTTTTCCTCACTGTAATGCTGAAACAATTTGTAGCTGCTTAAGTCTTACCATGGTAAAGTACTTACAGAGCATGCACAGGAGCCAAGGTTCTATCCTTGGTAACACACACACACACACACACACACACACACACACACATACACACATACACACACACACACACACACACACACACATACACACACATACACACACACACAGACTGTATCAAATGCTTATCGTTTTGAAATGGTATGAAAATGGTTATAAATTATAATCTTACAGTTTGCTTTAAGCGCTATAAAATTTATTTACTATGTCTACTATTGGTATTTGGTTAAGACACTGAAGTCTCCTTCCTTCCCTCCCTCCATCTCTCCCTCCTTTCTTTCCTCCTCTGTTCCTTTCTTTTCTTCTCCCAACCCTGTTGATTGAGTATCAGAAAACCCTATGTTTTCCCCAAAACTCATTTGGCAGAAGCGAGCTTAGATTAGATAATTAGATAATTTTAGTTCTTTGTGTGACGCTATTTTTAAATGTAATTTTTGCTAATAATGCAATTAGTTGTGATTTTTTTGCATAATTTGCAATAAGGTGCTCCATCCAGTTTCCAGGCCTCCCAGCCATTGCTGACGTCATCAGTTTTACCTCCTGAGCAAGATGTGTGCAGCAGATCTCTATTCCTCTCTGTCTGTCCTCGGCGTGAAATATTCAACACGAGGCCATGACTAAAATTACACTGTTGGTGAGTGGCAGGGTCATATCTGGTAGGGATGCGAGTGGAAAAATCACTCAAAATTACCGTTCATACTGTCTCTGACCTCCTTCCTCATCCCCCTTTCCTGTCCCTCTCCAGCTCCTCCCCCACCCTCTGCCTAAGGTTTGGCTGTAGGTGACAGAGACATGACCACGGAGGCAAGGGCATTGTGACATTTCAGTTTCTCATTCCTAAGGGGTTTCTCTAACAAATTCCATTAGCACTTTATTTATAGCTTCATAAAAGGGTCCTTTTATTTTCTTCAAACAATATCCTTATACCTCTGATGATAATGCTATCTAAGGATTGAACTGTTATTTTTTTTTCTAAAAAAAATTCTGTTTCCTAAGATGTCTCCGTATTGGCTCTCTCTCCTCACCATCCTCCTGCCATGCTTAAAAGTCTTCCCACAGATCTTTCCAAGGAGCATGGCTCAGGTCTAGTGGTTGAAAAGGCATCTGAGGGGGTTTGGTGCTGACAGCCTACATCCCTTGCTTCCATGCTCAGAGCCCACGATGCCCTGAGCTCAGATGCCTGTATCAACAGGACCTTCTGGAAGTCATCACCTCCGGCCTCTTCAGAAGCTTGCCCCATGAGCCTCTCAGAGCCACAGGGCTGCATTTTCTCTAATACATTCCTCTTTGAACCCACTTGTTAGTCAAGCGTTGTGCACACTAACTACAGAATGGACCCCGTGTCTTGGGCATGAATTACTCTTCTGTGCCGCCCCTGAGCGCCCCCCAGTTATGGATTACTCTGTTCTCAACGTGACAGGAACATAATTAGAACTGTTGATGAAATCTACCAAATTGTTCCTCCGTGGCCTCTGAGCTCGGGGAAATTTGGCCGAGTCGTATTTGTCTCTGATTGTGGAGGCCTCGGCACTTCATATTAACGCTGTTACTAATGCACCTTCTAATCTGCCCATGAATTGGTAACACGCCAAGTGAGCCCAGCCCTAATGACACCTTGCGATGAATACATTGGAGGGCTGTGTTCAAAGTTGCAGAAAGAAGACGCTGATAAATTCTCCCTATCCTTTCTCTCCCTCTCTCCCTCTCCCCTTTCCCCTCCTCCTTCCCTCCCTCCCCCCCCCCTGCTCTGCATGCACCTTTGTATTGACACGCTAATGTCTTTGTCTTGACATGCAGACACCTTACCTGTAAAGTATGGTTTCTTCTAGCCTGTTTTGAGCCCTCAGCTTCTGCATGAAGGGTTCACCTCCTTGGCACAACTGAACTCTGCATATCCTATCTTAAGGCAAGAAGATTTGAGGAGGAGTCTAATAACACAGCCATTGGAGTGAGTGAGGTCTGAGTGGTTGCCTTGTTCTAGTTCAAGGCCATCTGAAACATGTCACTCGGTCATGTTGCCTCATCATTCCCATCTGAAAAATAGGAATTGTAGCAGTGGCTCACAAGGAATCATAATGAGAAATTATCACAGATAGTTTATTGTGATGGCTGCCTAGAGGCTTGTGATGACATGGGGCCATATAAAACTAACATTGGCTTCACTCCTCAATCATTACAGCTATCTCTGATTGTGTCAGTTACTGGTCTTATCATGGGGACAAAATGTCTTACAGAAACTATTTAGCTCAAGCAGAACTTATTTTAGCTCATGGTTTCATGTTGGTGACAGCATCATTGTCAGGGATCCCTGGGGTCCCATCCATGGTGGCCATTGTCAACTGCATGACTGAGGTTTCCATGGTTCAGGCAATAGAGGCATTTATTTCATCCTACCCCAAGGCAAGCTTTGCTGGCTGGCCATCATCTGTTCAAACACATTAGCCCGTGAACACCTTTCCCATGCAAACCATCCCAGGGAGTATCAGTTCACAAACATACTCTGCAGTGGTAAGAGCTCCTGTGTGTGTGTGTGTCTGTGTCTGTGTGTCTGTGTGTGTCTGTGTGTGTACGTGTGTCTCTGTGTGTATATATGTGTGTATGTATGTGTCTGTGTATATATTTTGTGTGTCTATGTATGTGTGTCTATGTGTGTGTGTGTATATGTGTGATATATGTGTGTCTGTGTGTGTCTGTGTATATATTTGTGTGTGTGTCTATGTATGTGTGTCTATGTGTGTGTATATATATGTGTGATATATGTGTGTCTGTGTATATATTTGTGTGTGTGTGTGTGTGTGTGTGTTTAAGGGGTACTTTTAAGGTCATGGTCCTGGTTGTAGAAAAAGAATAAACTTCACAGAGTCACAGAGCAAAGAGACGATTGGTTTTCTCTTGAATTCCACAGCCATTCTAACAAATGATTTTTATTTACTGAGACAGCTTAATCTTCCAAAACAAATAATAAAATAGATAGCATTTAAGCATGTATCTGTGTACCTGTGTTTCACTTATTTTCATGAGCCCTGAGCTCTGTCTTTGCAGATATTCCACAGGCTGATGTTTAATGCTGTGTGCTCCTCCCTAGCCATGGGACACCGGGGCACCAAATGGGTTGACAGATGCTCACTGAGATGTGTACCAGTCCACCATTATAAGTACAGTAGAGCAGGCTAGGAGGGAGTGAAGGGGCAGGGTGGAGGTGGGCTGCTGGTGAGAGGAGACTTTCAAATCCAGCCTTAGCTTTCAACTCTTCACTAAGCATGAAAAAATAAAGATCTGAAGTTTTATGACCAGCCATGCATTTTGGTTTAATGCATTGTGCTGGAGATTTGTACTCATAGTAGAGACATGTACGTATTATAAGCAATGCAGGAAATATAAAAATGATCTCCTTACCCCTACATGTGTTCATGTGTGTGAGGGTGTATGCATATGTGTGAGAGGGTATGTTTGTGTGTGCATACGTGTACGTGCTCTGATAACATGATTTTGACTTTCCTTTTAGCTCAGTAGTTAAAAGCACTTATTACTCTTGCAGAGTACCCAGGTTTATTGCCCGCCACTTATATGATGATTTACAACCATCTTGAACTCCATTTCCAGGTGGTCAGTGCCCTTTTCCAATCTCCATGGGCAGCAGGCACTCATATACTTACAAATATTTAGGCAAAATACTCATAAAGAGAAATATATAAACCTTAAGAAACCCTACACAATATGTGTGTATGTGTGTGTGTATATATATATATGTGTGTGTGTGTGTGCGTGTGTGTGTGTGTGTGTGAAGTATTTTCAGCAAGAGTATTTCCTTTTCATGCCTAAGTTTGAAGTATATGTGTGTGGGCATGTTAGTGATAGTGTTTATGCATATTATGTGTAATCAGGACTGTTGCCAAATGTCACAATTTTATATATGTATATATATATATATATATATATATATATACATATACATACATACACACACATACACACACATACACACACAAAGAGTGTTGTGAATGTTGTAGGAACCAGGCCAAGGCCCCTCCCTGTAGGAATTGTCCCTGTCTACAATCTCATTTTGTCATGGGCAGGAAAGATGATGTCCAGCCACTGCTAGTTTTATGCAGGAAATAGTTATTTGTGTTTTAAGCAGAGACTGACAAATAAGGAAACAGTGGAAAATCAGATGTGGGCCATAATAATATGTGTTGGAAATGCGAAGGAAATGTACACTTTCCTAGCTTTTTTCCCAGTGCTTGTCCTCAGTTTCCAGCATAGGAATTTCTCCTCTTTTCAGCCCTAATCCTAGTCCTTCACAGGTTTTTGATTCTGTTGGGAAGGTGCCCCATCTTCCCCATCTCCTTTGGCTTTTGGTTCATATTGGGGTTGGTTACACAGGTCTGGCAGGTGCTGACTGCCTGTGGTGACAAGGCACACTCTGCTTGCTGCCCTGTAGTCTGTTATACACCTTTCAATGCTCTCATATCAAACCTACTGTTGAGAGAAAACACACAGAATACCAGCTTAATCCCAACTAAAGGTCAGGGCTGGGAAGATGGCTTAGTCAGTCAAGCACATACCACCCAAGTGTGCGGACCTGAGCTTAGCTCCCCAGCCCATAAAAGCAGGGTATGGTGCTGTGTGCCTGAAACCCCAGAATTGGGGAGTTAGAGACAGACCGCAAAACTTGCTGCCTGTAGAGCCAGTTTAGTCAGAAGTGAGCTCCAGTTTCAGTGAGGGGCCCTGTCTTAGGGAATAAGATAAAAGGTAATCCAAGAAAAAGTACAACAGTGACCCCTGGCCTCCATGCACCCACAAACAGGCACAGTCACCAACATGAACATGAATATACAACATACACAGCGGGATATCAAATATATGTGTTGAAGGAGATAGTTATGGAGGATGGGTCAACTGTAAGAAACTCTTCTTGGTTGCGGGGTGGTGGACATGATCTCATGATTCCCATTTTATAGGTGACAAAGTCCAGAGGTTGTGATATGAGACCATGCGGTTAGTGAGGGGCAGAGCAGGGATTGTGGTAACTTCTCCGTGGCAGTTGTCAGGTTGCAGTAGTCAGAAGAGAACACAGAGAGTCGTGCCATAGCCCATCAGAGTTCAGAGAGTTGTAAAGACGTTCTAAAGCCACAGGAGAATAAAGGTAATAATGGTATTTTGTTACAATCTTTTTTTTGTTTCAAATCCTGCCGTAACTGGACCAGTCAATCAATATCTGTTGAGTAACGAATATCTCATGCCATCCACTTCTAATATAGTTGGGAAAAGAAAAGTTTTAGGCAGCCTCATAAAAATCCCATAATAGATCTGATAGTTCACTTGATTAATTGATCACTGGGGAATGCCCTTGTTTTATTTCAGTGCTGTGAGAAACACCATGACCGAAAGAAGGTTAGCGAGGAAATGGTTTATTGGCTTATGCTTCCTAGTCACAGACCATCTTTGGGGGATGTCCAAGCAAAAACTCAAAACAGAAATCACGGAAGAATGGTACTTTCTGGCTTTCTCTCAGGCTCATGGTTAGTTAGTGTTTCATATAGGCCCACAGTGGGCTGGACTCTCCTGCATCCAGTAATAATCAAGACAACGTCCCATAGACATGCCTGCAGGGCTCAAAAGATGAACCAAAGTATAGGAAGGTATGAAGCAACCATTTCAAATTCCCTTCTGAACCCAAGCTCAGAAGTGATAATATTGCCATCTGGTTTATAAAGTATAAAGTTAAAGTTAGTAAAGTATAGGTTTAAAGTTAGGAGAAAGACTTTTGGACTCATAATGATAAGCGCCCTGACCTTCTGATTGAGTTACTTTAATCTGTTCAATGGGATCGGTAATCTCGACCCCAGAGACTTATTAGTAGAGTACACGATGAAATTGGGAAAAGTTTATAAAAGAACTCACGTGATAGCCGGCAGTCCTCCACAACACAATGGTACACTTGTCGCTAACCCTGGCTTATCACCTCTCTTGACTTCTGAGGCAGGTTGTAAACTGTGCTGTGAGATATGGCGGGCAAGCCCAGATCTCGCAGCTAGCACATGAAACGCAAGGTCGGTAGGTGTGCAGCTCCCTTTATTCCACGCTGTGCATTTAATACTGCGTTTCATCGTGCCATGTGTTTACCTAGCCAGATAAGGATACACATTAGATTTGTTCCATCAGCAGTGTTCATTGACACACTGATTGCACGCCGTCTGTATGTCTCTCTCTCTTTCTGTTATATATATATATTTCCTTTAAACAAGTTGCTTGGGTCATGGTAACTTGAGCTCTTTATCATTAGGACTTAATTTGAGCACTTTTCAAACTCAGGAGCGATACTCTGGTGAACTCTACATGCCCCGGCCTTGCCTCCTGCTCCCCTGGTTTTGTTAAGGAGAAATGAACAATCCACTTGTGTAGGAGCTTATTCTCCTACCCAGATGTTGCAAAAGCAACTCTGAGAGATCCTTAGACTCTGACAAGGGATTGACTTCATTAGTTGAGAAGGTTTGATGGAGGTAGGGGAATGATTTAGTTTAGATTTGAGAAATTGGTAAGAGAAGGAAGTCTCATTTCTTGCATTCAACCTTTCAGTAGTGGTAGATTTAGGATAGCCTTTTCCAAATGCTTCTAGAAGGCCCACCCCAGGATGCTGATGTGGAATCATGTTACCTGAAGTCCCTCTCAGCCTTCCAAGGTCTGGAGAGTGTAAGCAACTGTAGCTGACTTACAGCCCCAAGATGCCCACCTACCTGCTGTTGTACCTCCTCCCTGAATGGTGCCAAATATCAATTATCATGAGCACTTTCCCCCCTTCCGCTTCAGCTAACTTCCAGTGTGGTCACCTCAGGTTTTTCTGGATGTCTCCCCCTCCTCTTAGCTGAGGAGATATCTTTAACAAACCCCAATTTCATGTGATGGTATGCTGCATGGCATAACTTCTGGTGTGTTTGCCTATGCTGGTATTTCCTACCACTTAATGTTTTCTCATTAAAAATTAAGTACATATGTATTGGGTTGAGGAGACAGCTCAGTTGGTGAAATGCTTGCTTTGGAAGCCATGAGGACCTGAGTCTTGGTCTTGTAAAAATAAGCTGGGCATGAAAGCAGATGCTTGGAATCTAAGCCCTAGCTTGGTAAAATAGCATGGGATTCTCTGTCCAGATGAGAAATAAAATATAAGGTTGTGAATTATCTGTTTTCTACAAGCATACATATCTGTACATACACACATGTACCTGCACACACATCTAACACACACATAAACAAACATGTACCTACACACACATCAGAACACACATACATGCACACAAATACATGATTACATTTTGCTAATGAGTTGGGTTTTTTTTGTAGGGGAGAACATTCCAGCAATATTCAAATACATAAATAATGTTTGGTAAAGTTATATCTCAAATCTTGCCCTTCTGAGTCAGGCCAGTGACCGTTCCATTCACACTTTGCCTTGAATGGCAAGAACGGTTGTCTCCAGACTGAGGCTTTCAGAACTGTCATGTGAAGGTAGCAAAGTCTGCACCTCCTGCTTTCCTCTTTGGAAGGTGGAAGAGAATCTATCTTTTCCCATCATGTTCTTTACTATATGTGGCTAGGACCTGATGGACATGGGGAGATTCTAGTTACAAGCAAGAAGATGACCAAGAAACCAAAGCCAAGCAGGCCTCGTGGTTCTGTGGTGTTTTCGGAATACTACTGGCCTTCTCACAGAGTACTTGGTTATCTCTAAGAAAGACCATCAGCAGACAGACAGTGAGGTTTTAGTTTTCATTTAGAAGGTGAGTCAGGTATTCTGAAACCACAATGTGGTTCTTAGCTTGTTCATCCCATTGCGTCTCAGAAAAATCTGTACTTCTGCTCCACTATAATTGGAATGGACTTAGGCACGTGGGTCTCTGTCTTCTGCAGCTCCTCTGTGCAAAATATACCAGTGTTTGAACATAGGAACCACAGTTAATCATAAAAAATAGGCTTACCACTTCATAAACTCCAGGAAAGGCTATTTTCTTTTCCAAACATTTAAATTACTCAGCCATTGTATGCATTAAAACCCAATTATAACTTAGGATGTGGAAGAATTTGTAAAGTGATTCCCTGCAGGACCCTTGCCCAAGACTACAGTTTATTTTTTGGGAGTTCCCACTCTCTCAGGTTTAGGTTTTCAAAACAAAACAAAACAGAAACCAAAATAAAACAAAAGCCAAGAGTCCTTAAAACACAAAAAGCTCCTGACAAAGGATTGGCCAAAGCCTGAATCACTAATCTTAGCACAGCCTTGAGGAATATTTGAGGAAGAATGGCATTTAACTTGTATCCATCTGTACTTGTGGTTATGTCAGAAGGAATATAAGCAAGGAACATTTTTCTGGTAAGAAACCTGTTCCCAAGTCCTGCAGACTTGCAGAGGTTCCTGTTTTATGGAACACGAAGGAAACAGACTTGTTTGTTTGTTAATTGTAATGGGAGGTAATACACCCATGGCAACAATGTAAATATTATTTTAATGCTTGGGCACTCTACGTTATGAAATCATAGGCGAGTGGCTATTAGAACGTACAAGTTTCTCAAAAACTCTTGACACTAAGTTCTCAAGTCTGGCAAAGAAAGATTGTGTTCACTCTCCTGATCCCCAAACCTGGCAGGGGCCCTACACCTCAGGAAGAGGAAGCCAGAAGGTCAGATAAGGAAACCTGTGAATGAGGAAGAGAAAGAATTCAGCCCATGGTCCATGGTTGGCCTTGAAAGAAAACTTAGAAATACAGCTACAAGATTCAAATTTTCTCAAGTGAATGAGTTTTCTTTTGCGTTTTCCTGCTGGCACTAAGCCAAAGCCCTATCACTTCAGCAAGCATAGCAAGATTATGGCTTTCCAAGAAAAATGAAAGGAGTTGTGTTCCTCTCAACCAGCTTCACCCTGATGCAGAGCTCACAGGTCTCCAAATCACCAGGGGTGCATGCAGTTGGTTCTTTCCTAAATGTAAGGGGACCAACACATGAAAAATCCATTGCTTTCAGGTGAGACTAGTTCCTAGCATCTTGTGTGCATTAGTCTCTGACATTCTCTTTCGAGCCACTCAGACAAGCCATGAAGGTTTGCCGTGTGACTATAGTAAATAGGAGAATGCCGGGTTTGTTAGAGATGAGAGATGTCCCTGCCTGCCATCCTGTTCCCTCCTACTAGATCAGATACATGGGGCTGTGAGAGAGTTTGTGACTTTGACACTTTCTTTCAGAAAATGAGCGAACTGGTATCCAGGCCCCGGGATGTCCATCTAAGTCCCTTCTCACAGGCTTTCTCTCTGTTAATTTCTGTCTACGAGAGAAGACATTGGGAATCTGGAAGGCTCATATACAAGTTAAACACTTAACTTCTCTCTTTGAGTTCAACCCATCTTCAGCCTCAACCAAAACTAGAGGCAGCAAATGTTTAGCAGGATCGAATCTATGCACACATCGAATCTCAAATCAGGACAGCAAGCTCTTAGTGGAGGGAGAACTGAGACAAACATCTGGGTTGTGTGGCTTCTTTGTAAATCTGGGCGGCCATATAAGTTTCAGAGATTTGCTGACTAGCACCCTGCTTGTCAATTGCTTCTCCTTTTGGATATTTATAAAGTTCAAGAGCTTTGCTTACTTTAGTTAAGTGCTGTGATCTGTTTCAACAGCCAGCGGCCCCTTTATATAAACAAATGGGAGAACGTGACACCCAGGGGCGGCCCCAGGCTAAGGAGCAGAGAAATCCTGATGACTTGGAGATAACCCTTCCACACACCTGCTGGCTCCCTGCTAAACAACAAGTGTGTGCCAAGGCACACAGCAGCTTCTGGGGGGGGGGGGAGGGGCAGGGCTGGCAAGTGCAGATTTCCCACTTTGAGGCTGCTTTCATCAACTCAACTGTGACATTCTGCTGAGCATGTCTGTGACCACTTCAGTGCCACGTTTTAATGTCACTGTCTTGTTGATATGCCATTCCATTGACAGTTGTGTTATGTTGTTTTAGCAACCTGTTTTCCTCTACGTGCTAATTATTTCACATGGTTCCTAATCTACATTGACTTTAGAGTGAATCATAAGGGAAATCCATTCAAGAGCAATGACTTTTCCAGGACGTTTGACCATTGTCTACTGTTGACTCTCAGCTTGGGCACAGTTGTCTATTTATTCATAGACTAGGCATAGCATGCTTATGTCCATAGGATGAAATTCAACATTTCATCCTGCTATCTTGAAGGAGCACCCCCACCCCTAAAATAATAAACTTGTTCAGCTTTACAGTTGAGTTTACAAAGGCCTCCTTGAAGATGTTGAGGGCTTTGTGCCAGTTTCCAGACAGTTGAAAGACAAGGGTGTGGATGACTAAGACCTAACACCCATACTTGCTTATCCTATGGGAAATGGTCATGGATGGACAGGATAGTAGAACACAGAGACTGCAGTATGGACCCTTAAGTCTATGGCCTGGGTGTATTGCCACCTTGCACTGTGTCTCATTGCACATAGCAATATTGAGGTTAAACTCACCTACAGCAGAAGGCCACTGTGAGACTTGAGCAGATATTCAACCTAATATTTTAGGTTGAATCCTAAAGGATCTTTGACATTTGACTATTCCTCAGAAAGAACCATGACAATTTTGGTTGAAAGCATAAAACTTGTAGAGTGTTTCCCAACAAACAGAAAGTCCCAGAAAAGAACAACTTCCAATAAAGTAAAATGAAATAAAATAAAAGAGATGGAGTTGAGAAACAGGCATTTGCCAAGGACAGTGAGCCACACACCTGTGTTGAGAGGCAGGATAGGCAAGCAAGAGGGCTGGCAGTGGCCAGGAGCATCCTTGTTGAGCCATCTAGGGGTGGTCTCATTCTGCCGCATCCTTATTCCCTTGGGCATTTACATGAAGACTTACACACAGACACACATAGCTGAATCAGCAAAATTAACCCAGGCTCGAAACCTCACGCTGTGGCTTGGACGTATTCAAAATGATCGTAGTCAGATACTTCCAGCTTATGTAGCAAAGCATGTGGGGCCATGAGGACCCAGCAGAGAGCAATGTGAGAAGCAGAGTCTTCGGCAGAAGAGCCAACTGGCCTTCAAGAATGCTGTGGGAGCTAAGTATGGAATCTAAACATTAGCAGAGGTTTACCGCTCTCTTTGGCCCTTCATGGGTGACACCGCTGACCTCTTGTCGACAGTCTTAAATATCAAGTAATTTATTAGGCCCGTAGCAAGCGTTGGTTGACAATTGCAAGGCAGCTGTTTATAAGAGGCTTTACCCAAATGCCGGATACTTAGCAAAGAATCTCCAGGCAGCAGAACTACCTGCTTTCCCTCGACACCTCTTGGTTCACACAAGAACTTGAGAATACTCCTGAATTCTTGAGTGAATGCCTAGAGTCAAAAGGCTTACCAGCAGGATAATTTGAGCTGAAAATGAAAAGATAATATATTGGAGATAAGAAGCGGTGTGACCCTAACTGGAGGTGGTCTGCTTAGACAGAAGACGGTGGGGGAGATGTGAGCAGACATTAGCTTTTGCTTTACCTACAGTGCATGCCAGCTTTCAGGGTGTCATTTTCTTTCTTCCTGTCACTATCACATACTTTGAATATCGCCACTACCCTGAGATGTCTCAATATTTTCAAAGGAAAGTGAAGAAATACGCTTCAAACATTCAGGAGCAATTTTTTTTTTTTTTACTGTAATTTGAAGCTAGTCTTGATTCTGTGTTGGAAGAGGGGTGTTGGAAGGAAATGGTTACATATTACTACATAGCAAATGACAGGGATGGGCAAGGAATATCTATTAGTTCTTAGCAATTTCACTCATCTCTATGTATATGTGTATGTGTATATGTATGTATATGTAATATATTTTGATCTTATTCAATCTTCAATCTCCATTCCTCTCTCATGCTTCTTTCTCACCTCTGGACCTTTATTGATCCTGACAAGGCCCTGTCCTGCTTCCATATCCTTGTCCCAATGACCCACTAAGCTCAATTCGGGCTGCCTGCAGGAGCAGGGTGAGGGTGTTTTCTGGATCATACTCGCCTTACTAACACCGGAAGACAAATGCCTCCTCCTCCCCCAACAACCATTAACTGCCAACAGCTGCTCAGGGAGTGGCGGGCCTCATCCATGGAAGAGGGTTGGAGCGCCCAACTTGTGCTGGTGGGTGGCTGCACCTACTGAGTCTGTGAGTCCTCTGTGAGGCTGTGCTCAGAGGACAGCATCTGTGACCACTCTTCCCAGCCTCGGACCTGAACATTCTGTGTCCTTTCCTAAGACGATCCCCAGCCGTGGGTGAGGAAGACGTCTGGGTTAGGGCTGGACACATAGCATGAGTATCAGCCTGGCACAATGTCTTTGAGAGCAGTGATGTGAAAGAAAGCTTTCTTCTCATTCAAACCCATCTCCACTCTGTCTTCTTCTACTGATCTCTATCCACAGCCCTGGAACTAGGTATCCCTCCCTGCAGACCCTCCTCCATTTCTCTGAGTGGGTGAGATCCTTCTTTCTCCTATCCTCCACTGCACCCCCTTTCACTTGTTACAACCACTCTATTTCTTGGCAACAATGGGATTTTTTCCTCTTAATGCTGTATTGCTTGTGTCCTGACCATGCCTTTGTTAAGTGTCTTCACTGTCTCGAGCTGTGCACCGTGTTCTTCACTGGGATCAGCATTTGAGGTGGTCACTGGTTCTGTACAGTTTGTGTTCTGAAAAGGCGTTGCCCCTCTTTTTAAGGTTATTCACAGTTGCTCCTCTTGCCCAGAGTTAGACTGGGCTCATTTGAACAGTGGCAGAAACAGAATCATGTAATAAAACCAGTTTCAATCAATTCAACAACAACAACATTGCAGAAGAGCTACTGAAGACCCACTAGGTGCCAGACTGTGATGGGTGCTACCAGAGATAAGAGTCTGGGAAATATTACCCAGGTTTTGCTTTGAAGGGATTTGCTGGTAAGACAAAGGACAATGCAGGATGTAAGCCCAGCAACAAGAAAATTTCAATCATTAGTGTCAGCTGGGACAAATTCTTTCAGGTGTCTGGAAGAGGAAGCCTCTGAAAGGAGGAGACTTGAAGACTGGAAGGCAGGCAGGCAGGCAGGCAGGCAGGCAGGCACACTCTGATTTGTTGATTTTCCTCTTTGGCGAGATGTGGTGTTGATGGAGAGATAGCTCAGTGGGTAAAGCGTTTGCTTCCCCAGCCTGAGGACCTGGTTTTGATCCTCAGGACTCGCCTACACCTGGATGTGATAGTAACCTGTCTAATCCCTGTGATCATGTGGTAAGATGGGACACACAGGCAGGAGAATCCTCACTAGGCCACGGGCAAGCTGACCCTACACAGCAGTGAACAAGAAAGCCTGTCTCAAATAAGGCAGAAGGTAAGAGATAGCACCAGAAATTGTCTTTTGACTCCAAAAAGCACTCAGAAGAACCCTTGTGCAGAATACCCACACACATACACAGACATACAAAGACATACACAGACATACATATTGACACACACACAAGACATATACACACATACACACACATACACACATACATACACATACACAGACACACACACAGACATACATACACACATACACAGACATACACACAGACATACATATAGACACACATATACACAGACACACACATATAGAGACACACACATACAGACACACACATACACACATACACACATATACAACACACATATAGACACACCAACAGACACACACTGACACCCACAGACACACACACACAGATATACATACACAAAAGTTCATTAAGGAAAACTAATCTAAGTATACAAAGTAGATATTTTAAAACACCACACCAGTTGAAGGATAGCTTGCAGCTGGCTCCTGTCAGTCAAAAGATAGACAGAAGATCAAGGAGATGGAAAGATGTTGGTGACCTGGTATCTGATGCCCCAGAGTGCTAAGTACATTCCTCGCTGCTTGGTAGCTTTCTGTTCCTTGTGACAACATTGGGTCAGGCCTTATAAGCAGCTGCACTGTCTGCAAGAGATGGTGGCTAGGTGAAGTGCCCACACACAGCCCCACGGCCAGCATTCCGGTGCAAAGATCTCTTACAATATCAGCCTATTAATTGGTAATAAAATGACAAGCCAGCACTTTGTTTCCTACCTGAAGGAAGCTAACTCCCCTTCTTCCCAGATAGCTGTTTCCAGGGACTCTAAGAGAGAGAAATAAGTGTATATTAACATTTGCATTGTTTTAAAATGCTGCTGCTTCATCTGAGGTATAAAGTTTGCTGACCCGGACACTGTCGGGAGCCTTGGTGGAGACATGTTAACTGTATATACAGGTTTGTTTTTTTTTGTTTTTTGTTTTTTTTGTTTTTTTTTTTAAAGTGCAGAGGGACCAGGGAAAGACACAGACAAGTTATTTAAATCCTGAATACAGTCAGACCTCATATGCATTGTTTAAAAAAAAAAAAAAAGCCCTAAAGAATTGCACACGGATTAGAGGGATGAATATTCTATTATTTCAGTCTGTTCTGCTGATCTTCTTATTGTGACTTTGTACTTCTGAAGCCTGCTTGGAATTTGGCTTGGCCGTGGTCGGCAGTGATTTTAAATGTGTATCAAGCACTTGATAGTGTATGATTTGCGTGCGGTTGCATTCTCATTCCCTAAATTTTCTACCAATTTATTACTTTTTTCATACTGTTTTAATATTTCAGGATGATGAATATATACAGCATCATTAAAGGTAAATAAAAAATGCATGAAATTAAAAAATGGAATATTAGATGTTTCTTTGCTGTAATCCCTGGCCCAATAGGAACGAGATGCCTCTGTTCCACCGAGTAATCCCCCAGCGTGATTAGGAACCTGGGAGCGTCCGCGCGGCCCACATAATATTTGTATCCTCTAAGCCTATTTATGTAAGGTTTGAGTAAAAGTTGTTATTAGAAGGACCTATAAACCCATTTTACATTTTAGAAAGATGGGCTGCCTCTTAATCATTTCCAGCTTTATTGTGTCGCCAGAGTCTATAAAGACCATGTGTTCCTAATTCCCTTCCCAGAACGCTGTCAGTCACTCCCTCTTTCACAGACTCAGGAGATACATTGGCAGTTCTATCGGAAGACACTTTTAAGACCATGGATTGAAATGGATTGAATTTGGTTCATTTGTATCTTAAAGCCTTTTTTTTTTAATATGTTGGAAGGAGTCAGTTTCTCAGTATCTTCCCATAACCTCGAGGGGCACTGGAAAGTTCCAGGCACCTTTCTTGATGTCTGCCTAGGACCAGTTGTCCCCGAAGTATTTTCTCTCTTAGAGTATGGTCTCCATTGACTCCCAAAGCCCTTGTTTTGTTTGGTTTCAGTTTCTCATTAACTATAACAAATTACATTTTCCTATGAAAAAATTTATACTCTCCTATAAAACTGCTTAAATTTATTATATTTTTTGAACCAGAAAGTGTAATATTTTGTTAGGAGACTATCTGAATATAAAAAAAGCAAGAAATATTTTCTCTAAACTATAAAATAGTAGTCCTAAGTTGAGGTTTCATGTCACTAGAGAGATTTCTTTGGGAAGACAGTTTTTTAATTTTTAAGCAAATCTTCAGTGTCTGTTTAGGGGTTTTTTAATAAAGAGAGGTTTCCAAAACCGTGCCAGGGCCACTGATGGCATTTTTCTTCAATCCACTGTGTTTCGGCAAATACTGAACTCCACTGTGTGAAATTTAGGTCTCTCAAATTCACAAATATTAATCCATAAGTTGTAGAGCAGAAATCTGAGATTTCAGGAGAGTGTGGTGTGTGAGATTGGCAACTAAATTCCAGGAGCCTTTCTGTAAGCAGGCTTCTCACTTACTGATATCTATTTATTTATTGAGAGAAAAATGCACGATCTTATTCTTTTTTGCCCTTTTTTATTAACTAATTATTTTTATACACTCCATATTTTATTCCCCACCCAGCCAACCCCTGTCCACATCCCATACCACCTCCCCTCCCCCTGTCTCCTTGTGGATGTCCCCACCCCCACCCCACCCGACCTTTAAACTCCCTGCAGCCTCCAGTCTCCTGAGGGTCAGGTACATCATCTCTGAATGAACACAGACTCGGCAGCCCTCTATTGTATGTGTGCTAAGGGCCTCATATCAGCTGGTGCATGTTGTCTGTTTGGTGGTCCAGTGTTTGAGAGATCCTGGGGATCCAGATTACTTATTTTTAAACCTAAACACAGAAGCCATTATTCTCTATTCCTCGCAAACCCAAGTCCTGATTGGTAAAGATGGATAGCTCTTTCATTTTTTTCCACAACAAATAAAAGCTGTATGTATTTATCATGTGCAGCATGTTATTTTAGATATGCATTATAGAATGATTAAATTAGCTAACTAGTAGAAGTACTACCATACACATTCTCCATTATGTCCCAGCAATCTTATTAAATCTACAATTAGAAGTAACGCTGCTGTTAAATGGCCCCAGTCCTGCCTGATGAACACCCTTGAATGTGCAGAATTTTAAAGTCATGCTTCTTTTATACAAAATTCATGTCATATGGGGAAGGTGTGTGTATGTATGTGTGCGAACATTTCCCTGTGTCTGTGTGTGTGGGGGGGGGTGGTAAACACGGTATGTGTTTCTGTGAATACATGCATACATGCATGTGTTGTTTGTAAGTCAACCCCTAGCTTTGTTCTTCAGGTACAGTTCATCTGGCAGTTATTTGACACAGTCTCAGTTGGCCTGGAACTCGCCTACAAGCTTAGTCAGGAAGGAGCCCTCCCACCCCCACCAAGCTCCACCCCCATCAAACTCCACCCCCACCAAACTCCACCCCCACCAAACTCCACCCCACCAAACTCCACCCCCACCAAACTCCACTCCCACCAAGCTCCACCCCCAAACTCTACCCCCACCAAACTCCACCCCCACCAAGCTCCACCCCCACCAAACTCCACCCCCACCAAACTCCACCCCCACCAAACTCCACTCCCCTGCTCCCTCCAATCCTCATTGGTGTGTTCAAGTTTGCTCTTTGGGCAGAATTGTTACAGCTTTGTTGTCCTATTATCTGCAAGCCTGCCAGGTCATGCATGCACGCACTGTTCACAATCACGGGCATTTTAAAACATTTTTTCGTTGCAAGCTGATTTCTCTATGTCAGCTCCAAAATAAGCAAAAACCAAACCAAGCCAAAACAAAACAAAACAAAACAAAACAAAACAAAGCAAATAAAAACAGAGAGACCAAACAGCATATGGCCCGTAGACCCCTAGATGAACTTTGCCACTAACAAGGCATTTCAGAACTGGAGAGGGAAGTTTTAAATAGTCTACACACTGACGCTACAAAAATCCAGCGGGGAGCGCGTGCTTCCCTGAGGTCCTGTGACAGTCTTTCTCCATTGTGATCCATTCAGCGGAAATCTGAGCCTCCCTCCACCAGCTGTGCTGAACCTGACTCCAAAGTCTCAGCTTGCTTTGGCAGAGAAAGCCCTGCAGTGCTGCTAGGGCAGCTTGTAGGGGACCCTGTGGGCCTGGGCGGGGCTGGGAAGCTTGCGCAGGATGGTCCTTTTCCCAAAGCAGGTGGCACAGACCCCAAGAGGAGAGGGAAAAATCAGAGCTAATCTTCTGAAATTTTTGGGTTAGGAATGATCTCAAGGCCTCTACTCCAAAATACCAAGCTCTGAAGCCCACGTGCTAGACAGAAGGCAGCGTGACTGGCTTAAAGCTCAGTCTAGGCAGCCAGCTCCCAGCCCCTCACTTATCTGTATCTTACTCCCCAATTTGTAAAATTAGGATAATAATAAAAAACGTTCTTTGGAAGACTAAACATGGCAGTCCTTGTAAGGCCCATTTCTTGCCGCATTGCACTCAGCCACACTGCCGTCCCTGCGACACCGGTTGTGTGGGCAGTGCTTTTAATTTCATAAAATAAACACGGGTGTAAGTCACCAGCTCAGCTAACACTACCTGGCCAGGAACAGAATTCATTTTTCCTGGCCTCATGCTTTTATGCTACTAACCTGAGGCGCCTCTGCCTGCAAGCCCTTAACCTTCCTGTTCTCCGCAAACAGCAGGAAGGCACAGCCTCACCCAGATCTACCTAACCTGATACATCTCATGCTTCCTGCCGAAGATATCCGAAACAAATAACAATCTGTCAGGATCCCCACACATCGAACACTATTGATCTTTTCAAAATCTAAGTTTTGTGTGCTTGGTGATTTTGGCAACTTTAAAAGATTCTAGAAATTCTAGAATTTCAGAAAACCCATATTTTCTAAGTGAAAGACTGAAGTAAGTAGCAAAACATGATAAAGAAAGGTTAAAATCTATCTATCAGGCAATATCAAATGGTGCAGACTATGTGTGGTTGTGTATTAATCGTGTGTGAAATCAATACTCATAAATTAATTTGCAAGTTAATACTTGAATTTGTCTAAATGACTAGTTATCAGCTGAGGAAAAGAGTTGGATTTGCCAGTTATTCAATGATTTACACACACACAACTCTCCCAATAAACAAACAAAACAGTTTCTGTGTTTAGGCATCATGAATTTCAACACCCTCTACATTCTGAACTTCATTCTGCAGGTGGTATTCTCACTCACCCCCAAAACAAACACTAAATAAGCACGGATTGGCTGTTCTTGTCCAGGGCTCAGCCAGGCTGTTAAGTTGGTTGGTCGCTAGATATGGTCCAGTGGTCCAGGGGGCGGGGACGATACTTCTCAGAAGTTGACAGCAATGTTGTCAGAAATGTTGTCATAGATAAGTCAGGAGCTGAGCGTGTGTGTGTGTGTGTGTGTGTGTGTGTGTGTGTGTGTGTGTGCGTGTGTGTTCATGTACGCACACATAAAGCCTTTGGGCACATTAGCACATTTAGACAGTAATGCAAAATGGGAAGTAATTGGGTTGAGGTGCTCCTGAGATATTAGCGGTGCTTCAAGGCACTGGAAAATAAATGACAAATTAGTATGCGTAATCTCTTTATTGTGAATCAGATGCCACAGCAGAGGTTCATAACACATTAATAAACACCAGCGAATGCAAGGGAGACCTATTCTTGAAACTCACGGGGGCTGTGGAGTACTTTCCCGAGAAGGCAAGTGTGGATGCTGTGGAACTGAATTAGCAGTGAAGTGCTTGCTGTCCGTGTGCGAGGAGCTAAGGACCCACATACATGCTTGTCGGAAATGGAGGACTCCCATCAGCCTCGCATGATGAGGGTAGAGCTAGGGCATCGCTGGGTGAAACTGCTCTATGGGCAAGCTGAATCCAAACTGAGTTCTAGTTTAAAGTGAGAGAGTGTCGCTCCACATACCACGGAGAGTGCCTGAGGAAGGTGCCTCATATCAGTCTCCGACCTCCACATACATCATACGTGCTTGCATATGTGGCCATACACGTACCACATTCATGTGAACATGCATACACATTTTCACGCATGCATACACACTACACATCACATATCACATAAAAAAGATAACGTGAGTTTACTAAATAATTTCACCTCTACATAGCACACATTACATCTAAAACTAAAGATCATGCAACGGGTGTCATCGTCCTTTGGAAGGGCCAGTGGACCCTATCATTCAACCTCCCCTGCCTGAGCATCTCATGTCTCTAAAGGAGCTAAACACAGGCAGGTCTTACTCTCTTTTCTTTTTCCTTTCCTTCCCTCTCCCTCTCCCTCTCCCTCTCCCTCTCCCTCTCCCTCTCTCCCTCTCCCTCTCCCTCTCCCTCTCCCTCTCCCTCTCCCTCTCCCTCTCCCTCTCCCTCTCCCTCTCCCTCTCCCTCTCCCTCTCCCTCTCCCTCTCCCTCTCCCTCTCCCTCTCCCTCTCCCTCTCCCTCTCCCTCTCCCTCTCCCTCTCCCTTTCCACAGAAGAGCTACTTAAAGTTTAGGGTAGTCAAATGATTGACCAAATGCTGTTCAGTATTGTTCAGGTAAGAAGTGAAACCTTAATTTTCAGGCTTCAAAACTTATGTCTTGTGATCTCATATCCCCATCTATGTCAGAATAAAAATCAATATTAGTTGCAATTATGTAACATAAATTTTCATCTATCCTGAGATGACTCATATCCCTGGCCTGCAATTACAAATGTACCTAAATCCTGAATTATTAATAATTTACTGTTCTTTATGACACATGGCATTTGAAGACCTCCTCCATATGAAAATTCCGAAACACGCACAGCTGAGGCTTGGCCTGTCTGCAAATGCCACTCAGCAGGCTTGGCATGACTGTTGATCTACTGTTCTGGCTCTCGGCTGCTTGAGTCATGTGTTTAACAGGCAAAGCTATGTGAGTCATGGGATTTCTCTCCCAGCATCTCCAGTACGCGAGTCAGTCAGCTACCAGCTCTCACGGGATCCTTTAGTGACTAGGAGCCGTCCATAAACCGCTCCAGCTGGGATCTGGTCACTCTGCCAGCTTGTACCTCACTGTGGCGAGCCGTTCGGATGGGTGCACTATTTTGCCTTAGTTAAATCCTTGTGTTTGTTATAAAGGTGATGTTCTTGCCTGTTTTTATGTTGTCAGCCCTTCCTTTGAAGCTGTCCTGTGTAGATAATAGGCACTAACTTTTAGTCTGGACTTAGCGGCTTGGGGTAATCCTGATCCCTCATGTTTGCTTGTGTAAGCATACCAGCTGAGGCATCAGTGGGAATGAAGTCACCTGAGATACTGGAAAGATTTGATGATGTCTTGTCAAGGTCACGGAGGAGAGCTGGTAGGAGAGTTATACCAAGAAGTGCTTCCTGACAGCAGCCTGGTATGGCTGTTCCCTGAGAGGATCTATTATCACCTGACTAATACAGATGGGGATGCTTGAAGCCTAACATCAGACTGAGCCCAGGGACCCCAATAGAAGAGCTAGGGGAAACCCTGAAGAAGCTGAAGGGGATAGCAATGCCACAATAAAAAGCACTATCAACTAACCAGACCACCCAGAGTTCCCAGGGAATGAATACACCCCCAACAAAGATTATGCATTGCTCCAGATACATATGCAGCAGAGGATGGTCTTATCTGACATCAATGGGAGGGAAGGCCTTTGGTTCTGTGGAGGCTTGATGCCCCAGTGTAGGGGAATGCTAGAGAGGTGAGGTGTGGGAGTGGGGGAGTGGGTGGAGGAGCACCCTCATAGAGGCAAAGGGGAGGAAGGATGGGATGGGGGTTATCATGGAGGGGTTATCATGGAGGGGTAACTGTGAAGGGGGAAATCATTTGAAATGTAAGTTAATAAATGATTAATAAAAGAAGAAGAGGGCTGGGGCCATAGCTAAGTGGTGGAACACTTGTTCCACGTGTAGGAAACTCTAGGTTCCATGCACAGCGAATGAGGCCTATGTGCTGTGTGTGTGTGGTTCGGTGATTACGTTTGATCTAGAGTTACCACCGTTCATTTTTTTTCTTTTTTAAAAAATCAGTTCTTTTTATTACATTTCAAATGTTCTCCCTCTTCCCAGTTTCCCCTCCACAAACCTTCTATCCCTTCCCCTCCCCCTGCCTCTATGAGGGTGCTCCCCACCCATCCCCTCACTCCTGCCTCAGCGCCCTAGCGTTCACCTATGCTGGGGCAGCCTGCACAGGACCAAGGGCCTCCCCTGCCACTGGTATCTGACAAGGCCAACCTCTGCTCCATATGCCACTGGAGCCATGGGTCCCTCCATGTGTACTCTTTGGTTGGTGGTTTAGTCCCTGGGAGCTCTGGGGCATCTGCCTGGTTGATATTGTTGTTCTTCAAAGGTATCTTAGTGATGTCTTTGACTCCAACTTTGAACATGGGGCCTAGTACTCACCTAATACATGCTTTTCCACAGACATACATAGCCCCATAACATTTGAGCTTTCCCCTGGACCTTTTAGAAAACACTTAAATATATTAATTTAGTATTTTTTTAAAAAAAAACCATTCTTTCTTATGTTAAGAAATAAGCTGAAGGCAGACAAGGTTAAAATATTGGATTTCAGTTCTTTGTCTAATACCTTTCTCAAGCATATACTTGACTTCTTAGCTGGATTGGCTTTTTGTTTTTGTTTTTGTTTTTGTTTTGGAGGGGTTTCTCCTCTTGAAAGCAGTATTGGATAATTACTCTGTATACCATCCTAAGGACAGTCTGGTAACGTCTTTTACTAGGTGACCTGTGATCAAGTGGCGGGTAAGCAGGGTAGCCTCTGTTTTAATGACCCCCTTCTTTGACGGTGGCCTGCCAGGTGCCAGAGCCAGCACCCTGGGCCCTGCTTTTGTTCTATATTCCCCAGTACTACGACAAAAACTATTTACATTTTGCCTGAATAGCTTAAACACCATTTTAGAAGACTTTAGATTGCTTTTGAACATATTTGAATGCATCTTTAGCCATCGCTGGGCTTAAAATGGAAACCCTTTTTTCAGCTTATCTGTATTAAACACCTGTAAAAATCAATGGTACTATATTTTTTTCTTATAATGCTCAGTTCCTTTAACTAATGCCAGAAATAATGCACAATTTATTCTAGCGTGTTCTTTTCCCTCTGCCTGGTGTTCTCCACTAGTAAGCGGCATAGCGTGTAAGAACTCACTTCTGCTGACTTAATGGTAAAATGGCCTGGCCAATGCTGAAATCCAACCAATGAGAGCCTAATCCTCAAGTAAAAATTTGCTATCTCTCCTTCTGATTATCATCCGTCTTCTTCATAATGAATATGCAGAAAGTTTATTTTTTTTTCAGGTAGACATACATAAATGACCAATAGGACAGGTCAGAGGCAACCCTGGAATTTTTTTGAGACTTGTTATTTTTCTCTAAAATCAGAAGTCATTACATTTATGTCGAAAATATTGAGTGATTTGTCTGAGCTCTGTGTAAACTAAGATTCTTGTGCTGTCACCAGTTTCAAATGTGGAAGATTGGCCATTTTTATGAGTTAGAATAAAAATATGATAATAATGTCTTTTCATCATCGTAAAGAGATGATAAGTACTAAATGAAATATTAATATTACATCATTTATTTGATAGGTTCCATCTTCTCCCACACCAAACATTTTCATCCAGAGTAGCCTTTGCCTCAGATCTAAAAGGGAAATCTTGGTAGAATATGGCTTCTTCCCTGTTCCCCCAACACACACACACACACACACACACACACACACACACATACACACAAACACAGAAAGAGAGAGAGAGGAATCTGGTGTCTCATATCTTTATCGCTTTGCTCTCTCCTTTCTCTGCCCCCCACACCACTTTTTTAATTATTTGTGTGTGTGTGCGTCTAAAGAAAGCCTAAGAAACATGTATGTATTACTCAGGTTTATGCAAAAGAGGTAATATTTCAGTTTCCTTGCTTATCTTTTATTTGTCTTTTTCTAAACAATGCTTTATAAAAATTATTGCTAATTTTTATATCCATATACATTTATATATATTTGTGTGTGTGTATATATATAGGGAGATGCATATATGTGCATACATATGTATATATACACGTTAGAAACACACACCCCTCTGTAACCATGGACATCACAATTCAAACAATCAGAGATAGAAAAGGTTTGGGGTAAAAAGAAAAAAAAGAAAAAGAAAAAATGACATCTATCCAGAACACATGCAGAGATTTCCCCCACTTCATTCATTAGCTCCAAACAACAGCAGCATTATCTATGCACAGAGCTGGCCTTGTATTTAAAGGATATTTGTGTGAGTAATAGCAGGGTATACACAGGTATACACCAGCTGCCTTCAATTGCCGGTTCCAATCTCACGGGGAGTCGGTACTACGTTAGATATGCTGTGTATATCAGATATTAACATTACAATCCATAACAGTAGCAAAATTACAGCTATGAGGCAGCACCAAAATAATTCTATGGATAGGGGTCACCACAACATGAAGAACTGTATTAGAGGGTCATCATTAGGGGGGCTGGGAGCCCCTGTTATACACAAATATGATGTTTTGTATAGGGAACCTAAGCACCTCTTATTTTATCACCTGAGAATACTAGAGGACTCCTGTACATATGCAAATGCATCCCATGATATTTATATTATATCTAGTTTGTTGAAGCCTTTGGACTGGGGATGAAGCTTTCAGGCTAGATTATGAGCTTAGTAGCATATGCAATGCCCTGTGTGCAATCCTATAAAGAGGAAGACTGCATTTGGCTTTATTTTCCAAAGAGTAAACTGTAGGAAGATAGGTTTTAAATGTAAAACATGTAGCATACTTACACCTAGAGGAATATACAGAAAGGGGATGGGAGGGAGACAGACAGAGAGACAGACACAGACAGAGAGACAGTTAGATAGAGATCCCTCGACTGCTGAGCAGTATGTTACATACCCCATTCTTCAGATCAACTGCAGTTGAGGCTTTCCAGCCGGTGTCTCTTCTCCTCATGTACCGCTGTTCCTTATTATCAAGTTTTTCTGAGACTACATTTTCTTGAGCCTTAAGGTAGAATAACATGGACCAGAAGTGGCCAGGAAGAAGCAGCAAGTATCTCTCCATTGCAGAGACATCAGTGCATAACTTGAAGTGGCTTTTGTTGCCTGGGAGGGAGAGGATAATATGACTGTGCTGTGTGGATGGCGTGGCTCTGCTGTGTGGATGGCGTGGCTCTGCTGTGTGGATGGCGTGGCTCTGCTGTGTGGATGGCGTGGCTCTGCTGTGTGGATGGCGTGGCTCTGCTGTGTGGATGGCGTGACTCTGCTGTGTGGATGGCGTGACTCTGCTGAGTGGATGGCGTGGCTCTGCTGAGTGGATGGCGTGGCTCTGCTGTGTGGATGGCGTGGCTCTGCTGTGTGGATGGCGTGGCTCTGCTGTGTGGATGGCGTGGCTCTGCTGAGTGGATGGCGTGGCTCTGCTGTGTGGATGGCGTGGCTCTGCTGTGTGGATGGCGTGACTCTGCTGTGTGGATGGCGTGGCTCTGCTGTGTGGATGGCGTGACTCTGCTGTGTGGATGGCGTGGCTCTGCTGTGTGGATGGCGTGGCTCAGCTGTGTGGATGGCGTGGCTCAGCTGTGTGGATGGCGTGGCTCTGCTGTGTGGATGGCGTGGCTCAGCTGTGTGGATGGCGTGGCTCTGCTGTGTGGATGGCGTGGCTCTGCTGTGTGGATGGCGTGGCTCTCTCCTCCCTGAAGTCAGAGAAAGCAGGTTTTACCCCAATTGCTTTAAGTTAGAAATGCTCATCTCTGGGAAGGATGCTGGAGGCCAGCTGACCGGACGACCTGAATAGCAGTGAGTCTTCAGGGCCTGTTGCTTCTTGCTGTTCCGTACTGCCGCCTCTGGCCTTTCTGGACAGACCGTCTGCAGGCCCTGGTCCTCTGACCTGGTTAGCTGGTCAGATGGCATAGCTCTCTGGCTCAGCACCTGTGTTCAAGTTTGCTTGAAACCAAAAGAAACCATTTCTAAGGGATTTCAAGTTTGAAAGAAAACAAGCTTCCCCATGTTGTAAATATCTGGATTTGCTTGAAAAATTCTCCCCAGTTTGAGAAAAGGGATTTGGGGTTTGGCATAAAATTGTATCAGTGACACTGCTCTATCAACTTCCTTCGTCCAAAATTCCAACTGATAGAGATGTCAGTCATCTGGATGCTTTATAGACTGAAGATAGTCATGGCTATAGTTCCATTCTTTGCTCTCTGCCTCTCTGTCTCTCTTGGCCTCTGTCTCTCTGCTGCATGTGTCTCTCCGTGTGTCTGTGTGTATTTGTTGGCATCTGCACATGTTTTTCTTTTACCGTAACAAGGCAGTCAGACCCTTGTTCAAGATTATAATAGAATAAAAAGGCAAATGATTAATTATCATGTGCAGTTGGAATGAATGAGATTTTAGAGCCAAAGGTAGTTGCCCAGCTTTGGTTTAATTTTTGGTTCTAAGTATTGTTAACTGGCTAACATTAATATGAAGATGTAAGTGGGAATTTCCATCAGAATGTAGTAGAGTAGCATGTACTTTTATAACAGCCCCTAGCAGGGACACGTATGACTTCATGGGCCCAGAGCAGTGGCTTGCAGCAAAGAGTCAGTCAGAATTCCTCCCCTCCTTGTTCTCCCCCCTCCATTTCTAACTTCCTTCATTCTCCTTAGGAAAAAAAAAAACCTATTAAGACAAAACCAGTGGCAGAGTTGTATGATATGAATCATTCAGGTGCTGGCAAGATCAACTAGTTGGTGAAGCACCTGCTTTGCAAGTGTAAGAGCCTGTGTGCCAGCCACAGAAGCCATGCAGAAGTGTCACCATGGTAGCTTGTACTGAGAGTCAGAGACAGAGGACTCCGAGGATCACTGTTTACCTCTCTCTTCAGGAGCTACAGTGAGGAGCCAGGGTGAGAGAGACGGCCTCAAAGGAGACTGACAACATTTCTTTCCATTGATACTTGAGATTGCTTTGGCTTCCACACGCATAGACACAGGCACGTGCACACATGCATGCCCACTGAAGACAAACAGGACTGGATGTGCTTCCAGATGCTTTACGAACCAACGGTGAGATTAGGGCACCTAACCCTAATCCTGACCTAGGAGAGAAGGACATCAGAAAGGAGACCGCACCATAGGTTGTTCCTAACCACAATGCCACAGTCTCCCAAGCCACTGAGCACCACTCACTAGGACTCACATACATCCCAATGATCTTCTGTTTGCCAGCCATGTGATTTGTGAGGACTTTGTGTCAGCTTGTGGAGTGAGTGGATCTCAGAGACACCGGCCCCTCACACCACAGTCCTAACTTTAGCTTTGGCTCAGTGACCACAGCAAGCACTGAGAATTCCAAACCCTTTGCAGCACAGATCCAAAGACATATAAGCTCATTTGGTAGTCTTTCTAAATTATACTGAAGAGGTATCTCCATGGAAAGAAATTCCATTTCAGTCCCTCAAGGCTAGCATAGCAAGTGTCTAAGACTTCATTCAACTTAGAGACTTGTGAACTTTTGATTCTTAATTAGGCATCTCTTATCACTTAGTCTATGCCCAGGCATGAACTTAGTAAATTTCTTATGTTATCTAGTGAGATAATACATTTAGTCATTGATTATAATCAAGCCTCTGCATTTCTTGGAGTGTAAGAGAGCTATAATATACCTCACACTTACAAGTGCTGAATGATGGTTAGCTTTTATTATGAGCTAATTATAATGAGGCAAGCTTCTTTTTCAAGCTTCTGTCTGTCTGTCTGTCTACCTATGTATTTATTGGAGGCAGATATGGGCCATAGCACATATGTGTGCAGCAGTCAGAGGACAGCTGCAGAACCTGGTTATTTTCTACCGTGTGGGTGTCAGGGATTGAAGTTGGGTGGTCATTCTCGTCAGCAAGCGTCTTGACCCTCTGAGCCACCTCCCTGTCCCCATGCATGTTTCTTGGGTACCATTCTCACTGTGGTCTTCTTTCCCATCCCTCTCCTTCGAGCCCTACAGTCAGGGGTAATGATGACTTTTAATTGGGTAAAGGGAAAGATGTTTCTGGAATGTTGGAGTGTGTGTTGGAACTTCCTCTCCTTACCTAGTGTAGTGAGGGCTGCTTTAAACCTCCTTACTCTGTGTGACCAGACACCCATTGTTTGTAGAAAACAAACAAACAAACAAACAAGCAAACAAACAAAATCCCCCACATTGAAGCAAACAAACCAAAACCAAACCCTATATCCAATTTATCCCACTCATTAATTTTTTATTAATACATATAGGGAACAGAGAAAAAAAACCCTATGTTGATAAATAGAAACAAAACTGGCCAGAAAGTCCAGAATAAACTTGATAATTTTCTGACAGCACATAACACTTTTCTGCCTCTTTAAACTACATATTATTGTGCATTATGATATGGAAGTGTGGGTCAGAGGATGACGTTCGTTGGGTCAGTTTTCTTCTCCCACCTTCATATGGGTGGCAGGAATTGAACTCATGTTGTTTGGTCTGGGCGGCAAGCGGTGTGTCTGGCTGAGGCATATTACAAGGCCCTTTTCTGACTGCTGGGGACTACTCCAATATAACTCTAAAAGCAAGGCATATCCATCCCCCAGAAAAAAATGGAAGAAAACAATTCCTATTGCAAAGTATCTATGTATTTCTCACAGAAAGGGTGGGAAGCTTGAAAGAGCCTCCTACCTGCTTTTATATCAGACAATGAAAAGTAAGGAGATTCCAGGAAGTTAGAAGCCTCCAGAGAAAATGCTAGAAGCCTCCAGAGAAAATGCTAGAAGCTTCCAGGCCAGTCTCTAAATCAAAAGCTCAAGGTGGTTATGAACTTGATTCTTTTTTTTTTTTTTTTTTTTTTTTTTTTTTTTTTTTTTGAGACAGAGTTTCTCTGCATAGCTCTTGCTGTCCTAGAACTTACTCTGTAGACCAGGCTGGCCTCGAACTCAGAAATCCACCTGCCTCTGCCTCCCAAGTGCTGGAACTAAAGGCGTGCACCACCACTGCCCATCTACAAACTTGATTCTTACTGGTGTGTTACTGATTCAAGATCTCCTAGCAGGCATTGCAGATCCAGAAACATACTGAACTCACTCCTTCATCAAGTGTGTGGAAACTGCCCTGTGTTGAGACAGAGACAGTGTCCCCACAGAGTCCTGGCCTTACAGATGGGTTTTCTGCCCAAGCCCACAGGTAGCTGGTACGCATCCCCTCAGTACCTCAGGAATGTAAAGAATGAGACATCATCTCATGATAGGTTTATTCTCCCCAATTTCCAAGACAACAGAGTGCTGTGCAGTCCTCACGTTCCCCAGAAAAGAGAATTAGACAGTTTCTCTCAAGGATCTTGGTGCTTCTTAATTTCTCGTTTCGTCCGTGCTCCATTTCACTTCCAGAGCAATATCACACAGGGGGTGGGACTAGAATTAGGAGAATGGCCAGTAGTGTGGACATCACCAATGACCTTGTGGCTGCATATTAATTTGTAGTAGTGGAATTAAAACTATTCTTCTGCACGGTCATGCCTCCAGTTGATAAGCACAAAGAAAAGTAAATAAAAAAAAAAAAAACCCTCACCTATTTCAAAACCTCCCATGCAACCTTTTTGTTCTATGACAAAAGAGGCTTAATTAACATACTAGGGCTAAGCAGCGTTCCCAAACTCATACTAATTATGTATTCTGTTGACCGTGACTCCAGTCATACCGTAATTGGCTTGCAGTAACATGACATTTCAAATCATCTCTTGAAATTACATCAAAAAGCCAGCCTGTTTTGTTTTGATAGGGGAACAATCAATTTGATAAGTGGTAACACAGCTCATTGTTTCACATTAATTAGACTAATTGCTGCATGTTAGCCTCTGAAATAGATGGAACTTGGAGAAGACAAAGGCTGTGGCCTTTCACTCGCAGTGCCTGTGATGGTTCCACTTGCCTGCACATCCTAAAGGCAGAGAACAGAGCTGTTGGGAGGCAGCCTTGCAGGAAGCTGGGGCTAACAGTAGTGTGATGTGTTCTGCTGAATACTCGGGCTTTCAATTAGAGTGTCAAGGCTCCTCAGACCCGCAGAGGGACAGAAGGATGGTCCCAAACAGAAGCTATGGCAGGTTGAGGTCTTCCAAGGCAGTTCTATAAACCTCCCCTGCACCTTCCCTTCCAATCCTGTGCACTCTTGGGTTCCTTCTAGAAATGCCACATGCAGGGCTCTTTGTAGTATTCTGGACATAAGTGCTTTAAAAACAAGTCTACCACAAGACAAACCGAATCCAAAGAGAAAAACAAACTCCCCAAACTGAAACTCCTTTTAAAATTTTCCAATTACAAACGCAGCGTGTTTAACCCTCTTGGATGGAGCTGCCTGTCAGTACCAGGAGCTCACTGCTTAGCTCTCCGATTGTACCTTGGATTATTCTCAAGCCTGGCAATTTGGCCAAATTGGACAGTGTGGTATTCTTGACAACAGCTCATGTCAATCTCAATTGGCAGCCAAGAGCATTTCACTTGTGACACGCCTGGGCTTCTGATGTTTACAGTGGTTGAAGCTATCCTGTTACTGGGCGGCTGATGCAATGGAACAGAGATCTTCTCCAATCAAGAAGTACCCAGCACTTATAAAAAAGGCAGGGGAAGAAAAGACGCTTCGGCCGTGAAGCTCTCATGTGGTCTAGTTATCCACAAGGCTCTGAACCATTGCTAACTGCTGGACTAGGTGAACCAGAGTCTGCTGGGTATATTCCAACCCATGTCTGCAGTATTTTACCTGTAAAGTGGGATATGACTCTACATGTCTGACTCCACAGCAACCTGTCACCAATGAGTTTAGATGGCCTGTCTTCTTGATGGCTCTTGGTTTGACTTTGATATCAGAGACAAGTGTTAGACAACCGTCAGTGCTGCCTGAAGCACCCTGATTCCTGGGGAATGGCGTTCCCTCGTCAGTGCATGATATGGGAAGGACTGCCTCCTCTCCAGTTTCCCCAGCTGCACTGAGAGGCCACTGTTGCCTTGAGCAGGAAGGAAAGCAACAGTAAACCAAACAGTTTCCCTATTAGACACACAACGGCATTACACGCCCTAAAATTGTGAGTATAGTGTTTTGCTGTGTGCAAATGCTTGTGGGGCTTGGAGAGGGAGGTTGGGAACCTGGCTTAGGAACTAAACGCAAGGCAAGGGGAGAATGGTTGGCAGGGATGGGGAAAGGGTGGGGTGCAGACATCCACACCAAAGCATGGTGTGTCTTTCATCACCCCTTCAAAGGAAAGGACCCTTTGCAAGTACAAATGCATGCAGCAGATTTGAGAGAGAGAGAGAGAGAGAGAGAGAGAGAGAGAGAGAGAGAGTTGTAGCATTTAGCAATGAAATGGTTGTTCCTACAAGTTAATAAATCTTCCATAGCCCTTTTAAAGGTACAAGGGTTTGTGATTTCAGTGTAACAAGATGCTAATTTTCCTAGGAAATCTCAGGGTTTGTTCAGAAGGCAAATGTCAAGGGTGTGATATGCCAAGACCAACGCTCCTTAAAATGTGGGCTCAGGGCAGGGCCCCCTTCCCTTCAACACAAGTTGAAAGCTGCATTGTTAGGATGTTTCTATAGGTCCTAGCCTGCCTCTAGTATGGTCAAGCTCTGCTGTAGGCAGAGGAGGCGATTCTCATGTAGTTGAGCATCCTCATCTCTTGCAAGCTTGGCCACCAGCCAACAGTCCTCAGGCTGCTCCGTGCTCCACCTGAAGGAGATACTGACAAGATATAGCTAGCCACACAGAGAGAAGGGACCTGGTAAATTGATGAAAGAATTAAATTGTCGAAGAACTGACTAAACAATTGTCAGTATTTGAATACAGATCCATTGTTCAGCAGAACAAGGGAATGGACCAGTTGCTTGGTGTCAGCTGGTGTACTAGTGTGTGTGTGTGTGTGTGTGTGTGTGTATGTGTGTGTGGGGGGTGTGCAAATTTCTTTTGTTTTGTTTTTCTTTTTTCTCTTTTTTCTTAAAAGCATGGCTATAGAATGGGAAGTTAGGTAGAAGAAAAGAAGTACTGACAGAGTCTTAACCTGAATTGAATCCTTCTGGCCATTTATTTATTTAATTCAGACTGGCTTTTCCCCATTTTCCACTTAACCACAGATTCCCCCAATCAAGACACTGTGGGTGGAGTCACCAGGCCTGGGGATGGAAAGCAGAGCCTGGCAGCAGGTAATTTCTGCTGAGGAGAACAATAAGGATCAGAGAACAATCAGGGACAAATAAAAAGAAGGAAGACATAATGTAGGAAAGGTGTTTAAATAGGCACAGTTGGCAGGACTATTAATCACAAGGCGATCCCAGATACAGGCCTGTGGGAACACAGACGCACTAAAGGGTGGGAGAGTGGGAGGGCAGGGCGGGAGGGTGGGAGGGTGGGCGGAAGCCCAGGTGACTCTCAACCCTTCCTCCAACAAAACATCAGAGGGGTGGTGTGCAAACAGGTTAGAAAAATTGATATAGTTTTAGTAGATATTCAAATTCCAACTGGTTATTGCTACCAAGGTGATATTTATTTGTGGCTGTGGCTGTTTTTACTTCTAAATGGAGAAAGTGGGTTTCACTGAGATCCAGAGATTGGCTTTGCAGTGGAGGGGAGCTTGTGTTAGGGATTCACAAGAACACAAACACTCATGGGAGCCTTTATTTCAAAATCTATGAACAGAAAGTTCATAGGAGACATCAGGTGTCCCTGTAAGGTCTGAAGAATGAATAGATTAAAAAAAATAAATTCAGTTCTCCTGCATAATTTCTTTTGAGAATCAGAGAATCTGTCCTTATCCCCATGTTGAAGAGACAGATCTGAGAAGACTGACCTTTGGCTTCCCCCACGTTCATTCCACGTCCCCACCCAAGGCCATCAGCAAAGGGCTTCGAAGGAGTTGACTAAGATGCTGACCCATGATCCTTCACGCTCCAGGCTGTGTGCCACTGTTGGCTTGTCTATTTCATCAGCTTCTGTCACTAGAGGCCATGCTGGCCTGGATTTCACTGACAGTCCAGGCCTCGAACCAATGGCAATCTTCTGGTCTCAGACACTCGGGGTTATAGGATGAAACCAGGAACACCCTACTCCAGTTTGCTACTCATTACTTTGAAAGTGTAGCCCCTCAAGCTGATCTCATAGAATCTGGACCTTCACAGCCTAGACAAAGGCAAGCCCAAAGAAACAGAGTCATCTAGACACAGGGGCGATCATCCAGACTGATAACACCCACCCCCATACACAAAGAGAGTGCTCTTCCCTTAGTAATGTTTTACCTCTCCTCTCCTTGCAACTTTTGTTTTGTATTGATAAGTACTAGATCACAAAGTTGCTGAAATAATTAAATGAATATAAAGCCCCAGGTGTGGAGAGTTCTTGGAGGTCACATTTTCCTATGTGGAAATGTGAGGTGGTTATCATGATGATAAGGATAGGCATGAAAAAACACTTGAAGTTTCTGCCTAATTTTCTCAAAGTCTTGCCTGTGGCTGTGCACTGACCCCAGTGGTATCTGGCTACATGCACAGAAGGGAATTGTTAGTGAGTTATAGGTAAAGGGCCTTACAAGTTTGTGTGTGTGTGTGTGTGTGTGTGTGTGTGTGTGTGTAAGAGAAAGAGAGATTGGGGGTGTCTTAGTCAGGGTTTCTATTCCTGCACAAAGCAACATGACCAAGAAGCAAGTTGGGGAGGAAAGGGTTTATTGCGCTTACACTTCCACACTGCTGTTCATTACCTAAGGAAGTCAGAAAAGGAACTCAAGCAGGTCAGGAAGCAGGAGCTGATGCAGAGGCCATGGAGGGATGTTACTTACTGACTTGCTTCCCCTGGCCTGCTCAGCTTGTTATAGAGCCCTATACTACCAGCCCAGGCATGGCACCACCCACAAGAGGCCCTCCCCCTTGATCACTAATTGAGAAAATGCCTTACAGCTGTATCTCATAGAGGCATTTCCTCAAGGGAAGCTCCTTTCTCTGTGATAACTCCAGCTTATGTCAAGTTGGCACACAAACCCAGTCAGCTCAGGTGGGGAGTAATTTAACAAATTATTTTTTTCATTTTCTTTTATTAAAAATAGATCTTTTTTCATTCAATATATTCTGATTATGGTTTCTCCTCCCACCTTTCCTCTGAGGTCCTCCCCAGTGCATATCCTATGTCTCTTGCTAGAATACACAGGAGCATCTAAAGAATCATAGTAAGATAAGATAAAAACAAAATCAAACAAACACAAAAGAAAAAGAGACAAAGAAAAAGCACAAGAAACACATATAGATGTGGAGACGCAAGCATTCGTGCATAGATATTCCATGAAACCAAAAACCTGAAGCCACAATACATACACAGAGAAACTGTACCGTTAACAAAATGCTCTGACAAATATTATGAGACAAAGAACCTCCACAGATGCCAATGAGTTTGCTTTGTGTTGGGCATCTACTGCTGGGTGTGGAGCCTGCCCTTAAGAGTGGTTTGTCACCCCAGGGAGATTCCATTGGAGAGAACTAACTTTTCATCTCTGTGAGTAGTTATCATTGGGAGACAGACTCTGGGTTAGGAATCCGGATGCCAGTCTACTCCTCTCAATGTTTGGACCACACTTGGCTCAGACTGGTGCAGGCCCTGTGAGTTCCGATGTCTGTCTGTCAGTCCTGCTGTGTCAAGGCCCTGTTTCCTTGCTGTCCTCCACCCGATCTACCTCTTAGGTTCTTTCTGCCTCCTCTCCCCACAGGGTTCTTTGAGCCCTGAGGAAAGGGATTTGATGGAGACCTCCCACTTAGGGCTGAGTGTTCCAAGGTCCCTCACTCTCTGCACACTGTCCTGCTGTGTGTCTATGAATTTGTTCACATCTATTGCAGGAGGAAGGTTTTCTGATGATGGCTGAGCAAGGCATTGATCTTTGAGTATAGCAGAATACCTTTAAGAATCATTTCTGTGGCTGTGTTCATTTAACATTTCCTGACCCATGTGGTTTCGAATTCTTGGCCACCCAAGCAGTGTTGGCAATGGGCTCCATCTCCTGGAGTGGGCCTTAAAGCCAAGGCTGTAGTTGGTTACTTCTGCTCTTTTGCCATTATTGTTCCACCACTAGGTCTTACCTTGCATTGTCGGAGATCTGAGAGTCTGTAGCTGGGTTGGTGTTTACCTTTCTTCTTTGGTAGAGTGCAGAATACCTTCCAGAACCTTGAACGCTGGCTAGTAGCAGTGAGAGATATATGAAGAGGACCCCATTATCTTTACCTTGTATTCAGTCCACAAATTATGTAACTGGTCCTAAATATAGCCATTTGTGCTCATCTGTTTCTATTTTTGTTGTGTTCAAACTGAATTTGTGTTGTGTTCCTTTAGCTAACTATGGGAGCACCAGGAAGAATAAATGCTCAGTTATTCCCTTTTCGGGGTGTGGGGTGCTGTGGATGCCACATCCTCTGCAGTAAGGCTCATTGTGCCCCTGGATATCACAATTCTAATCTTCCTTTCTCACCAAACATCCTCCTCAGGAAGATGTCTGTTATCTTTCTTCCTGGCCTGAGCCCCCTGTTGCATATCCCTACCATTCTAATTCCAGACTTTTCCAAGCAGAGAACAAGTCTGAGGACTTCTCTCACCATCTTGCTGTTGACACATTCAGATATTTTTCCACTTGTCGGCTAGAAAGCTTGCTGAAGAGAGGACTTGATATTTTTCAACCGTATAATCTCTATTGAGAAGACACTAAGGCAAGGAGATGAACAAGCTGATGTCCAGACCTGCGAAGAGAACCACTCACTCAGGTTGCTTTCTTCATTTTGTAACATCTTTCTGACTTCCTCCTGTGGAGCTCGTTTGAGTAGAGGGATGACTCAGATCTATGAGATGGGGAAACTAAATGCAAAAAGAGAAAAATGCTCTCAGAGTAAGGGATCAGCTCCTAAATATAAGGAACTATCAAGTTGGGATGGAGAGGTAACTCAGGAGTACAGGGTTTGACTACCATGTTTGAGGTCCTAAGTGGTGGCTACTATAGCCACCAATGAAAAACAACCTGTGAGCTAATTTTTAAAATTAAGCAAAGGCTCTGCTAACCCCTTTTCAACATGAAAGTGGTGAGCTTGTGGTTACAGAATTGAGTAGGTAAATCACTTGCCATACATGCTTGTAATCCTAGACACCGGGAGACCAAGACTGGGGGTGTTGAGGCAGGAGGTCACTGAAGCAAGCTGGTGAGCTAAACTAGGTGAACCAATCAACTTTGGGCTCAAGTGAGAAACCCCACCTCAATATATAAAGGGGGAAATGGCCAAGGAAGGTGCCTAGCATTGACTTTTGGCCTTCACATACACATTCACACACATGTACCAGAATACACATTCATACACATGTACCAGAATACACATTCACACACATGTACCAGAATACACATTCACACACATGTACCAGAATACACATTCACACACATGTACCAGGATACACATTCACACACATGTACCAGAATGCACATTCACACACATGTACCAGAATGCACATTCATACACATGTACCAGAATGCACATTCACACACATGTACCAGAATACACATAAACACACATGTACCAGAATATGCTTGCACACTCGCACTCATGCAAACGCACATCCACATCCACAAACACACATGCAAAAGATACAGCCAGCCAAGATATGAGAAGGTTTGTCTTAGTTACATTTCTGTTGCTGAGATAAAAAACCCCAACAAAACCAATTGCATGAAGAAGTTATTTGGGCTGACATGTCAAGGGTACCACAGTCCATGAGAGAAGTCATGGCAGCCAGAACCTAAGGTGGCTGTCACACGATCAGGACGCTGGGAGGGATGGACACTGGTGCTCAGCTTGCTTTCTTCTTTTTAATCAGCCCATGGCGTGGCACTGCCTCCTTTAGGGTGGGTCTTCCCACATCAGTTGACCTTCTCTGGAAAATTCCCTGCAAGTAAATGCAGAGGCTTGTCTCCCAGGTGATTCTAGACCCTGTCAAGTTGACAATCAACAAGCCCAGTGCTCAGTATCCCTAGTCATCAGGGAAATGTGCATGAAGACTGGGCACCTGCTGGGATGGCTGTTATAAAAGTGTGAATAAATATGCCAGTAAACACAGATGAGCCAGGATGGTGCCATGGAGAAATGTAAATTAGCTACACTGGGAAACAAAATGGAGGTTCCTCAAAAAACTACAAAGGGGGATGGAGAGATGTCTCAGTGGTTAAGAGGATCTGACTGCTCTTTCAGAGGATCCAGGTTCAATTTCCAGTACCCACATGGTAGCTCACAACCATCTATACCTCTAGTCCCAGGGGATCTGATGCCCTCTTCTGGCTTCCGTGTATACCAGGTATCCAATTCACATAGTACATAGACACACACACAGACAAAACACTAATACATATTAAATAACTACAAATTTTAAAAGAAGAATTCATGAGTATGGCTTCCATACATCTGTCAATCGTGCTTCTGGGTATTTATCCAATGGTTTTGAAATAAAGATCAAACTGGTGTAGGCAATGCTGATCTCATCACAGCATGCTAGACAATCTTTGAGAAGTGAGAATAATCTAAAAGCCTATCAAGGATGAGCAGAAAGTGAAACGTGGTGTGCACAGCCTTTAATGGCAGAAACGATATACTTATAAGAAGACCTAGGGAAACCACCTTGGTGATAGTGTGCTATTACCAAGCTGGTCATAGAAGCAGAGGCGCCTCTGCATGGTTCTAGTTTTCTGAAGAACATGAAATCAATCGCTCCATGCATGGAAGCAGGAGCAAAGGATGCTGGTACCCAGGGAAGGGAGTGTGAGAAATGAGAAGCTGCCAATCAGATATGCCTATAGTTAGTGTTGCCACCTTGTCCTCCAGAACGGTTCATAGTCTTGGATTGGGGTATGTAGTTCAGTGGTCTGACGCATGTTAGCATGTGCCAAGGCTTGAGTTTGAGTCTCCTTGGTGAAATCTGTTAAGGTGGTAGATTTCCTGTTGTGTTCTTCTGCCTCCCCCTCACACCCACCTTAAATAAGAATCAGGAAATTAAAAGCCTGGGAATTGATACAATATTAAATTGTGTGTCACAGAATAAGTGAGATGAAATTCTCCTGTCCAATTTGTTATACATTAAAACAAATTCTGTCAAGGTACTAAAGCATTTTTTAACACAAGGCTTAACAAAACGTATAGATTTATAAGCTTTTAGCACAGGAGTCCCTGAGGAAACCGAGAGGCCACATGGGCAGGGACGGGAGCGAAGGGGCTGGAATGTAGTGGTGAGGCTCTGGGTACAGGCACTTTTATTTTTTTTCCAGGGAGACTCCTAGCTTCTACCAGATCCTCAAAGGAGCCTCAGGCCCAGAAGTAATTAAAGACCCCTGCTTTGGTATTTCAATACGGCAAGCAAATGATGTTTCTTTCTTATTAAAAATAGAACACTGTCTAAAGGCTTATTATGGAAGAGATGCTTTCATGGCTTTCAACCAGCGCCTCTTGTCATCTGTGTATCTGGTAAACTGCTTCTGAAATGTCTCAAGTGTTGGTTGAAATCTTTTCTCACTTTCCAGAGTTATCTGCTGTGCCTTGTTCTTCCAGGCTCTCCGGCCAGCCTTCTGGCGGCCCGGCCAATACTCAAGTGCATAGCCAAGGCCGTGCACCAGGAAAGAGCAGCAGGGAGAGCACGCATGTGTCCTGGGCTGCTGGGTGTTGGCCTGGGTTGATTTTGACTTCAGCCGTTGGTGATGAGCATGGAGCATAAGGGCTGGCTGTTCATGGTTCCCAGACTTGGCTAGTGGCTGTGTGGAAAGGTGGAATTTGGGGTGGAATTATCTGGTTTTTGTTTTTAATTTACTTGTAATGCTGGCTCATTTACAACTGAATTTAGGCTCGATTTTTCCTTTCTCCACTCCTCTTTCTTTTCCTTCTTTTAGTGCCTCTTCGTTTGAACCTGCCTCCTCTCCTCCCCCTTATTTATTATATTTCCAGTTACAAATGTGGGGTTGTTTTAAGGGGATCCCCTCTTCTCAAGAACCGTATGGCAAGGACTCTCTGTGTTCAAGTTTCACATCCAACTGTCTATATAACTGCAGTTTCAAAACACACAGAAAAAAGTATGTTTATCCTGAAAACATACAGATATCTCCCCATGTCTCAGTTCTTCAACAGGGAAATATCGTGACTATGCATAGCAGTCTATTTGTATGTATCATGTATCCTGTATAGAGATTATTTAAAATATAAAGGGATGTATGCAGAATCCATCTACAGAAATTATGGCATTTTCTGAAGGACTTGAGCATCCTTAGACTTTGATATCTTTAAGTGTCCTGACACCACTCCCCAGCAGGCACCAGGAGACCCCGAATGGTTCTAGGGTTGCATGTGCTATACTACCAGATTACTGAGAAATGAGCCCTTTGTTGTAGCTGTGGACAAATTCACCCTACGGGAGGAAATGTCAGGGCAGCTTCTGTTTTGGTGCTAGTCTATGCACATGCTGAGTGTGTTGGGCCAGGTATTGGTTGAAGCAAAGTTTTGTTCTCTTGGTTGTGATTGGAAAAGGTTTTACTGAGAGAACACTCCCACTGTCCTTGGCTCTTTCCTGTCATTCCATATTCATCATTCCTTTCCTTACATCCTTGCCAGGGCTGGACTGAGAAATCATTCATAACTTCTATAATCTTATGTTTTGTCTTATTGGGTTGGCCTCTGGCCCTGGGTGAGGAGCAAAGTTGCAATGGATGTGACTGTTTTCTTTGTACCAGATATATTCCTATATTCCTTCCTCCTCCCTCTCCCCCTCTCCCCCTCTCCCCCCTCTCTCTTTCTCTCTCTCTCTCGTGTATGTTTTCAAATCCATGTACAAGTGTGTTTATATACATGTGTGAATGTGTCTGTAGAGTCCAGAGGACAATATCCAGTGTCATCCCTCAGAAGCCATCTACCTTACTTTGGAGACAGTTTCTGCCTGGGATCTGGGGCTAACCCACCTAGGTAGATTAGCCACCCAGTGAGCTCCTGAGATCTGGCTGTTTGTTCTGCTGGAGTTGGGATCATGCATGTACACCGACACACTTGCCTTTTCCTGTGTTCTTTTTCTTCTTGTCTCGGCCTCTGGAGTGCCAAGGTGATAGATTTAAAAAAAAAAAAAAACTGAATTTTTGAATCACTGTGGACATAGAGAAATTGAAAACATAATAGAGCATTTCCCTTGGCCCCTGCTACATCTCTCCTACAGTGAATATATGTAGTATATTCATCCTAACCCATCAGCTGGTAGGGACCCATTGTTTGAATTCATGTCTCAGTCATGTTTCTTTACCTTGAACCACCATCTCTCCATCCCAGGACTCCGCATCAAACACATCTCCCTGTCCTGTTCCATAATGTTCACAGCTCCTCAGGTTCCATAACTGTTCTTAACTGCTGAGAGGCACTCTGGGCAGGAGCTTTGTGGAATTCCTCAGTGGAGACTCTCTTCCCCCATAGATGGTTAGGCTAAGTTTGTAAGTTTGGGGAGGATGATCACACCGATAGGGTGTGTCTCCCTCGCACCATTCTCCTAAAAGTAGGTACATCAGCACGACGTCATGGCTGATGCTGCACTGGTCCCAGATGAGCTGTGTGTGATACATATCTCCACTGTGGAGAATTTTCTTCACTCCCAGCCCACACTGGTCATCAAAGTTTGTACCACAGCCTTTGGCTTGTTTCTCTTCTAACCATTTTCCTGGTTTGCTTTTTGTCTCTTCGATAAAACACTGACCAGAAACAACCCAAGGAGGAAGGATTGAATTCCTCTTTCACTCCTATGTAACAGCCCCATCTCAAGGAAATCCAGGCAGGATCTGAAGCAAAGGCTGCATAGAGAGGCACTGTGCTTCCTGGGTTGCTCCTTGTGGCTTACTCAACCTGTTTCCTTACACAGTGCAGAATCACCTGCCCAGGAGAGGCACCACTTACAGTGGGCTGGATGCTCCTACAGCAATTACCAATCAGGAAAATTTCTCATAGATGTGTCCACAGGTGAACCTATGTGGGACATTCCTCAACTGAGGTTCCCTCTTCAGAACAACTCTAGTTTGTGTCAAGTTAATGCACAACATTGTAGTACATTTTTAAATGGAAATTGATTGACTAATTGCTTGATTTTTGTCTTTGGGACTTGAGTTATCTTCTTGAGCTATACCTAGATATTTATGGGTAAAGGCTGAGAAGGGAAGACACATTTTCTTTTCAAGAGTAGAAAAAGCTGGAGAACCCCCAGGTTCCCGGTCTCAAGCCTGAGCCCATGCACCACAGGAAACTGTCTCCTGGAATGGCTGTCTCTTTTACTCATGAATTTGAACCTTCCTTTGGTGGAATGTGGTACTGAGTAGAGTCTCTGCTTCTCTGCTTTCTACTGTGTGAACCTTTTCATAAACAGTCTGGAACAATAATGTCACTAACTTTCTCCTCAGGGAGATCGCTGTCTCAAAAATGAGCTTAGTTAGTAGGAAAATAGAAATATTGCAATGTTTATAAATGCCAGACTCAAGAAACACATCCTACAAGGACTCATTGCGCCTGACAATGAGATTATTTTAACCACCTAAAGTCCATGTTTCCCTGTTAGGTTATCAAGGCCGGTAGATTTGGAGTCACAAGTATACTATAAAGTTATACTATTAATTGTAGAATATAATTCCCACCTATGAAAGCTCAGAATGTGTTTGGTCCCTGATTCCCTTGAGCCTGTTTTATTAAATGAAATATGCCAGGTACACAGCAACAAATTTTGTATGACTCTTATAAGTGGAATATATAAAAGGTGATGTCATAGACACCAAGTCACATGACCTCTCTCATAAGTAGAATGTATCAAAGATGATGTCATGGACACAGAGTCACATGACCTCTCTTATAAGTGGAATATATAAAAGGTGATGTCATAGTCACCACGAGTAGTAGCATGTTGGCAGACTAGAGGTGTAGAGGGAGGGTGAAGGGCAGCTAGATAGGCCCTAAGTAATCATCAGACAGGAACCAACTCTGACGAGCTGTGGCACTTGGTGACCATAGGTATCAGAGAGTGTAGGTTTCAGGACACTCCCAGAAAGCTAGAAGAGCAAGCTGGGGATATGGCTCAGCAGTTAGGAGCATGTACTGTTCCTTCAGAAGACTGGAGTTCAGTTCCCAGTGCCCATGTCAGTTCACAATCACTTGTAACTCTGGCTCGAAAGATCTGATGGCCTCTTCTGGCCTCCATGGGCACCCATACCCACACGAGCATGCCCACACACAGACACATAATTAGAAATAAAATAAATCCTTGGGGATAAAAGGAAAAGAATTCAAGCTATTAAAAAAGGATTTAAATGCTTCTACCTATAAACTGGTAGGTATTTGAGAAATAAGTATGTTTAACCTGGTTTACGTGATAATGGCAAGTCACCAAGGGTACTTAATATCAGGTGGGTATTCTCTGAGTCACTTGTTTCATACTCTGCTGTCCCCTAAACCTAAGAGCTACAGGAGTTTGTTTCCTCCACACTTACGTCAGCCTTCCCATCATCCTGTCATGTCTTAGCTGCTGGGCCAAGTCTCAGTTTGCAATCATGAATGCTTATAAGGCAGGAGGCCAAGCTTCCCTAAATTGTTCACTGAACCTTATTGTAAATTTATATTGAACTCTTAATGGTGAGAGCATTAAAAAAATTGGAGTTTCTGAAAGGTGATCTCATTTCAGATTTTTTTCTTCCCTCATCCACATTCTGAGTTAAACCACATTCTTTTTTTTAAAAGACCTTAGTTAAGTCAGAAGTCTGAAAGCGTAATTGTCATTGAATTTACTTTAATGATTACAAACAGGAAGGAGATGGTCATTCATTCAGAAAATGGTTATTGGATCTGCTATTGGCCTTGGCTATTCTCCTCATCCTGGAGGTGAATAAGACATGGATTCTCTTCTCAAGTCTCCTAAATGGAGGAAGAAAAACAAAATGAAAACAGAAACCTGTAGAGTACCTTGTCATCACTGTTGAACCACATAATAACTTAACCTGAAAACTGAGCTGCTTAAAATAAACTGCTGCAAAGCTTGCTGTGTCTGAGAGTTGGGATGTAGGTGGTTGTGAGGTCCCCTTAGTTGAATGGTTCTGGCTGGAATTTCTCATAAGGTACTGACAGAGCAGACATCTGAAGCTTCCACAGGGCAAGGAGACCTGCTTCTAAGATCCCTCCCATGGCTGTCAGCTGGAGGCTTCAGTTCCTTCCTTCATAGACCTATACCTGTGATTGCTTGTAGCATGGCATCCAGCCTGTCCCTGAGGGTGGCAGTAGGGGACAGAGTAGAAACAGCAGCATCTTTGATGACTCAATCCCAGAAGGGATATATCGATACCTCTGAAGGATTCCTTTGGTTATAGAGATCAACCCTTGTAGTGTATTGGAGGGAACTCTGCAAAGGTGCATGTAATGAGAGAAGAGCTCATTGGGGGACATTTTCAAAGCTATCACAGTCTACTATCTAAATACTGGTCCCCTCAGTATCTAATATCATCAGTGAAAATGACAGAGAAGATCCAGATGTTAGTTGAGGAATTACTTGTGGACACAGGGACAGAGAGAGTACAGCACAGGGGTTGGGGGACGTGACTACAGGGATAGAGGGTCTTCTGGTCACAAGAGGGAGGGCACCTGCACATAGGACTCATAGAAGTTGGGACATAAACGGGGTATGTGCATACTCAAGCTAGACTCAATCCCAACACGGGAGGTGGATGTGAAGTCCCTCCCTAGACACAGATGGAGTGGCAATTTATAGTTGTGGGAGATAAGTCAGTTTTCTGAGAGTGTAGCTCTTCGTAAGTTGACCATGCTCCAGTAGAAGGCCACACATCCAAGAATATATATCCATTACAAATTAGACACGATTTTTTTAAAAAAGGAGCTCAAAGCTGGGCAGATCTGGGAATAGTTTGAGGGGAGAGATTGAATATGATCAAAATATGTTGTAGGAAATTCTCAAAGAATGGGAAAATTTTTTTGGGGGGGGAGAAACATTAGAGGTGGGTGCTGGGCACAAATGCTAAATCAGAGTGAGCAGAGGAGGAGTTAGAGATCTATCTGGGTATTGGTCATGTTGAAAGTCTGGAGTCCGTCTTCACCACTCTGATTTTGTAAAGAATGAGCTTATGGCTGCAATGGAAGCAGCATGAGAGACTGGGTTGCAAGAGCCACCTGACGCTCGCTCCTGGGCTGTAGCATCAGAAGTAGCAGTCACTGAATAGTTTTTCTTGGAGTGCCAGCCACTTCATTGAAAGCGTGGTTTGTTGAAGCTTAGAAAATATTCCCTCAGTGCATTGGCAACATCGCTCCTGATTCAGACCAACATGGCGTCGTCCACTGTGTGCTTCTCATGTGGAGTTTATGTAATGTCTGTAAAACAGCACGCGCTCAATCTGGGAAAGCTTTCTAGAGCATGGCAGATGTTCTCTCCAGGTCTTCAGTCCTTATGTGCTTCATAAAAAGGACCTGCTCAGATCCAACGTCAACTTCCTCCTTCCTGGGAATATGAATGTGTCTTTGAAGCCTTAGTTGGAAGCTGTCATGCCTAAGGCAGCTTAGCTCCCCTGGCCTTCCTCTGCTCTTTCCTGGAACAAACCTTGGAATTCTGTAAAGATTGATAACTGTGAGACTGGCAGGAGTGCTCAGAGCTTAGGAGCTCCTATTGCCCTTCTACAACCCAGGTTCAGTTCCCAGCACCCACGAGGAGTGTCTCTTGACCACCCACACCTCCAGTTCCAGGAGATCTGATGCCCTCTTCTAGCCTTGGACATGCATGCACATGTGTATGCAGATACACATTAATAAATAGTAAAATCTCTTGTTTAAAAGAGAAGTACTATCTGGAGAAGAAATTACATGATCACTATATTTTTGCACTACACTTAAGCCCAACCTGATTTCCAGTTCTTGTTAACACAAGACTAGGTTAAGGAAACTTACACTTCCAAGACATTACAGGAAATGGGGTTATTTAGCAAACTGTGCACAGGTATCCCAGAGGTGGTGACAAATACTGATAGCATGAACTTAGGTCCTTAAAGTCATAATGCTATTATAATATTCTGTTTTAAAATTGAAAATTTAAATATAAATGCTCCTAGTAAGATGTGACCCATTATAAGTCACACCAGGAAACCTTAACCAATTTTCTTAAGAGTTTGTGAGTGATTTTTCTCTCCTGTTTCTTATTCTGAAAACAAAAAGAAATCCAGTTGATAGCTATGAAATTGATTGCACTTGGGAGAGAGGTGTGGGAAGAGAGGGAGATGGGAGTGGAGAAAGAACAGAGGAAGGAGAGAGGAGAGAAAGACAGGGGAAGAAAGAGAGGATGGGAGAGCATAGGAAAGGAGACTGGGGGGAGAGGAGGGAAGGGGAGGGGAAGGAAGGAAGGCAGGGAGGTGGTGGGGAGAAGAAACATAGCAGGAAGGGATATAAGGAAGAGAGGGAAATGGGTAGTGTTTAGGGGTTTTTTTCTCTATATTCTTTATTTACATTTCAAATGATTTCCCCTTTCCTGGATCCCCCCTCCCTGAAAGTCCCATAAACCCTCTTCCCAATTCACCCCTTCCTGCCTCTCTGTCCTGGTATTCCCCTACACTTCTGCTGCACTGAGCCTTTCCAGGACCAGGGACCTCTCCTTCCTTCTTCTTGGGCATCATTTGATATGTGAATTTTGTCTTGGGTGTTCCAAGCTTCTAGGCTAATGCCCGCTTATCAGTGAGTGCATACCATGTGTGTTCTTTTGTGACTGGGTTACCTTACTTAGGATGATATTCTCCAGTTCCATCCATTTGTCTAAGAATTTCATGAATTCATTGTTTCTAATGGCTGAATAGTACTCCATTGTGTATATATATCACATTTTCTGTATCCATTCCTCCGTTGAGGAGCATCTGGGTTCTTTGCAACTTCTGGCTATTATAAATAGGGCTGCTATGAACATAGTGAAGCATGTGTCCTTATTACATGCTAGGGAATCCTCTGGGTATATGCCCAGGAGTGGTATAGCAGGGTCCTCTGGTAGTATCATGCTCAGTTTTCTGAGGAACTGCCAGACTGAGTTCCAGAGTGGTTGTACCAGCTTGTAACCCCACCATCAGTGGAGGAGTGTTCCTCTTTCTCCACATCCTTGCCAGCACCTGTTTTCTCCTGAGTTTTCGATCTTAGTCATTCTGACTGGTATGAGGTGAAATCTCAGGGTTGTTTTGATTTGCATTTCCCTGATGACTAAGGATGTTGAACATTTCTTTAGGTGCTTCTTCACCGTTCTATATTCCTCAGGTGAAATTTCTTTGTTTAGTTCTGTACCCCATTTTTAATTATTTGGCTCTCTGGAGTCTACCTTCTTGAGTTCTTTGTATACCTTGGATATAAGCCATCTGTCAGATGTAGGGTTGATAAAGAGTTTAGGTTTTTATCGAGTCATTTTATAAATTATTGAGGCCTAAATGTCCTTATGTGTAAAATGAAGCTAAAAATCTGCCATATTCATCTGTTTTTTTTCCCAGCTCTAAAGTTTTGTTGTTGTTGTTATTGTTGTTGTTGTTTTCCCAAACACTTAGGCAGACTGACTTCTGTAGCTGTCTTTGGCTACTTTGTGGGTTCTTCTTTCTTCCACCCTTCTCCACCCTTCCAACCCCCTAACACTAGAGAGGAGAGCAAAAGGCTAGAGGGGAGAGGGGGCGATGTTATTGTTAGACCACTTCCTTCTGATTAGGGCCATTGAATTCTTTGAAGCAAGTTTGATCTTTACTGCCAGGGTATCTAATTTCTTTTTTCTTCTTTGTGCATGGATACTGACTAACTATAACCAACAGCAACCAATCTTCAACCAACAATCCACCCTGTCTCTCAGGCCCTAGCATTTTCATACCCTCTGAAAAGTCCCCAGAATTCCAAACATCACACGAATAACAGAAACGATCTACAGCTGGCAAAATCATGCCCCTGACAGAACATGAGACAAATCATAGTCAGCTGCTGTGGACAATCTGAAGTAGCTCATATCCTACACCTGGGATTAAAACAAACAACAAAAAAACATTATTCTTATAATATGTCTCTGTCTTTTTGTTTTTTTCTTTTTTAAAAGAAACCAAAACTCCAAAATTGTCTCTATGGACTTTCTTAAGCCTATGTAGCTTGTCTAAATTTTTAATCATTGGTATGACAGAAATGGTAGGGTCTATAACATACATTCTAATTATTTGTGGCAAAAAAAAGAATGGTTTCATATAAAACGAGTTTCACCTTTATTTTTAAAATAGTTCTAAGTGTGATATTGAGAGTGGGCGGAGCTCTGGCTCTAATCGTGATCAGCAAGTGTCTTTATAATGAAGGTGATGCTTTGTGGGTCTTTTCCAAAGGGCAGTTGTTTTTCTAGTTCTATTTGAGTCCGGAACATGCAGATTCCTGTCAGTGTTGCTGACTACCTCAGTTATGAAGGTTTGACACCCTTAAGCAGCAGGAATGCTGGGGTAAAAAAAAAAAACTATTTTGTTGCTCCCATATCATAAGGCGCTTAGAGATAAGAACTTCCTGCTTTGGCCGCTCTAAGAGAGCTCAGAGGATCAGAGCACTTGCTGCTCTTAGAGAGGACCTGTGTTTAATTCCAGCACACAGAGTGGCTCACAAGCCACGCCAGCTCCACAGCATCCAGCATTATCTTCTGTTCTCTGTAGGCATCAGGCACATACTTGGTGCATATACATACATACATGCATAAACACATACATACATACATACATACAGGCAGGCAGATACTTAAAAACAATTGAAACTTTTTATACATAGTAAAGAATTTCTTTTTCATTCACCTCTTGCCCAGCCTTGAGTTTCTGGACGTGTTCTTCCCACAGCCCTCCCATTAAGAACACAAGGAGGCTGTCTCAGATCTAGGGAAGGCACCTGTGTTGATGGACTCTCAGGAAGATAGCACTCCTCTACCAAGCTGGACAAGAGATGAGCAACCACAATTAAGATGCATTACAGTCCATGTCCTAATGCCCGGCCCTTCTTACACTCGTGGGGCTGTCAGAATTATCTTTCCAGTCTTGGTTCCCAAACTCCCTACCAGGACACCACAGTAGCTCCAGCTGCTCTCTGAGAATAGGAATTGCACATATTTTTTAAAAACTTGGCACCATGCTTTGTCTCCGTCGCCTTTGCAAGCTAAAATCCTATCCAAACACTACTAAATTAATTTAGCATCCTTTTCATTAGCCTTTTCCGGCCCCTCCAGATAGAAGGAATTGCTCTTTTTCTTGTGTTTCTAAGATAGTTTATAGTTTCCATGGTATCGACTGGTTTATGTCCATCTTCTATTACGTCAAAATAACCAGTTATGATTGTGATTTAACAGATGAGACGTGGGCAAGTGGGTTGAGAGGCTTTGTGATGACATCATGTAGTCAGCTGCTGGAAGGACCTGGCAGAGCTGGGAATAGACCTCAGCAGTGAGCACCCTCCAAAAGTGTGTGCAGTAAAAAGTGTAATGTTAGCTGAGCGTGGTAGCACCTGTCTGCGACCCCAAAGTACTTGGGAGGCTGAAGCAGGAGAACTGTGACTTCGAGGTCAGCCTGGGCTACATAGTGAGGTCCAGGTTAGCCTAGGCTACATAGGAAGAGCTAGTCTACAAAACAAAATCAAAAACGGCAGAAAAGCATATAAATATAAATGCTCACATTTATTTACCTTTCATTCTCAGAAGCACGGCATCGCCTTGGTTCTCTCTCAACACCAATCTCTAAGTAAAATCCAAAACTCTGCACCCAGGACAGAGGGATCTGCCGGTACTACTAAGCTACTGATAGCCCATTTTAAAACCTTGAACACCACTCTTGGCCTATAGAAACACTCAAAGCCAAGGTCTACTTCTGTGACCTTTGAGAGGGCTGCAGGCCTCACATGGTCCACTCTACCCCACCCTTCCTGCCATTCCGAAACTCCCACCACCATGATCTGCTCGAGAATGTGCCGTGGCTGCTTCAAGCGTGCAGGGAAACATGCAAAATGTTATGAGTTGTTGCTATGCTCACGGTGTCAACTTAACTGCAGCCGACAAACAGGTTTTAAATAGAACATGCTGCTTCATTATAGTATTTTCTAAGTGTTCTCTCTCTCTCTCTCTCTCTCTCTCTCTCTCTCTGTGTGTGTGTGTGTGTGTGTGTGTCTCCCTCAGTCCCTCACTGACACCAAACATTTGAAGAATGACACCCCAGAGGCTTAGATGCCACTTCTAGCCACATACATTAATGCTTAACTAATATGTATATGTACATGTATGTTTAAGTATATGTGTATGTATACATATAAGTGTATATATATGTGTGCGTGTATGTATATGTGTGTGTGTATGTGTTAGAAATGAGCAAAACAACAAACGGTGATTTTTTTAAAGTATTTTATTTTATTTTATTTTGGAAGAAACCCCTTCTTCTGCTCAAGCAGAGGATTGTCAGTTGACCTTGCGTTCATGTCATGGCTGCCTTACCTGGTGTCTCTGCTACAGATGCCGCAGCTTGATCCCACCCACTGACCCCTACTCTCAGCAGAATCCCTGGGAAGTTCAGTCCCACCCAAGCTCCAGGCCAGGGCCACTGTCCCTACTGGTGTGGCATCTAGAATCCCCACCACCACGGTAACACTGCAGACGTGACATTTGTCACTGTGGAGAGAGTGGGCTGCCACCCTGTTCCTCTACCCTACCATGCACTGAACAGAGGGCCTGCCGGTGCCCATTAGGAACTTTTAATGCCCAAAGCACATGAAGGGTCTTAATTGTATTTTAAATCATGTCTTAGGTTGGTGTGCACTTGTAATGGAAATTCCAAGGGACAATACAAGCCTTCAAAGGCCGTTCCTCTGATGGTTCAATTCTGGTATCTTTTGTGACACCACAGATTTTTTTAAATTCTAAAGAAATTTGATTTAAAAAAAAAATAAAAATTGCCTTGTTAATGCTTGATTTTTTTTTTTCATTCTGGGCACTGAGGGTCTCCCCAGCTGTTTGCAGGTTGTTTAGGCTTTAACTGTAAATGTTTGGACATCAGCTCAGAACATCGTGTCAGAGAAACATTCTGCAAGTGTTATCTCCTTGTTCACAGGAATCCGAAGTGGACCTAGGGAAGAATTGTTTAGCGATGGTAACTGAAATAGCAATAAAGAGGGATGGCCAAATTATGTAAAATCACAGCACATGAATAATTCAGCTCTCGCTTGAGTGTGATTTTTATTTTTAATGTTAAATAATACTAGCATTTCCATGAACTAATAACACACTCTCCAACTGGTAAGCTTTTTGTTGGGGGTCTGGGGTGAAGGTGAATAGGGAAGGGAGGAGACTGGGGCCAAGAAGATATCTTTTAAAATGGTGTGTGTTCACTGAGCCCTTGACCCAAGTCCCTGTGTTCTAAGTCTTTATTTTATTCAAGTTTCACAAACGAAGCTGAGGGAAATTCATCCATATGTGTTTTCCCTTCCCAAGCACTGGCAATAGCCGCAATGTCTTCTGAATTCTCTTTTCTTTTGATCACAAAATTTGAATCTACTACTCAGCATACACAAGTATCTAAGATGAGTGGATGTTTGTTCCTGTGTCTGGTGGCCTTAAACTCAGTGGGACTCAAGGACAGACCTGAACCTCTTCTGCCTCTGCCTTCGCAGTACCTGGATTGACAGTGTGCACCACCCTGCCCAGAGCAGCACTGAACGTGTGAGCAACACTGTGGCCAACTTAGCTCCATCTCCAGCTCGTAATTTTCTTTATGGTAACGTGTCAAGCATAACCCAAGTGAAAGAAAGAAGGTCTTGGCAAAAAAACAAAAACAAAAAAAAAAACCAACAACAACAAAAAAAACTTTTTAATCCCAGATAAGTGCACTACTAAGTAAAAGGAGAAAATTTTTTGTCTGCCAAAACTAACTCAAGGATCATGGACTGCGTCAATAATTTAGGAGGTGATGGAATGTGGGTGAAAGCTGTAACTTCATTATGAGACCTAACATTGAAAAGAGACCCCTTGTAAGGTACGTGGGCTGGGAGGGGGCTCTCGGGGAGACCATCAAAGTGGCAGAAACTTTATGCTCATCAGAGAGTGAGTACATACAGGTTTGATTGTTGTTTTTGATGCGGAAGATTGAGCCCTGAGAGCCTGCGGGCTCTGCCCACTCTCTACTGAGGGGCTGTACACAGGCCTGACCCCACCAGAGCAGCTTTTAATGATCTTATTTAATAGAATGAGATTGTAATTAGTTCAGAAAAAGCTCTGTTAAGGAAGAGATCAAGAAGCTTTTACAAAGCCAGAGGCACTGTGTAAAATGAGCCCAGTACCCTCAAATCACCCAGACTCACTCATGGGGTTGGGAGAGACTACATATTAGTGCAGTATTTGGAACCTCAACTATCTTTTCTTTTTTTAAAACCCTAATGTGTTGAGAAAAACATAAGATATTACATAATCCAGTGATTGGGAACTGTGTGAGAGGGAATATAAGCCAGAAAAATAATATCATGGGGCAAAGCTTTGTTGTGTGTCTTGTTCGAGTGTTGTGTGGGAGGGGGTGGGGGGGGGCTTACAAGGCAGTTTGATCATTCACAGTCACCATATGGAGGAAACCCTTCTAAAGAGCCCTGGAGGATCAGAATCTCGTAAGGAGTAAGCAACCAGCAGAGGCAGAAGCCACCGATTGAACCTGGGAAACTGTGACCTCAGGAGTGCCTCAGCTTTGGGAGGAAATGCATTTCTAAACATACAATAGGATTAGAAAGTCAGGATTAGGCAATGTGGCTTCCTAAGGGTTAGTGATGACCCAAGCCAGACTCTCATGTTAACTAGGGGTCAGTGGTGAAAAACTGGACAGTTTCTAGGGGCGCTTGATGTTGAGGACACATTTTGTTAATGCTGAGTACATTGAAATCAGTCATCATGCTACTTATAAAACAGTGCAGCTTCCAGAGGCATCCTCCTGGGCCTTGGCAGTTAGAATCAGCCTGATTCATCAGACCTCTGCAGACCTGGTCTAAATGCACTGTTCTTAAGAAACGGAACTGTGAGGCACGCAAGAGCTCATTGATACATCTGATCCCTCAATGCAAGGACATGCATCCTTCAGTCTGCAGCAGTCATAACTGACTGTATTCCCAAAGGGAAGGAATACCTGCTTACCCCATCATGCTCCAGAAGATTCTAACATGACCCGATAGTACTTGAAGTGAACCCAGACCTTCTTTTGTTCACCTGCCTAAAACTACAGATGAATATATTTACAGTGAACAAGAGGCATCTAAATAAAACATTTCAAAAGTACAGATTTTATTAGTGTGTGTGTGTGTGTGTGTGTGTGTGTGTGTACATATGTGGGTGTTGTCTGAAGAGGCCAGTAAAGAGGATGGGATCCCTTGAAGCTGGAGATAGATACAGGTGGCTGTGTGCTGCCAGGTGTGGGTGCTGAGAACCGAACTCTGCTCTTCTACAAGAAGAGCAAGCTTTCTTAACCAGTGAGCCTTCTCTTACTCAAAAGAGAAATTCCTTACTGAGAAGAAAATAGAAGGAAAAATTCTTTCCTCTAAATTCTCACTAGGAACAAAAGATGGAATACCCGTTAAACATTTTAAACTGACTTTAAACATGTTAAACATTTCAACTACACAGTTCCTGTTACGTTCTCTGGCATACTTGCATTACTTTTATGAAGGGAGAAAGTGATTGCTGCAAACTGGTTTTGCCAGCGTCCCAGAGTTTGATAAAAGGAACAGAATAGAGATTTCAGGTGTGCATCAGGCTTTCATTAACGATGATCGTTAGCCCCATTCTGAACTATTGACAAAATGTTATAACATTCTTGAAAGCTGGGCTTGTATTCTTTTAAATAAAGAACTAGTTAATCAGAGGCTCATTCTAATGAAAATGACCTAATTCTGCTGCTAAGTGCTAACTTAGAAAAAGGGGGGGGCTAAAAGATTGTTTGCAAAAATGCATATCGATTCACATAAATCAATGTTGGAGCATGATTGAGGTGTGAATTCCCCTGGAGTTTCCGAAATGCCCTCTATCTTCCCTGTGCAATAGGAGAAACTATTTGCCTGCATTTTGATAACCAACATGGAAATTAGATATTAATATATACGGGGAAAGACAGAGACGGAGAGAAAATACTTAACAGCCCAAGAAGGCAGGAATTGTGCCATTACTCACAAGTGGCAAGGCCATGAAGAGCTTACTCTGTCATCTTGTAACAAGGGCAGGGCTGTCCCTGGGCCCAGGTGCCAGACAGTGTAAAGAACAGCTCCACCAGCCTTATTACATTTATGGGCCTGTAGGGTTTTGTCTAAAAAACAAGGCCTTTGTAATCTCCTGTTTACTCTCACACAAATCTAACAAATACCAGAAACAGATGTGAAGTCACACTTTTCTTTTGTTTAAAGCTTAAGAAGTAGTAGATCATAATTATCTTGTAAAAAAGAAACTGAGCTTTTAAAAAGCTTATTAAGGTTTTAAAACTCTCCTTTGTCTCTTGAAAAACAAAACAAAAATAAAAACAAACTAAAGAACAACAACAGCAAAAACCCTCTCCTTGGTCAGCCAAGGTGCCAGCAAGGCCAGGTGACCTCCAGTGAGACTTGATGACCTTCAGAGGCATGTCACTCTGCAATCGACAACATTTGCCCACAGTGTGTGTCTACACTGCAGGACCCAACTATGAATCTGGACAGTCTGACTCCTACTCTGCAAGTTAGCAGTTCCTAAGAATCACCTAGAAATCAGGTAAAGGGTCAGGTGTCCCATTCCTCTGTGATTTTTGCTTTACCAGCTGACACGCTTGGTTTTCTCAGATTGCTACAGAAGGAGGCTGAAGCAAAGAGGGGCATAGTTTTGCACAGAGAGGTGGTGTCCTTTGTGGGGCTCCGGGGTAGTGTGTATGTTGACCAACTTGTTTCTGCTTACTTGAATTAGCTAAGACTTGAGCTGCTTTGAAGCTCCAGGGGCTGAGTTAGCAATAGGAATGTAAAAGCTCCCAAATCAACATCTTAGCTGATCTGTGGATGGTAACTTCAAGGTGTATTCATGTGGTAAGACCTCTTACTGGATATTGTGAAATAAGCCTGTTCCGAACTATTGCAAATAAGCCGTTTATTATCTGCTTAAAATCAAAACAAAAAACTGATGCTCTGGGAAAGAAAAAAAAGCTAAGGGTGTTTGCTAAATGTCTCTATTCTTACTCTCTAATGAGAGGGCAGGAGCAGAAGGCATAAGATTATTATTCTTTATTTTCTTTTCTGAGATGTTTCCCTAATGATGAGCAAAGTAGTGTATCATAGAAGCTTAATTTGTATTTTCTGAGTGGAAGAATGGATATATTTTATAGTCTTGGAATTAAAATAGCAGTATGCTATTGTCCTTGATGAATCTACTGTCCGCAATATGGCTATATCTGCTACTTGTTCAAGGTAAGATACTGACATTGCTTACTGAGATTGCAGGGCAAGTACTTGGTGTGTGGTGTTAGATGGAATTGCAAAATTGCTTTCTTTAAAATTTACTTGCTGGTTAAATTTAGTACTGAGATAAAACACGTGGGACCCATATTGATAATGTGTTGATCTCAATGAAAGCCTAACCCTTACTTATGAACACATAAAGTTAGAGTTGTTTATTTCTGAAAAGATTCTAGTCTCCGTGCTGCAGATGATGTAGGAAGGACTTGCGGTGTGGGAAAGTCCCTGCATCTGGGGACCTACCTCCATTCTTCCTCTTCTCACTGGTGGTCCTCTTTCCTCTGAGGCTGGTTTCTCTTTTGTAGACCCCATTGCCATTGTATGGTTTGTTCTAATATGGAGAAAATAGACATTAACATAGAACAATGGAGTTAAAGGTGTGGGTGTCCCAGGTCCTCTTTGCTGTAGATTTCTCAGAAGACAGTAAGGATCAAAGAAGCACAGTTCCTGTGATCTCTAAGACTGTGAAGAGTGCATAGCACCTGACTCAGGTTTTTGAGGACTTTAACCATGGCTTAGTTTAACTTATCTTGTTTCCAAATACTCTGAATTCTATTAGAAATTCTCTTAAATTATCAATAACCGAAATTCACCAAAATCCAGGTGTTCCCAGGGTCCATCCTGAGCATTTCTTTCCAGAGAAGAGTTGCAGGCACTTCCTCCTCCTCCTCCTCCTCCTCCTCCTCCTCCTCCTCCTCCTCCTCCTCCTCCTCCTCCTCTTCCTCCTCCTCCTCCTCAAGGTTTACAAACAGAAGTATTTTCTGTTTGGGGGATGTCAGCCCTGTAACGGGGCAGCTGCTGCTTTTAAATTACATTTCTTAAGCTCGGAATCCACAATGATAGGCACTAGTGATATTGATATAAAAATTAAAACTCTCAACGTGTATTAAGGTTTAATCACTGGCTAGGGCATATGAGCCACTGTTTCTTTATGTGGGCTCTCCTGATGCACTTAAAAAAAAAAAACAAGACCAACTCTACATCTGTGTACAAAATCATGTCCATTTCTTTTTTTATTATTTTAACTCTTTTTTTTGTTGCTTTTTGTTTTGTTTTGTTTTTTGTTGTTGTTTTTGAGACAGGGTTTCTCTGTGTAGCCCTGGCTGTCCTGGAACTCACTCTGTAGACCAAGCTGGCTTTGGACTCAGAGATCTGCCTCCCTCTGCAAACAGAGGGTGCACTGGCATCTTCACTGTGCAGAAAAGGAGTCAGGGGGAAAAGCAAGTTGTCCACGGTCATTCTCCTAATGCCGAATCTGAATCCTAGTCTTTTATTCTATCCTTCTAATATCTACCTGTATGAATATTCCCTACATTTTGTAATCTCTAAGGTAATTATGATTTGCTCAACAATTGAGAGCCAGGAAGAAGTGGTAAATTTATATATATATATATATATATATATATATATATATATATATATATATATATATCCATTAAAATATAAACTTGTAATTATATAACTTTTACAAGAAATTCAGAGCTTTGGCTTACTATTTGAAATTTTCATGCATGAGTACTATGTTTACATTAATTCTACTTTTCCCTCTAATCTCTCCTGTGTGTATGTGTGTGTGTGTTTATTAAGGGTTTACTTTATGGGATTGGATAACCTATCAGGAGTCTCTTTCCGGCATGTCTACCAGTTCAATCACAGTTCAGGACTTCGTTAGGCAGCCATGTTGCTGAGATCTCATGGATCTGCTGCTCTGTCATTTCTAGGAGAAATCTTACACCAGATGTCCCAGTCTTCTGGTCCCTGTAATCTCTGACAGTCTTTCCGCTCCCTCTTTCCTGGTGTTGCCTGAGCCGTGGGTGTAAGGTCTATGTTGTAGATATATCAGTTAGGATTAGACACTGGTCTACAGTTGAACTCCTCTGCTGGAGTGACCCCTGTTCTAAGGAGCATTCTTTCTCATAGCACCAATGCATACAGGTACCAGAGGCTATATCTTTTGTCTCAAATAGAGACAACTTTTAGGGTTCATTTATGCTTTGGAGCTTTCACTAAGATCTACTGCATTGCATGTGAATACCTTCATCTGCCCACGCCCCCCTTTTTTTAACCATTCATTTCTTAGGAACACTGTGGAATAGACCCCTGCACACAAATATCAAAAGCTGTTTCCAAACACCCAAGTTATAACAACATTCAATAATCTCTGTTTGATGATAAAGTTCCATGAATCTGAGACCAGCTACCCCAAGTGTCTTTCAAATATCTCCTTTTTATTGCTCTTCTGATGATTAATTTGTAGAAACAAGTCCCAAGAAGGTAAAGGCAGCCAAAGTTTAGTTTCAGGCTTCAGGCACTGCTAAGTTTGACTATTGATACCTGCTTTGTTCTGGTTATATGTCACCATGAGCCTGGGATACCTAGTGGGCTAGATATCTATATGCCATTACACAATAATAGCATACACATTGGATGCTGTGTCTGCTTTTCAAGGAAAGAGCTGGGAGTCATCAGAACAGAAGATACAGTGTTGCATATGGATACAGTATTGCATGAGGATAGAAGATACAGTGTAGCATGTGGATAGAAGATACAATGTTATAGGTGGATAGAAAAAATACAATGTTACAGGTGGATAGAAAATACAATGTTATGGGTGGATGGAAGAAACAATGTTGCAAGTGAATAAAACTACATGTCACAGGTGGATAGAAGATACAATATTGCAGGTGGAGTGAGAACAGAGCATGAATAATCCTTGCATGTTTGTGCTGTGAGAGGCGGAGACTAGAGATGAATAACAGGGCATGCCCACTTTAAAGACTTGGAAACTGTTATGTCCTTGATTCTCATAACAGCACATTATTATTTAGAAATAGGATCAAACTCAAGACTCATATTAACTTTATACACACCCACACATATACACACTTCACACATACACACTGATTCTTCTTATCAGCTGTTTGCAGTAGTCTATAACACATTGCAAAGAAAACCCTCTTTGCCTCCTTGGCAAAATAAATGGTATAAAAACTCACATGATACCCTGGACATTGCTGTGATATCCTGCATGTTTGTAGAGGACCTCCCTGAGCTCCTGTAGACAGGCTTCATGTTGAACTGCCTTGTGATGGACTGCCGAGCTGCCATTGGGTAATAGGATGAGTTGCTAGGCAGAATTTTAGTTTCATCTCAGTCTGCCATCGCTCACGGACTTAAATCCTGGATCCCCACTGCTAGAAAAGATGATCTGTAGTGCTGTGTATTCTATTACCCCATAATATACAATGCACCTTATTTATGTTAGTCATCTTTTATACAGAACTGTCACAGAACACGTCACCACTGATTACTGGCTGAATAGGCGAGCTCCCTGGGTGAATAATATCCTTCCCCATTGATCATGCCAATAGTACCTGGCCAGAAAGAAAGAAGGATCAATTCAAAGCAATGATAGATAAACTTCAAAAGGTGAAGAGATGACTGGGTGTGGAGACAAGCCTCCAGGAAAAACTGCCCGGTGGTGCCCTTTTTATCTTCCTACTTCTTATGCCCTCATTTATCTTCTTAGAGCATGCTGTTTCTAACTGATGTGAGTGTTTGTGATCTGCTGTTCCCCGCCAGCCCTAGCGCCCAGTGCTATCTCCTGTCGGTTTTTCAATCACTCTCATGAGCACCGACACCTTCTCTTTTAGCTGTGTCAGGGGTGGGGGCAGTTCTTCCCGCTCTTTTTGTCACTTTTTACAATAGCCTTTGGAGGCTCTGGACTACTTCTTTACCTTCCCAGTGCGAAAGAATTCCTTACCCGCAGCATACCTGAGGGGTTTCCATCAAGGCTTTTGTCAGTCTGTTGAACATTTGAATAGTCCACACATTTTAGAAACTACCATTTAAGGCTTACTCAATTCATAATAAAGCGCAGTGGGAACTGTGCTAGACTACAGAATGGATGTGAGTGAGGCAGCATCCAAACTTTTAAGAGCCTGAAGTCCATGGAGAGAACGCAGAAGCCAGAGCAGGAGTCATATAAAGGTAGTAAGTGCTGACTCAGGCATAGCTAGAGACCCTGGGGACCCTTGGGGCTGTACCCGGTCAGCCCTGGAGGTAAGCGAATGGAGAATAAGTCGGGGCACATTGATGTTGTGGTTACTGACAGAAGTAGTTCCCACATTCTAGGAAAGAAAGAGTTGGGGATTACAAGCTGCTGCCAGCAGCTGGTGGGCTCTTTCCTAGGAAGGGTGTGGGGACAGGAATGAGAAAGGGGTCCGAGCATGGGCTCAGGCTAGGACAAAGGGGATCTGTAGGGACAAATTACACAGTTCACCCCTCATCTAATGAGAACCACAGAGTAGTATTATAAAGATTTACATAGAAGAGCAACAGTAGCTCCCTGCTAAAAAATTTATCAGACTGGCTCTGCCAGACAAGATCAAGGTGAACACAGAAGTGCCAACCTGGTGTGAGCGAGGAGCAACCAGCAACCTCAGTGCAGGCAGCGGAAGGAAAGGAGGGAATGGATAATAAATTGATAAAAGTAATTTTTGAAAATATGTCATTTCCAAGCTAGGGTAATATATCACAGTGGATAAAATATGTATCCCTTAAGCATGGGGTGAGAGTCTGGAACCTCAGAACTCATGGAAAAGCCAAAAGGGCCTGGTTGACATTCCATAACCCCAGCCCTTAAGAGACAGAGACAGGGTTTCCTTGGAGTGATCTGGCTAGCTCTACTAACCAAATCAGTGAGCCCTGGGCTCAGCCAGAGAGCCTGTTTCTGTAAGTAAAGCAGACAGCAACTGAGGGAGACTTTTGACATCAACCTCTGACCTCCACATGCATGTCCTCATGGTCCTTGTGTGTACCTGTGTGCCAAATGCAACAGTTAAAATCTGAAGACATTATTTCTTTATGGTTTCCTATTTGTATATTGGTACAAGCAACAGCTACAACAAAAAGCTGAAATAACAAATGTTCACTCTCTCCTTGCCTAATTAGTTAATTGTCACCATGTTCCCCTGTAGACCCAGTTCAGGCAGTTTGAGAAAGTCCCTTTAACACTGTATCACAGCCCCCGTCACTGACATAATCTGTGCATTTCATGCTCATGACATCTGAGATTTTGTTTGGAAACAATGGCAGTAGCCATGAGAGTGCCTTTGGAGAGGTATTCTGTTCTCTGTGTGCAGTAGGAAGAGAGACAGTGTTGGAGGACTGAGCCACAGACACACATTCCTAAGGTGGGGGAGGGGAGGGGATTGTGACCTGATGGGCACACGGGAGAACCTCTCGTTGCTTTGGTAATTCATAACCCACAGCCACACCACATCATGAAATCCTGTGAGCCTTCACATGCATGATGCAAGCAGTAAACTGACACATTGGTTAAACTGTGACCCTGGCTGTAGACTTCTGGCATGAGGTAGGTCATAGCCTTCAGCTCTCTCGGGCTACTCTACAGACAGTCCACCTCTCAGAGGGACAAGCAGAGAGAACACCTATGTGGTTGCCTCTGAAAGAATACTTGCACCAAGCTTTCTAAAATCAAATTGTGCAAGCATCTATGTCAGGTCTAATGTCAGAAAGGATAGGTTTCAGTTCAGGTCTTGGTTATCCCACTCTGAAGCCAATGCAATTCTTACAAGACGAGTGCATTCAGCTTTAAATGGTGCCCCCATGTGCTTTGGACAGAATTGATAAGCTGTATGTGTTGTGTTATATAAATAGATAGAAGAGAAGGAATATGTTTGGTGGAGACAAGGTATGGTGTGGGGAAGGGGGTACCTCTGCAGGCCCATGCTGGGGTGTCCCTTCTCCCTGAGGGACCAGTCCAGTATAGTGTAGAACAGAGTTTATTCGGGGCATGGGGAAGGGAGTTGAGAGACAGGCAGAGAGATGGAGAGATAGAGAGATAGAGAGGAGTAGAGGGGGAGGGGAATGGGGAGAGGATGAGCAAGAGAACAAGAGAGTGAGGAGGGGCAAGCAGCCCCTTTTATAGTGAGTCAGGCACACCTGCCTGTTGCCAGGCAGCTATGGGGTGGAGTCTAGACAAAATGCCAACAGAATGAGTGAAATACTCTACTCCAGGTCAAACTTGCAATCGTGAGTCACTTTTCCTGCCTTTGCATTATCACAGTTATGGGGTGCTTATGTGTAAAACCCTCATACCTCTGCACGCTGCAGTGGGAACACTGTCTTACAGGGGTGTGAGTGCCTGGACTCCATGCCTCTTCCTACAGCCTTCTTATTTTAAAAGTGCATCGTCCTACTGATACCCTCCAGTCCTCACTGTTCATCTCCTCTCTTTTAGCCTCAAAACAAGCTCATCTGCAGCTGCTTCTTAAAAATCCTCCAAGTTTGACTTCCCTTGTGTGAAAGAGAGCTCTCTCCTACCTGGCAGGTCCCCTGGCTGGGGACCTGGGAGTAGTTTTCTATCCACTGGGTTTTTACTGGGTTCTGTTAGTTTCTCTTTCATTTTTCCTTTCTGATGGGATCTACTACTTAATATCATACGAAAGCATGTTCATAGTTAGCTATAACTCATTTTGTTTGCCTATAGAGTACGTAGTAGTAATAGATGTTTCTTGAACTGGTTCATGGCTTTTCTAGGGGAAGTTTCAAACCAAAACCACGTTAGCTCTGTACAGAAAAGTCATGAATATTATTGGAAGTCATTTATCTGCTTTTTAAACCCATCCCATTTTTAAATGTCTTCATTTTGAAACAAAAACACTTAACAGTGTCTTTTTACAAGGAGTATTACAGAAAAATATATGTGTTTTAGAAGGATTTTTCTTTCTTTGATTGAGATTCTTTTCCTGAGTTTCGTTTGTTGATTTGGCCCCTGTTGTTCTTTGATTTCTTTGGTGTCTTTAGAGGCAGAGTCTTTCTTTAGTGACCTTATTTAGCATTAAAAGGGATGGTCATAATAACTCAGAGATAATATATATTATATAATATATAATATATATTCTCTGTGTGTAATTTTGAATACAAAATACAATAAATTATTAACACAAGGATTACATTGTTGGTAACTTTTCCAAGACATTAGATATCAGGCTACTTCAAAAAGTAAGGAAAAAAGAAAGAAAGAAAGAAAGAAAAAGAAAGAAAGAAAGAAAAAGAAAGAAAGAAAGGAAGAGAAAGAAAGAAAGGAAGAAAAAGAAAGAAGGAAAGAAAGGAAAGGAAGAAAGAAAGAAAGACAGAAAGAAGGAAAGAAAGAAAGAAAGAAAGAAAGAAAGAAAGAAAGAAAGAAAGAAAGAAAGAAAGAAAAGAAAGAAGAAAGAAAGGTAGGAGGAAGGGATGGAGAGAGGAAAGGAGGAAGGGATGGAGAGAGGAAAGGAGGAAGGGAGGGAGAGAGGAAAGGAGGAAGGGAGGGAGAGAGGGAGGGAGGAAAGGAAGGAGGGAAGGAAACATGTCCTCCATGTACTGCTGCTGCCACAGCACATTCTTAGCTGCTCTTTGGGTAATGTGACACCAGGCCAGGTCACTCAGCAATTTGGGAATCTGGTCCCAAAGCCAGGAGATGTTGGTGAGCAAAAATAACTTCCTGCGCTGTCCTGTTTCATAAAACTCCCTGAGGCCACTGGCAAATAACACGAACCTTTCAAGCAAAGGCGGCTGTTCTACAATTTTGAGAATTACAAAGAATTCTCTTGAACAGCTTACCAATGACATCAGGGGGAGGAGCCTGGACTTTTATCTTTGGAGTCTTAGTGTTGGAATGTCCTGCCTCACTGTGCTCTCACCAAGGGACACAGGTCAGGCTTCATCCATCAGAAGGGTTTTGCATTCCCCCAGGTTAGGTGGTTTTTGAATCTTTGTGGGAGTAACTCTGTAGGGCTTCTGCTCTAATTGCTGAACTCCCTTGGGACTCTGGAGTTGAGGGATAGTGAGAAGTCTTTTGGAGAACTCCATTCCCCATGCCTCACAGAAGATCTAGAAATTGCCTTTGCAGCCCTGCAGTTCTGGTTGTACTGACTAGCTCCCTGTGGGCTGCACACAGCTTTGCTGTGTCTCCGACTGTTTCCACCAAGCCTGAGCCACAGAGGTTGTTTCAAGACTACGTGCTCACCATGGGGCTGCCAGCCTTCAGCTCTGAGTGGGACCCACTGCTCCATTTCTTGGGCCTGGTAAATACCTGACTCCTGTGGGCAATGGCATTTCTGAATTGCCACCTTTACAGGGTCCTCCTCAGTTGGTGTCAGTGAAATTACTCCTAGATAAAGTGCTGGCCTCAGAGGCTGGGAGAAAGCACATGGTGATCTTCTTCTGTTAGGTAAACCTGGAGCTCAGACCTTCTGGCAAGGGCACTGAGTACTTACCAGACCTCTTAGGCCCTGAAATTTACATTTGTAAATACACTAGCTTTCAAAACACAAGTTTAGAAATAAATACTAAATTTATCATGTCTTGGGAAAAATGCCACAGTATATAAACGCATCCACTAAAGTCAGTCAACTCTTAATACTTCTATTGTTGCTTTTGTTCTTCCTGTGTAGCCCAGGCTGACCTCACACTCACTATGTAGCCAAGGCTGGCCCTGAACTTCTGCTCCTCCAGCCTCCTCTCCCATGTACTAGAATTACAGGCATGTGCTGCCATGCCTGGATTATCCCATGGTAAATATTTCTGTGTATATCTAGGCCCATTAATAGTTTTCCTTGCATAGCAGGAGGAAGCATTTAAATACAGCATATGAGCATCATGAAATAAAGACATATATTATTTTCTTGTGGCAGGAATATTTTAAATACCTACTCCAACATAGTTATCAGCATATCCCAGTTACAAAATTTTGACAAATTCTGACTTTAGATATATATTTCACACACCATTAGAATACATTAGAATACATTATAAATCCCCTGAGGGCAGGGCTCTTCTGCCATGTTCTACATATTTTACTTATTAGGTAACTGTGTGCACATGCTATGACAAAGATAATAAGGCACTAAATTAGGAGTGCGCCTGATTTTAATTTTCCAATTGAATTTCCTTACATATGGCTATAAGCATATGTATATCTATGCTAGAAATTATTGTGCATCTTTATTAGACTAGTAAAGTGAATAGAGAAAAAAACAAGTATTATTTTGTTATTTATTTTGACTTTTTAAAAAATCATCTTAATTGAAGCAATGCTGTTTTGGTTCATTTGATAAATCTATAAAATTTATGTATCTATAAAATGATTTGTAACAAAGTAGAATGGATATGCTGAGGATGATTCTTTGTTTGTCCCACAACCTAGGACAGAATATGGAGGTATATCTGATGAACCCAGAAGGGAGGGATCAATGGGAGACAAAATGGAGACAGGGGACTGAGGGAGAGAAGGAGAGAGGTTAGGAACAGAAGGTAAGATAGATGGATGGATGGATTGATGGAGAGATGGGTAAGGAGGTAGATGGATACATGATTGGCTAGATGGATGGATAGATGAATGGATGGATGGATAGGCACATAAAAAGGTGAATGAGTAATTGTAGCAAGGACATGACAGTGAGAATCTATTATTGGTTTTTAAGAATGGCAGGTATTTTGGATAGTATTATGTAGAATACAATCCCAACGTAAGTATTTATGTTTAAGAACTGGGGTTTCCAGAATTAGCTAGTTTATAGAGTTGTGTACTGGAGTATTTCTGCCAAATGCTTATTATTATTATCATAAGAGTGTTGTTTACTTTTGCTTTTGCTAACTTCTTAAAGGTTTAAATATCTGAGAAATAATATGTATGTAAAAATTGTCTCAATGAACGGCAACTGCAGCTCTTCCATAACCACTTGAAATCACACAGGAAACAAAAGAGAACAGCTCACCCCTTTCCTAGTGCTAAAGGGCCCTGACACCTGCTCTCAATCCGTACAAATAAAAAGATGCAAACTCTAGTACACTAAAGTAGAAGTCAATGCTAATGAAAGCAGAGTGCTGGGGACGATGGCTCTAACCCTTGGGTTGCTTCCCATCCTCACACATGTGAGTCTTTTACGGTCTTATAAAACACGGAGCCTGTCTGTGACCAGGTATGCTCCTGAGCTGACTCTGACTGTTTTTCTTTCCCCAGACAACCACATATTGTCTTAGTAGCTGCGTTCACTTAGCTGTCCACCAGCTAACAGAAGCCAGGGTTTTCCTATTGCCTAGTGACCTTGTTTTTCTCAATCAGTAGTATCCTTAGCTGCTTTGATGTCTTCGGTGACTTATACCCTAAGCATCCTCTCACGTGCCTCTCACCTGCCCTTTGATGTCTGCATCCCTGTTGTTCACCCATGGTTGATTCTGCTCCTTTTTGCTTCCTAAAGCAGGATCATCTTCGTTGACTCTGCTTGCTTCCGTGTCTTTACCCTCTTTCCTATTGATCCCATGATGTTAGCATCCCATCATCCCTCTATGGGAGAAATCTAAGGTAGACAATCTCTAACCCACCTCATCTCTCTGTTTCATTTGTGCTTTTATAAATGCCTATCTCCAACACAGCAAAGGTAACAGGTAGATGCCTAACCCTCTGTGGCTGAAAGTCGCTTGAAAGAGGCCGGCACTGGATCTTTGCTTGCCTTTCTATTCTGTCCCTCATTTCCAGAGCCGCCACTGGGAACCTGCCCATGTAGAGCAGTTGGCGCTGTAGCTTGCTATGCCGCAGTGGATCTGTAGCTTGACTAAAAGCTCAACACTCCAGGCTGACTCTGTGTGTGCTGGGGATTCTTCTGCTCATGGGTCCAAAAAGGTCCCAAATGATGCTCAAGTGGTTATTTTTCCATCCCTGTGATGAAAGACCTGACAGACCTCTTCTTGAAGAAGGACATAATTTGATTATTGGTTTCAGACATTTCCATCTTTCTTGGTGGGAAGGGCGTAGGAAACTTCTTGGCAGCATTTGCGTATAGTGGAGGCTCTTCATACCACAGCCAGTCAGGAAGTAGGAAGTTAATAGGAACTTCAGCTAGCTGGTAACTGTCATCTGCCAACCTCTAGTTGCCTGTATCCTGCAGCTAAGCCCTGTCTCCTAAAGGCTCTACAGCTCCACAAAACAGTGCCATATGGCTTAGGGAACCAGGTTCAAATCCTGAGCCAGTGGGTAGAAGAAAACAGTTTAGATTCAAACCCTAACACATGCCCACAGTTTTTTTAGACCTGGAAATTGAGGTCTTTGGTGGGTTCCGTAAGGCGCTAACCCTTTCTGAGGCTACTCTTCCTCTGTATTGAATTTATTTATTTTCACAGGCATGTTTCACAGGTTAATGATAGGCAGTCAGTAAATAAAATGAAGTCTTTGATTTGCATGTGTTTAGTTGTTTGTCTTACTCCAGAACCCATACTGGCCTTGAACTCACAGCCACCTTCCTCAGCCCCACATACTGGGATGACATAGATGGCATGGCCACCACACTACATTTTACATTTACATGTGTCTACATAATACATGATATTAGGGCATTCCTAAGTCACCTGAGGTTTCAAGCCAACTTTTCTCCATGGTAGATAGATTTTTACGAGGTAATACGGATGTATTTTGGTTTTGAGCAGAATATTCGTATGTATGATGACATATTCTTTACTCCCTAGCTACGGCCTGGTTGGTCCTAAAACATTTCTTGGAGAACTTGCCATCTGGAGAGTGGGGTTATCATGGTTTCCTCACAGGATTTTGCTGAGGATTGAAGGCAACCTGGCTAAATGCCTAGCCCATCACAGATACAAACAGGTATTACAGCAATGATTCTATGTGAAGGCTTCATTGACTTAGTTTGATCTTAAGTTTCTTTGCTGTAACCTATAATAGTAAGAGTAGCTCTCTATTAGTTCACAGTCCTCTTATAGAAAAACTGATTTGAGAACTGCATAAAATGTCACTTTTTAATCATATTTTAAAATCTTCTTTAATATCTGGTCTGCTGCTGTAGCTCAGATTAGTATGGAATTTATTAGGCATGGCCTGAGCATGGAAGTCCTCCTGCCCTAGCTTCCCTGGTAGTCAGAGTTACAGATGAGAAGCCACCACACCATGAAACTTTTAACTTTAAATGTGTGTGTGTGTGTGTGTGTGTGTGTGTGTAGTCTATTTTGCTGGCATCTATATCTATGCACCACATGCATGCCTGTTGACCAAGAAGGCCAGAAGAAGATGTTGGATCCCTTGGAACTGGTGTTACAGATGCTTGTGGGCCACTACATGGATTCTGGGAATTAAAGCCAGGTCCTCTGGAAGAATAGCCAAAATGCTCTTAACCACTGAACTATATATATCCCCAGCCCCCTAGATTTTTTTAAAAGACCACAACTCTCTTGCTTGTCATGACCTTTGACCAAAATACAGACTTCGTTTTTGAAAACCAGAATTAAATGAAACTCTTCTAGTGAGAAAGTCTGTCTGAAGAAGAAAGCCACCGAGGATTGTTTGGGGGCATTCACTAGCCACGGGCATGTCTCTGTTCTCTCCCTCTGCTTTTGGCCATGCATCGCACAAGTACCTGTGTAAGTAAACTGAGCTTGTGGCAATCAGAGGCTTAGAGATTGCGTCTATTTTTCCACCCCAAGATATATTGAAAATCACAGACATCATGGAGCTATAGCTGACAAAACCCATTATCTTGTTATTCAAATAACTTTAAACTCATTGTTACTGTCTGATAAACACCGCAGGTGATTAGATTGCGGGCCACCTATCTGGGTGGCATTTCAGACAGCAGGCTATACACGGTCTCCCTTCTAGGAAGGACATATATGAAAGGGTCAGCAAGACTTGAGCCCTGGGTACTGTCCCTATTATCAAGCATTATTTTTATAATTAAGAAAAATGCACCCTCTGCTTGAGGTTTCAGAGGAGATGTCTTTAAATTTTTGGCCAGTCCCTCCTTTGTGAATTTTCTCTCTTCTTGCTTTTTTTAGAAGCCAATGTGACTTCTAAAACATGCGGAACCAGGATGAAGGGGAAGGCTTGTTAAGGGAGATGGTTTGCTGAGTCAGCATGATAAGAGGAATCAAACACAGCCTCTCTAGTCAGGCTCCCCCTTGTTATGACCTTGTCCTCACGCCTTTCCTGTGCTGAGCCTCCTTGTTGGTGTCCTTGCATCTTAGGGTGAGGGAATGTGCTGAGAGACCCCTGTTCTAATGTTGGGTGATTCTAAGTGATGGGAGCTTCCTTGAGGTTTCTGAGTAAGGGAAGAGAAATTAGTTTAGATCAGAAAAGCGATTATGTAATAATCAAAACCGGATCCAGAACGTCTATGCTAACCTAATCATGACTAGAGAACATTGACTCTATAGCCAAAGGCATTCAGTCTGAGTCATGTCCGACCCAAGAGAAGAGAGAAATTGAGGTCAGTGATGGATAGAAGAGACTGTATGTCTTTATATATAATAAAACTGCTGCCAGTGGCCGGGGCCTCTGCTGTAATTTCTCATAGACTTTGAGGACTTTCTCTCACTGTTCAGTGAAGTACTCACTGCTGTGTCCATGAAATCTCAATATGTCTTCCCAGAAGTCAGATAAGGTTGTCCAAGTGTTGAGTGGTTTCAGCTCTAGACAGTGCTGCAGTCCCCAAGAAGACACCAGAGAATGAACAAACAACTCTCTTCACATGATTATTAGTTTTTAAGTCTCAATAGTGCTTATGACATGGGGTGTGGGAAAGAGAAAAGAAGAAATTGGACATGCTTGGCTCATGGGAAGTGACACTATTAGGGGGTGTGGCCTTATTGGAGGAAGTGTGCCTCTGTCAGGGTGGGCTTTGAGACCCTCCTCCTGGCTGCCTGCAGAAGGGAGAGTCGTCTGATTGCTTTCAGATCAAGATGTAGAACTCTTGACTCCTTATCCAGCACCATGTCTGCCTGGACACTGCCATGCTCCTGCCTTGATGATAGTAGACTGAACCTCTGAACCTGTAAGCCAGCCAAAATTAAATGTTGTTCTTTATAAGAGTCACCTCTGTCATGGTGTCTGCTCACAGCAATGAAACCCTAAGACAGACTCAGTGGTTGAGAATTCTTGCTGCTGTGGCAGAGGACACAGATTCAGTTCCAAGTAACCACATGATGACACACAACCATTTGTAACTCCAGTTCCAGGGTTCTGATGTCTCCTTCTGGCCACACATACACACACACACACACACACACACACACACACACTTTGCATACATGCAAGAAGGCAAACATTCATATACATAAAATAAATCTTGAATAGTTTTAACAAGAAGAGTTAAGAGACAGGTAAAGTTTCCACCTGTTACCTGAGCATGTTTCTCAATCCCCCTCCCATTTAATGCCCTCAACACACACAACTCCCTTGTATAACCATGGCCTCCTGAGTGTCCAGCTCATAGGAGTCATTAGTTTTATCCTTGCAGTAAGTTGAGAACATAATTGAGAGAGAGTGACACAGACAGACCGACAGGCATGGTCCTAGCCTAATCCCAGCCATTGGGCTCTGTCTTCCTGGGTGTACCTGGGTGCGCTCCTTGGTGAACACAAGTTTGCTGAATGAAGAGCTCAAACGCCAGCAGGCTAGCTCGCTCGCTTTGCGAGATTTGTGACGGAGGCACCTCCTCTTTACTATGGCGCTCTATTTTTACCTCCACTGCCCTGAGATATTTCCAGTTTGTGTTTCTATTGCTGGCGACATAAAAAGTTATATCGGTAGCAAGAAGGAAAGGTCTTGAAGAGGAAGCGGGGCTCCGCAGTACTCCATCAGCGAGTGACTATAAAGCTGCCTTCTCATAGCCTGGCAACCCGAGTTCAGCTGCAGTCCAGGGCCCAGCTCAGAAGTCACAGTGTGGGAATGATGTTCAAAGCTTTGCAGTGCAGTGGTGCACCCCACTGCTACAGGGACGGTCGGACGGACAGACGGGGCCTCCAAGGCACAAGGCTGGGCCTGCTCCTCACCCCACTGTCTAATTATCAGGTCAGACCCCTGTTTCATGCGCCCCACATGCCGGCCACTTTGATCTCCCTCTTGCTAGCGTTCTCTGCTCAGCGTGAGTCTACTTTACCTCTCTGAGCACCTTGCAGGGGAGCAGGACTCTGGAGCTTCCCAGAAAGCACCAGGGAGCGGAGCGGCTTGCTGCAAATCTGCTGTAGCTTCCATAGGTGGGCAAGCCAGATCTCTCTTCAGGAAGCTGGCTCAGGAAACCACTGTGACCTTTTTTTTTTTTTAAATTTTTTTTTAGAGTTGGTTTGTTTTTAATATGGGATTTCATATCACTCAGGCTGACCTCAAACACGCCTCCCTTGAGACAGGATGACCTGGAACTTGAGACCCTACACTTCTGGGTGCTGAGATTAAGGCACACCATGCTGCATCTAATTTATGCAACGGTGGGGATTAAAGCCAGGGCCTTGTTCCTGGTAGGGGAGTACCTTCTTGAGTGGTAGGCCAGGTCTTTCTCACTTAAAGAGGCCTGAGAATAATGAAAAACCCGAGGTGACTCGGCTTGCCCTGGAGTGGGTTCTGGCCCTCCCCACCCACGCAGCTGCTCGGTCCAGGATGCCTTCCACCCATGCGGTCACCCTTTCTCTTCTGTTCCTTGACAGACATCTCCTATCTGCCTCGCCCATCTCCCAGGAAGGCCCATCCCTTCTTAACTGGCTCTGTGCTGAGGGTGGCGAACTGTGGGCCAGGGCAACAGGAAAACTGGGCTTTTCGGCTTCTGGCAGGTTCTTCCCACTAAGTGGGCTCAGGGACAGATTGGCGAGAACAAACACAGAGCAAACAAGGCTCGCGGTTGCGATCATGCGCACTGCCTGCTCAGCCTCATTCCTCAGAGCCCACGCCCTCCACGCAAGAAAGCTCTGCGTGTTCCCTCTCCCCAGCCTCCATCTTTTGTCTGTCCCCACTCACTAGTGTTCCCTGCACAAATGCATTTTAAAGTTCTTCTCTTACTCCCTCTTCTGCTCTAATGGCCCCTCCCTTCTCCTCACTCTGTGTTTTACTGCTTGGTTAGAAACTTCAAGTAAACCAGACTTGGTCACAAGGAAAACACTTAAAACTATCATTACTGTTGCAATAGAAAGCAAATGACTTTTCAAATAATAAAGGCATGCGCTCGTGTGAGTGTGTATATAAGTCCATGTGTATGTGAGTTTGGGTGAATTTGAAGCAAAGCCTCACTCCATAGGTCACTTGAGCCCGGAACTCAAATTGTAACCCAGGCTGTCCTTCCTAAATGCCTTCAGTGCTGAAATGAGACCAGTGTGGGCCACCGTAGCTGACTTGGGGTTTTGTGGTTTTGTTGTGATTTTTAGTGAGTCAGTGAAATCTTTTCACTCCCCATGGAAAACTGAAAATATTTATTCCCTGTACAATCCTTAAAATTAAAATATTACATGACAGTTCATTCAATGTATTTAGAGAAAAAAACCACAATGAGGAAAGTGATCTAAGCTAAGTTTTTCACAAGACCTATTCGCTAATTTAAATGGTTCCCAGTCCAGTCGTGCACTTTGCGGTTTCAGTCCACCGTTAGAGTGAATGTGAGGAGCGCTGACTGGAAAGCCTCTGGGACACAGTCTGCCTGTGTAGGTGCTTCTCATGAATGCTTGCTGGTGACGGTGTCCAACGTGAGCACTCGGAGGTTTCCTGGAGAGAGCTGTGTACGACATGTACCACTCTGTGTCTACACTGGGAAGTACACTTAGGGGCAGGAAGTTAGATGGCAGAAAACCTTACTACAGAGTACTAGGCCTCCCTTCCCTCCTCACTGTCCAGCACCTTTCCTCTGTCCCTCTCGGTCTCCTTCCTCTCCTCCCCCTCCTTCCTCTCCTCTTCCTCCTTCCTCTCCTCCCCCTCCTTCCTTTCCTCTTCCTCCTTCCTCTTCTCCCCCTTCTTCCTCTCCTCCCCCTCCTTCCTCTCCTCTTCCTCCTTCCTCTCCTCCCCCTCCTTCCTCTCCTCTTTCTCCTTCCTCTCCTTTCCTCTTTTCTCTCCTCTTCCTCTTTCTTCTTTTCCCCCTCCTTCCCCTCTCCTCCCTTTCATCTTTATCTCCTTACTTTCTCCCCTTTGCTCTTTCTCCCTTTTTCTCCCCCATTCCCTCTACCTTTCCTCCCTCCATTCTTTTCCTTTTCCTCCTCCTCCTCTTTTAGCCTGCCTCCTTCCTCCTTCCTCTTTCCTCCTCCCCCCTTCCCTCCTCCCCTCTTTTCCTTTCTCCCTCCCCCCTTTTTCTTCCTTCCTTTTGCATTGCTGGAGATCAAGCCCAGGGCCTTGGGCATAGAAGGCAAACAAACCTTCTGCCATAGAGAAGATCCCCACCCAACTGGCAACCCCTTCATAATAGCAGCAGAGACTGCAGTCTACACAGCTTACCCCCAAGCCGCATTTCCCAGAATATTCATAGAGATAAATGGCGGGAGGGGGGTTGTTAATCACTTACTACTCTAACTTCCATGTAGACTGTTACCTCGAGAACTGATGGAGCACTGGGCCCACAGCCTGAGAAGGGTGCTGCCCACTGTTGAAGGGAGAGCAAGCTCTTTTAAGAGGTGGGAGCAAGGAAGAATTGTTACATTGCTGTGGTGGGTATATTAGGGACTCAGTCTCAGGACATGGGTGTACTAGGAAGCCAGGCTCAGGACATGAGTGTACTAGGAAGCCAGGCTCAGGACATGGGTGTACTAGGAAGTCAGGCTCAGGGCAAGCTCTTTCCAGACCTGTGCTTTCTCTCCTGAACCTTAATGTTCCTTCCTGGTAATGGCTTGGGGTACACTTGGGAAAGGGAGTTGATGGTCTTGAGGCTGCTTACTGAGCTGTGTCACTGAAGGAGACTCAACAGATCCCAGAAACCCTTCAAAAGAATTGCTGTGTGTATAGTAGTTATGCCTTGCTCTCTGTCTCCTGCCTCATACACTCTTAAAAGTATATTGTATTAATTAATCATCACTGACCACCTCTGAATGTGTAACAGAGTCCTGTCCTACCAATGGGACAAGGATTGTTTTGAGTCTGTATCTTGACAAAATATCAATTTGCCTGTTCAAACTTGCAGAGTGTTGAGTGTCTACATCCTGTCTTTTGATCCTTCTATTGAATGACGTCTACCTTTACCATTTGTAGGATGCTTTTAAATCCACCCAAAATGTCATTATCTCCTCAGTCTTATTGATGGAAGAGCAAAAATTATAGGTCATGAAACTCTGCTAATTTCAAATTTGAGAATTCTTACATGTATTAGTGTGTCCATCCTATTTTGATGCCATGTCTTTATTGTGTTTTTGACTGGCTATGAGATAAGGTAATTTAGGCATTGATCCATTTGTCTACCTATCTGTCCATCCATCATTTCAGGCAGTATCCAATCTCTACACAAGATATTGCTCTTCTTGCTGGAGAGATAGCCATGGAAAAGAGACAAGTCCCCAAGTTTTATGATGCTTACAATTTGACAGGACATATACACACATAGTTTGTAAACTGGAAAAACTCGAGATGCTGTGAAAACCTACTAGAGTAGCAGCCCATATGTATATGAGGTTATATTCCTGGAGATGTCACATTTGACCTGGAAACTGAATGGAGGTTGATTAAAATATAGACAGATGGGGTGACATCCTTCACTCAGAGAACTAAGAGATGCCAAGAGGTAAGGGTATCTGTCCCCTCTGGCTAGCTGAGCATTGCTCCAGGAGAAAGGATAGGGAAATGAATGAAGTAAATCTCCATGTTTCTCACCTCAGTAATGAAGAGTGGTCACATTAGTGCAGGAGTTAAGTTTTAACTGACACAGCCTCATCACGGAACATAAAAACCACTCAATCAATATTTTCAGTTGATCAGCTTACTGAGTGGTTATCCCACTCAGTGTAATGGGCTTGATACTTGGGGTTCTGCCTTATGTATTGTTTGTTAGATATTTTGGGGTTACAAATATCAAGCACAACATCAGCAGAAGAGCAGCTGTGGGATAGAGGTACTGAGGAGGTTTGGTGGGGAGCAGTGTTGTAGCTTACACACAAAGGTTTCCTCCATGGGAACCACTGGAAAATTTGACCTTAGCATTCCCTTTTCCCCTGTGAACCTCTGGTGGGAAAATTGAGTGATTTACTGGTTCTCACTGGGAAGTGACTCTAATGACCTGGCAAAATCCAGCTTTATGCCTTAGAACTCCAGTCTAGGAGCCCGCTTATGATTCTTGCTAAGAACCTGGTATATGTTATCTGACAGAGGTAGAAAGATTCTTAACAAGAATTTCCTGGAAATTCCAGGATATGTGGTTGTTAGAGTGGTAGCTTTTGATCTTGGTAGGATAACATCCTAAAAGGGACTCTGACAAATGAATTGTTTAAAAATAGTTATTTATTTTATGTATGTTGAGTACACTGTCGATTTCTTCAGACACACCAGAAGAGGGCATCCGATCCCATCACAGATGGTTGTGAGCCACCATGTGGTTGCTGGGAATTGAACTCAGGACCTCTGGAAGAGCAGCCAGCACTCTTAACTACTGAGCCATCTCTCCAGCCCTGAATGCATGTTTTAATGATAGTTACATCTTGTTTTAAAGAATAGGTCAGTCTTGGGCTGGTAGGGTAACTCCAAAAAGGTTTCTTGACCTTTCTAAGCCTTTGTTACTTTGCCTGGAAATGGGAATAAAAATATTATCATCTGAGTGGTTATTTGGACGATTCATAGAAAAAAAATTAACATACTATGAAGACTTAGGATAATGCATGACAAAATAAATATAAATAATAATATAATTACTGAAACTCTAGCTATGGAACATGACATGTGGGGGATAGGTCAGCTCTGCAGTGGGTTTTATCCCCCACTGAAGTCATTGACATTTTAGGCACCCATCACTGCCTGGTCTGTAACCATGTTTCTGTTCTCCATCTAAGCCATTTATCGGACGGGATTCCCAAACTCACTGATTAGGCTGCCTTGCAGGCGCCAACCCGTAAAAGAACTTGACTTGGTCAGTATTGAGGAAATATTTGTAAAATAGTACAGCCAATAAGTCACCTACCATATGGCTTTGAATTGCTTTAAAAAAAAAAAAAAGAGCAAGCGAGCTTGTCCAGGGGTTAAAAATAAAAGCCATTCTGGACACACAATGTTAACTGCATTCGGTTTAGTATTTGGAGAAAGAAATCCCTGCTCTGAACAGAGCAGAGATAAGCGCCTTGACTTGCAATAGATTAAGAGGCCCGCGACGGTGAGAACAAGCTGGTCCTTGGCGCACCCTGAGTGCCACCACATTTAGATGTAAGATTACCGGCTGCCGAATGGGGCAGGGGCTGTTTGTTTTGTGAAACAATCGCTAATGACATTAAACAGACGGAGGCCCTTCCAACATGATTGTTCATTTGTGATAAACTGAGAGAAGCCCACAAGAGATTGAAAAAGAACACTCAGAAGTGTGTCGTTTGGAGGCCTTCACAGAGCTCTAGTGGAGGGGGCAATTAACAGGAATGAATGGGAATCTAATTCGGAGCCCATTTAGACCGAGAGATGAGGCCTGTAGCCACTAGCCATTATAAGTTTGCTTGTTTTAAATTTACATTGAGGATTGAGCCATCATGGGCTCATAACCAGTTATCCAAGGAGGCTTTCCCCTTCCTTCTTCTGCCTTCCTGTATTTATATATATATATATTTAAATGCTGTGCATTTGTGCGTGTCTCCAAGTCCCGGCTGTCTACAGTGGGTAGTGAGCATTATCTGCGGTAAAGAATGCGGTCTATTAGTTCAATTAGACATTAGACATGTACTTTTAATGCATTTGAAGCCTGATTTGATTTGGGGCCAGTCATTTAAAATTAAGAGAGCAGAACGCTGCACCAAGCTGCAGAGATATCTGTGGCTCTGAAGTCTTAATTGCAAATTCAGATAAGGATTACACAGGACTGTATCTCCCTAAACCACAGGTATTTGCTAATAGCTGAGAGGGAAAGGTTGGGATTCTGTATTTACTAATTCATGCTTCTGCCTTTGCATTTTTATTGAGCTTTAATATTTTGGATGGAGACAGCACCATTTGAGCCAGCCTTGACTGTGTGTGGGTAAAATTTCAAACAAGCCTCACTCACATTTTTATTATTTCAGTCTAGCTAAAAATTGAAATAGTGTTTATTTTTTTTTAAATTGTCAAAGGCCACATTGCAGCATGAAGCTTTTGTTTTATCCACAAAGAAATATATTAATGAAAAGTGTTTTAAGTGCTTATTATTGAGATGGTTTGTTTTGAAACACAAGCATTTTGAAGCAGTTCACACTTCATTGTGCTCCATGAAAGACACTCTAAGTAGGGGTTGTCAGGCTCCCTTCAGAAGCAGAGTAGAGCTGGGGAATGGAGCCATTTAGAGTGTCATTCAAGCAGGACTAATCCAGAGTAGATATCTTATAAATAACCAGGAACGGAAAGAAAACAAATCGCCCCTCCCCCCACACCAGAGCAGAGAGGAGGAGTGCGGAGAAGGCGATCTTGATAATAAAGATTTACAGTTAGAATCACTGAATCGTTCTGAGCAGGGAGCACCTCCAAAAGTTCCAGTCAGACCCTGGGGAGACATTTGGGGAGACCCTGCTGTAAAGAGTCTCTGATGGGTACCCTACAAATTGACCCATAACAAGGAAGGGGGTTATGATAACAGTTCTTCAGTCTATTCTTCAACACTTGCTTCCGATGGAGCCTCTGAGGTATGTTCTAGATTGGCACTTTTAGCATGCGCAGGATGGTGAGTGATGGGGGCCCACTTAGGGTGGGCTCTGTTCTCAGCTTGGTGCCCCTACAGTCTTTATCTCAGTCTCTAATGACTAAGGTTAGTACTGGATCCTTTAGCAGCATAAAGTTCCTCGGCTTTGGGGCTCTCCCAAACCTCCCTCACCTTGACTTTTAAAGTAGCTGAAAGGAAGTCTCCCTCTGGGTTCCAGGAGGATTTAGCTACTCCCATTCAGAGAGCCCTATGTGTTCAAGAGAGGAAGAACCTAATTTTCTTGACATCTTCGACATCTAGGTGAACTAGGAATGTCTAGTTGAAATCATCCATTCTCTTCTGCAGGTCACTCTCTTACTCTAGGACCTAGTATTTCTTGAGCGTTTGAAGCTCTGTGTTATTCAGCTAACATAGCTTTCTGTTATCCTAGAGCACAGAGAGAAGAGACTATTTGTATATCACTGTCCCCTCCCCCCATGCTTCAGTCTTGTGATAGTATCCTGGGGGAAGAGAGTGGACTGTAGGGAAAGACTGTCCTTTTACTACACTGATGTCCCTCCTGCCTGCATTCCAGCTGAAGGAAAGCGTGTACACTTTTTCTCATCTGAAAAAAAAAATATGGATAGCGTGTGCTCTAGCAGGAAGCTACCTCTCTCAGAGATACATCAGAGTCCTGGAGATTCTCACTACCAGGAGAGTCAGAACACTTCAGGACCCTGGGCAAAGTCAGTGTAGGCTCATTGTCACCTGCAACCTGCCAGGGTTGACAGTATTTCCAGATTGTTACTTATTTACTTATGTAACTTGTGTTACTTAGAATTCTTAGAATCTGCAGGTACAAGCAGCCACTGACATAGAAAGGTAGAAATGCCTTTGACTATTGTATACTACGAAGCACATTGTAGCAGGAAAATGCACAGGATTCCTTGTCTATCACTGATCATTACACCTAAAAGGAAAGGTTCAGTTCTAGAAACATCTATGAAGTATCTTCACCCATCAAGTTCCTGGTAGTTTTAGGACCTGAAGATAGGGTGTCAGGGACAGAAAGCATATGAAAAGTTAAAGATCATTCTTCTCTGACCTGTAGGGACTGAATGAGATAAATGTAAATAAAGGGAACTTCAGGGTCTCCAACAACTATGTGCTGGTCAACATAGTAGAGTTTAGATATCTGTGTATAGATATCTATGTATATGATAAATAATCAGGATATGAAATTCTTTATCGAAGTTTTGTGATAAATAAGCTAACAACACTGCACCTGTAGTCTTTGCCATTAGGGAAGCTGAGGTGGAGGGCTCACTTGAGTTTAGCTTGGCAACATGGTGGTGCCCTGTCTGGTAAACAAAAAACAATAAAAGCAAAGTGCACCACGCAGGCCTTGGGTAATTCATTGTCTGGCAGTCAACAAAATACTGGTTTGCAAAAGTAAACTTGTAGCAACTGACCTTTGGGGCTCTGAAGTCTAGGACTCTGGTCTGGGTATGAGGAAGATAAAACATGACTTAAATTCTCAGATTAATTTCATCCTTGAAGATGAGCCAATGCAACTTGCAAGTGTCCTGTAAGGAGGGCGATTTGGAAGATACTACAGTCTGTTTACTGGTGTGGAGTCTTGAAAACAGCAATTTCATTGAGAATATTTTTGTTGGAACCATAGGGAGTAGGCATGTGAAGTGAAATCATATTTGCCAGACATGACAGGGCAGATCATGACATGGATGATGTACACATGAATTCATAGTGGCTGTGACTGCATGTATAAGACCTGCACAAGATCAAATCTGCCAAAATCCCAGCATGGATTGGAAAGGAACTCATCAGGTTCCACCCCTGGCTGGGCTGAGGAGCTAATGGCAACTGATAGCTTCTGAGGAGGGGAATCTGCTTTCTTTAGGGATGTGGTGTCTGAGAAACTATCCATGCAACCATGTTCCAATAGATGATCCTAAACCCATGCAAATACAGACAGCATTGAGTGGACTCTGCGGGGTTTGTTTGTTTGTATTATCATCTGCATGTATTAATATTAAATAAATATTTTTATGAAGAGAAGAAAAAGTAATGGTTAGAGATGCAGCAATTGGAGGAGAGGGGTGATTTGATCAAAAGATAATATATGCATGTATTAAGTCATCAAACCATAATAAAATAATTATAAAATCAGAATATCTTAATGTAAAGAAGATGGATGAGCTGTGGTCAAGAATGGGCTTGGCATTCTCAGCGCATCCCTGTAACCCCTCCTCTTTGTTGTTTTGTCAGAGTGTTTGGAGAACATCTGAAATGATGAGGAAGAAGGTTTTCCTATCTTTCTTCCATACTTGGTTACAATCTTCCTCTTTTGAGGAGATTCAGTTACATGTTAGTGAATTTGATGTCCCTCCGTCATCTTGAAATATCTGTTGGATGGATGGATGGGCGCATTCCCATCTGTGTAGTCGGTTCTCAATTATCCATTCTACTGGAATTGAAACAGGAGAGGCACATTTGACAGGGAAACCTACAAATCACTGACAAAGTCTCAGTGATCAAACTTCCCCAGCAGATCTCTCAGCAACTCCAACGCAAAGTGACAAAAAAAAGTGCTACAATGTAAATTCTCTTTCTCTGGCCTTTGGTGCTGAAGAATGCTACTCAACCTTAAGGGTTGGATATGTGTGGAAATGAGGGGGAATGTCCCAATGATTTTCTCAGAATATCACAGCGGGGTTTCAGGACTAACTCATTGTTGCAGGGAGGAGTTCAGAGAGAGGCAGGTACATGGCAGGCTTGTTGCTGTGTTGAAGTAGTTGCTAGTGAACTTGAAACAAGTGAGGAGGAGGAGGAGGAGGAAAGGTATTCCCAGGGGCCTGCTGTTAACTTCATAAGGGGATGAAAATAAACAACACAATCTGGGGAAGGCAAGAGCAGGACCAGACTCCGGAGCCAGGCTCACCCTTTTTCTTTTGCAAAAGTAAATCCTTAAAGAGGACTGACATGTGTGTGGTGCAGGGTGTGGGGGGACTGTTCCCTGTAGACCTCTGGAAGAAAGCTTGGGTGGGGTTAAGATCATATTTCTTCTTAATGCTTCTGGACTATTAAAAGGATCTCTCTACCCCTTACCCCCTCCCAAGTGTCCTTTAAATCACCTAGCTACAACCTGTAAGTTACTTTTGAAAGCTCTGATGGTTTGGAAAGGGGAAAAAAAAGTAAAATATACATGGTTTTGACTAAATCCTGGGAGCAATAATGTAACATAGTCAAATGGTAAGTATAGGCGCTAGCATCCAGCAAGGGAGTCGCAGCTGAGGAGAGCAGGCCCCAGAAGCCCTGGCTTTATTCCACATGCAAAATTGCTGGTGAATGTCTAGCCCTGCTTTGAGTAAATGAAGACAATAAGTGTACACCTAGCCTCCAACTCTACCCTCCACCTTCTGTGATGCTTAAATCCTCTGTTACTTATAGTCTGATATGAGAGTGTAAAACCTAAGTCTCTGCTGCCTCCAAATAACTGCTTTCAACTAGAAAATCATGTAAATGCTTAGTTTATTTTTAATTTACAGCTCTATATGCTTTGCCCAAGAACTATATGAATGTAAGAATATACATAATTTCATGTAAAACTTATAAAATATGCAGAAAACCCAATTGTACCCATGGGGTTAATTTTTTTTAGAAAAGGAACGTAACCCACTGATTTATGCTATTATTATGTGTCAATTAAAAATAAAATAAAAGCAGAACATACAGCTCGCACTTTCAATCCTGGTACTTAGGAGGCTGAGGCAGGAGGATGGCTGGGAGTTCAAAGACAGCCTGAGTTACATGGTGAGTGGAATCCAGTCTGAACTAAAGAGACCCTGGCTCAAAAACTGAAAGTGAAATGTAATTAAAGCCATTTTTAAAGCAGAGTATAGACTCAATACAAGCAGTGGTACAACCTGCTAGTTGAAAATCTTACTGATATTTTCCTATCCCTGTTTTTGTAAAGAAGGTGTCAATGACATAATTAATGTGGGCATTTAAGATGGCCTTTCGAATGCATCATAGAAGATGAGGGCAGAAAGAATGTCAGGGCTTGAGGATAAGGAGGAGCACTATGAAATACTCTCTTCTGGATATAGATCACTGCTGCATTCATAAGCTGTGGTTTTCGGAATAAGATCAGACCCATTACCATTCACACAGGCTTACAAGACTGCCCTTAACTGAGGCCCTCTTGACAGTTTAATGATTGCTGGAGTCGGCAGATTCATATTTCTTCAGTAGTGTAGCTGCTGGTGATATCAACATCGCCACAGTGGTGTTTATACTAGCAAATTCAGCAAGCAGATCATTTTAAAAAAGACATGAGTGTAAAAAGTGAACTTGTTGGAAAAGAAGAGTTCAGGGTAGCTGGGGGCAGGATGAGAGAGGGAGATGGGGTAGCAGGTGTGATCGAAATGCATGATACCCATGTATGATATCATCAAAGGATACATTTTAAAATACCCCTTGGCTTTCTTTTGTCATGCTTCATAAAAATCAATGTTCTTTGATAATGAAAGAATCTGATTCAGGCAAAAGTCTCTGAACCATCACAGAAGACATCCAAATGTGTGGTCGTCTCTATACAAAGTACATACCTGAGCATGTATGTGCAGTTCTAGCTTGCTAGTAGATATAAACTACTGGAGACAAGTTGGTTTACAGAAACTTCTCATTATAGTACTCTGCATCTATGTGTACATGTGTGTTTATATATATGCATGTGTATGTGTATATATGCACATATGTGTGTAGATGTGTGCACATGTGTTTGCACATATATATATGTGCATGCATATACATATGTGTGTAGATCTGTGTGTGTGGTGGTGTGTAGTGGTGTGTGTGTGTGTGTGTGTGTGTGTCTGTGTAAGTAGTGGAGCATGGCGTGAATTTATCATTTAGCCATCCTAATCAGTAATATCAGTAGGTTCTACAGATAACAACGTCAAATGTAGGATTTTGATTCATGAAAATGACTCATCAAATTGGAAAGAGCTGAGCTCTGTTCCTTATGCTGGCTTCTCTTAGATTCTGATAAAGTTGAAACTTGAATGGAACAAACAAAGCAGCAATAAGTTGGAAAGTCAGCATTAAGTTGGAAAGATAAGCAACATTCCTTCATTTGGCCAGTTTTAACTTTATTGCCAGATATTTCCATTGAAGGAAATAGTGGGTTGGGGACATCGCTCAGTGAAGAGCAATTGTCTGGAATATGTGAGATCCCAGGAATAATCCCAGCCCTGTAATGAAGAATGCCAGAGAAAAACCCTAGCAACATGCTTCAGATAGACGCATGTATTCCTGAGGCAGAATGGGCTTCTCTGCTTCAGGAAACAGACACATATAAAAAAGTACTGAACTGTCCCTGGGTTTCTGGGGTGATCCCAGGGCAAAAGTACTTGCCTCCCAGCCTGAGGACATGAGTTCAATCTCTGGATTGACATGGTGGAACCGAAGAGCCAACGCTCACAGATTGTCCTCCAAGCTCCACAAGCTCACCACAGCACTTGTGTCCTGGTCCCTCCCACATAAGTAATAAATGAAGCAAAATAAAATGTAAGAATTAATTCCTTTAGTTAATTTCCAGAAGAGCATTAACTTCCAGTCTTCTATAGCAGTTGGGCTGAGCTGCCTACAGTTCCTGCCTGTTATCCTTTCTGTCAGAGACCTGTCCCCCTGCCTCAATCCACTTTTCATAGCACCCTTGATATCACTGTGGAACTTTTCAGAAACTTGAAATATGTGACGTTTCTTGCTGCAGAAAGGAAACAGGGAAAGGAAAGTGCAGATTCTTCCTATTAAATCAAAAAGGCAATTCCTGCTTCATCAAATGTTTTTGGGTTTGAAAACAATCCACACATCAAGCCCTTAACTCTTTGAGTTCTCAGTTGTTCAGTCTGCTAAATGGGAACAACTGTCACCTTTTGAAGTTCCTAAATAACCAAGGGTGGAAAGAGCATGTGAGGACGTAAGGGTGTTAACTGATAGTTCAGTTGGCAAAGTGCTTTCTGAGTGGGCAGGAGGACCTGGGTTCAAACCTCAGCCCCCAAATATAGGGATAAAATAAAAATAAAATAAATGTAAAAACCAAGTAAGCTCAGAATAAAGGCATGTATTTTCTTTCCTGTGGCTGAAGTCCCCTTAAAGTAGCCAAACCATGGGGCCAAGATGATGGCCTTTATCATGTCAAAGTGGTTGACCAGATGGCCAGATCCATTCTACACAATGACTCTTTCTCTGGTGGCTTGTAATTTATGAAGCTTTCTAATCAGAAATACACTTGGCTGCCAGCAAGCTCAGCCAAGCAGACATACAGCTTCTTCCCAAAATGAAGAACAATTCAACCTGGATACTCTTTCCCCAGACAGGAGGAGAAGCCGGAAAACACAAGGTGGATTAGTAGTGCCTGTGCTGGGCTTTATTTATAAAGTCAGAAGGAAGATGCAGGGCGGGCCCATTCATGGCTCCCAGGGCGTGGAGTGAGGACAGGGAAGGATGGATGGAGAGTGAGGGGAGAGAGAGAAAGGGTAGGGAAAGAACTGCATTGAACTGGTGAGAACCTTTCACACAACTGGGTGATGAGGCAAAAATCCTTCAGCAATTAAAGGCGCTTCTCACACTCACAGATTGCTGAAGATGTCGGGGCAATTTATTCTACTTCTATAGCAAAGGGAGGTTTTTTGGTTTTTTTTGTTTGTTCCCCCTAATTTGATAATTAATAAATTAATTCTTTCCTTCTTACAAGTATATGGGTGTGTGATGTGGGCTTGCGATGTGGTGTGCCTGTGCACCCACCTGTGTCTATGCATAGCACCGAACTTGACTCCACTGTCTTCCTCAATAGCTCTTCATTTAATTTTTGAAACAGAGTCTCTCAGTGTACCTTGGGATTGACCAATTTCAACTAATCTAGGGAGTCAGTTTGCTCCAGGATGTCTCTGCTGGGATCACAGGTGACTTGCATACCTTACCTACCTCCTTCCTTCATGCATTCTGGGGACCAGAACTCTGGTCTGGACACTTACACAGCAAGTGCTGTATCCACTGATCCATCTCTTCAGTCTCCTTCCAAAACTTGTTGTAAGTTGGAAGAATGATGACTGTGGTGACTTCCTCTCCCCTAAGATGCTGCCGGTTAGTGTCTCTCACTAGGGATGTGAACACTACTGGTTTTGTTCTCAGGTCTTTTTTTCTAACACAACCACCTTGCTAAACTAGCCCCAGCTGAACTCACAATTTCCAGAGAGCACTGCTTGCTATAAACACACACACACACACACACACACACACACACACACACACACACACAAACTGCCCTGTTTCTCCTCTTGGTGTAAGGCAACAAAGAATACCCATCTGTCTACTCTTTTGTGTTGGGCACCTTCGCAATCTGGAACACTGAGACCTCCAACCTCAGGCTAAGAAATAAATCTGCTTTCACAAAGCGCTGAGGGAGATGGGTGAACATTTTAGAAGTCTATGAAAGCCTGCTGCAGTGCTCAATGGACCTGTGTGGGCTTATGAGCCACTCGGAAAAAGATAGCGTTTCCTGATTAGGTGGTCTTAGCTTTTAAGCTTTTATGGTGAAGAAATGGTTAAACAGACAACACTTTTCCTCTCATTTCACGTGTGTGCTTTTCTTCCTTGCTCACAGGGCATCAGGGAAATGCATTTCTCATTTGATTCAAGTGAAACCATTGAAATTGTATGGCTTTAAGGGGGCAGGGTTGGGGGGGAGGGGAAGCTCTCTCTTAAAGGAAGATATCCCAGTGTGTTCTACAAGTAGTGGCGTATTGCCTGTGAACTTCCGCATGTGTGACATTTGCTAAATTGCCACTAAAATTTTTCCACAGTTAAGACATGGGTTTTTACAAAGGGTCATGGCTAAGGAACTTTATTTTTTAGGCCCAGGTGTTGGTCGTAGTGGACTGTGGTGGACTGTGGGATGAACTGTATTTATGTGATGTTAGTAAGCAGATACGCATCGAGCATCAGTAGCCAGAATCTCAGTCTGATGGTTTAGAAATCTCACCGGCCTTTAACAGCAGAGCTTGATAAGGCGGTGCTTTGAAAACTAGGGGTGGAATATAGGCAGAGAAAGAGGAGGCAGCCCGCTGAGGAGTTCGAGGGAAGTGGCCTAGCTGGGAGGTTTTCCAAGGCCAGAGAAGAGAGCAGTCTGCACTCTCCCAGGCAATGGCGGCCAGCTTAGAGGCTCCACTGCCCTCTGTTGTTCAAGGAAGAAATGCAATCGCCAGAACAAGAGGCTTGGCAGCATTTGCTGTGTAAACAGACCAACCGCTGTGAATCAGGACTGCACTGGAAGGAAGGAAGGACAGACGGAGGGGGGGGGGAGTGAGGGAAGAGAAGGAATAGAATGGAAGAGGAAGAGAGCTGGGGATGGGCAGGGAAGGATGCTAGGAAGACAGGCGGGCAGGAGAAGGAGAGGCGGGCAGAGAAAGGCTAGAGTGCTCTCTGCTTTGAATTTCACAGTCATTGAGCAAATGGAAGAACAAAATTACTAACTAACCCCCCCCCCCCCACACACACACACACACGCACGCAAGCGCTTACATTTATTATCATAAGAACTATTCTTCAGAAGAAATATGGCCTCCCTTTATTTTGCTTTTGCTTAGCTTATAAAAACAGGTTTTATACTTTAGCTCCAGCTGACCCAGATGATCTTGTGGTCATCCTCCTGACTCAACTCCTGAAACACTGCGATTGCAGGTGTGACCCACCACACTTTGCAAGAGACACAACATTTCAGTTTAGTCCTGGCAGGGTGGGCCATGGAGGACTCTGCATTTCATTCACTTTCGTCGCTGTTACTTTGTTTCATAACTCTCAGTTGGCACCCCAGGCTTTGACAGAGGATAATGTGGGCAACTATTTCTTGTTTTTCCCCTTTCTCTAAATGACATTTCTCAGTGTTGATTTTTTTTTCTTTTTACTCTGCTGTCCACACAGCAAACATAAAGATCAGAAACTTATTTTAAAAGCTCAAGTTACATTGAAAATAGTCTTGCTTAGCTATGTGTTTTTACTAAATTAAAGATTACTGGAGACAGGACAACTTCATTCAGGCGGATCATTTGGAATTACGTTAAACAGCTGCTGGTGAGCAGCTGATGACAGAGGGGCCCATTTTGATCTCCTCAGCACAGGACTCTCCCCACATGGAGCTCTGAAGAACACAGTGTGCTCCGGAGACCCACACACAGCGTGCTCCCACGGTGCTTGTTGCCAAACACTGGACTCTAATCACTTTGTATTCAGTCACAGATCCAGGAAGTCCAAATCCAGCCAGACAAATGCAGCCCGGCTTAGCAGCAACAGCTTTAACAGGTGCTCCAGTGTGGTCTCGGGGAACCTGAGAGACAGGACAAACAGTAGAGGATAGTGACCATCCTGTCTGGTTGCCCGGTGCACGGGATGGCACCCGGCCCTGAGCAGCAGTGTGCCATGGAGGCCAGCTAATCGATGCCTAAGTGGTGGTAGAACAATGTAAAAAGGATGCTTAGGAACCTTAGCTCTCTGCAGGCCCTCTGCAAACTGGACCGCTGCTGGGGCATCTGTAGTCTGCCCCCAACCCGAGACAGAATGGATGGGAATAAAGGCCATGTACCTTTAGAAACTAAAGGGGCTGAAGATTGACATAGCAGCCTCTGAAACTGGACTGGCTGCTGGCCTGCTCTGCCCCTGTCTGCAAGGACAGGTGGTACACCCAGCAGGCCACGCGCATGCGCGCATGCGCCATGTGATTGTTTCTTGTTCGCAAAACCCACTCCACCCAGTCACGGGTTTGTTTCTTCCTTGCCACATTCCAGGGGGCAAAATCAGAGCCCTTGAGGAAAAGTTCACAAAATGTAGCTGATTCTTTGATGCTTCGCCATATCATTTCACTTCAGAATCACAGAGACAGTGTAGATACCTCCTGAGGAGCAGAGAGCTGGAACGGACAGAAAATGCCCAATTTACCTGCAGTACCCCAAGCATCTAAATACTAGAGGAGAGTCTGGGGGTGGGGGAGCTGTGTGTTTAGGCAGGGTGAGCTTTGGAGGCAGTCTGAAGCAGTAAGTGGCAAACATGGACCCATAGTTCTGTTAATAGTCTGACTCATGGTCTGGTATTATTTGCCTCTGCATCTGGGTTAACATTTGACTGACTGTGTCAGTCAAAAGATTAAAGAAAATCCTTTATTCTTCTAACTGGATAAAAAGATACAGGCCAGATTAGAAGAACTGGGCGTTTTTATTTTTAAATAAAGTATTGAGCGTAGGCATTAGCAAGGGTATATTTACAGTGGGTTGACAATCCATTGGTTATCATGACTCCACCTTTCATCTGCTTCAGAAAGGCAGTTGGCCTCTCTCTCTCCCTGCCCCCCTCTCCCCTCCCTCTCTCTCTCTCTCCCCTCTCCCCTCCCCTTCCTACCTCCTCTCCCTCTCCTTCCCCCTCCCCCTCCCCTTCCTTCTTCCCTCTTCCCCTCCCTTTCCTCCTTTCCCCTCTCCCCTCCTCCCTCCCTCTTCCCCTCCCCTTCCCTCTCTCCCCCTCCTTCTCCCACCCATCCATGCCTCTCAGTACTTACTCCATTCTAGACCACCGCCCTGGCACTGAGCTACCTTCAGCCTCCAGATCTTCCTGCCCTCTGTATTTATTTGCCCACTAATTATACTTTCAGATGCCCCTGTCTCAGCACACACATCTAAGGTTTTCAGGAGTAGGACTCTTTCTAGTGCTCCAAGTTCATGTTATGGGACCCATACCATCGTCTTCTCATTCAGCTATAGAGCACTGGGGCAAAATGAGGTTGATAGACTGAGTGATATTTGTAATACAAGCATAAGGAAAAATGTGAATGGAGTTCACTACTCATAATTTGGTCTCCTAAGCATGAGTGACAAACTGGGAGTCACACTGCCATTTTCATAGATGAGTCCTATCTAAGGACCTGAATTCACCTTCTTTATAACCTAGTTCATTTCCTCACTAACATGCCTGTAGACTCAGGCCTCCAGAGAGAGAGTGGTTCCTCCAGGTACACCATTAGCTCAGAGTGCGGCTAGGGTTCTTTATATATATATATATATATTGTTGTTGTTGGATATTTTATTTATTTACATTTCAAATGTTATGCTCTTTCCTGGTTTCCCCTCTGGAAACTCCCATCCCATCCTCCCTCCTCCCAGCTTCTATGAGGGTGCTCCCCCATCCACCCACCCACTCCTGCCTCCCCTGTCCTGGCATCCCCCTACAGTGAGGCATTGATCTTACGCATCACTCTGTATGTACATGAGGCACGCATGTGTGAATGCAGCTGTGCTTGTGGCTACAGATAGACGTGGCAGCCAGAGGAGACGTCAAGGGTTTTCTTCTATCAGCATCTCTAATATTCCTGTCAGATAGGCTTTCTCATTGAACACGGATATTATTGTTGTTTTTGTGGTGTTGATGATGTTCCTGTTTCTGACAACCCGGCCTTGGATGACAGGAATGTGTAGCTATGCTTTGGCTTTTAAGCGGATGCCAGTGATCCAAACTCAGGTCCTCGTGCCTGAGCAGCAAAGTACTTTGACCCACTGAACCATCTCCCCAGGCCAAGGCACAAGATTCTACAGACACTACCCACATGCGTTCAGGTCCGGAGCATTTGCAGGTGTTCTGGTAGAGTCACGCTACCTGTTTGGAAGGAAGTACCATCACTATGCCTGCTCCAGCCAGTTCCCAAGTCTTCTCTCTCAGGGATACTGCATCACCCAGATGGAAGCTGTGTGGCTGGAGGTGGAGGCAGGTGGAGGAAGAGGTGGTCAGCTCTTTTCCCATGTGGGTCTAATCATGGAGGTAGAAGGAGACACAGGTTGGAGGATCTTGTGAGGACCAGCACCTGTGTCTTCCTTGATTACTCTTCACCCCAGGTTTTAAGGCTGAGTTTCTCACTGAACCATGAACTGAAGGGTTAGCTGGACTGTTTGTCCCCAGTGTCGGAATTATAGACAGGAACCAACAAACACACTTCCTATGTGATGTCCGCGGTCCCAACTTAGGCATCATTCCAATAAGTATGAAATCTCAAACCTGGAGGCCTACTCGCGGTGTGACAGCCACGGACCAGCCCAGCACAATGGTATTGCTTGCTCTCCTGTGCTGTTGTGAGAGAAGGGAGGATGCGGGGTATGTCTCTGTCTCTGTCTCTGTCTCTGTCTCTGCCTCTCTCTCTCTCTCTCTCTCTCTGTGTGTGTGTGTGTGTGTGTGTGTGTGTGTGTGGCTTAGATGGAGAAAGCCTGGTGGAATGTGACGCCTCCATTTCAGTTTGGCTCAGCTGATGGGAATGGGTCAAATCCCAGGCAATGTCAGTGTTCTCCAGGCGACCTTGTTTCAGAATCTGTAACACTCAAAAACTAACATTATTTTCTTGAAAATGGAAAAAAAATGACTAAATAATATTACATGTGTTTGGTCTTTTGGAAGCGTCACTTCTATTATGAACTTGAATTTAATTGAACTAGAAACTTGATAAAGGTTGTCACTTATACTTCACTTCCCTTTACTAAAATATACTGAATTAATGATAGTAATCTGAGTCCTTTTGGATTTGATAGAGATAAAAGTTAGCTAAAATGAGGCTGTTTAAGGACAATATTTAGAAATACATGTATTAAGGTTTAATACATTAGCAAGCAAAATTGTGTGTGTGTGTGTGTGTTGGATGTGGATAGGTGGTATGTAGTATATGTGTGGGATGTATGGTATGTGTTGTGTATGTGCTGTGTGTGTGTGGTAATATATGGGTGTATGGTTTGTGTGTGTAAATATGTTTACTGTGTGTATATGGTGTGAGTGTGCTGTGGGTGGGTATGTGCTTTGTGTGTTGCATGTGTATGTGTGTGTTGTATATATATATGTGTTGTGTGCATATGTGTTTTGTGTGTGCTGTGTATATGTACTTTGTGATTGTATGTGTTCTGTTTGTGTGTTGTGTACATGTGCTGTATGTGTGTGTTGTATATATGTGTGCTGTGTATGTCGTGTGTGCTGTGTGTGTGTTGTGTGTGTACACTGTATGTATATGTGTGTTGCATCTATATGTATGTGTGTGCTGTGTGTGTGCCATGTGTGTTGTGCATATGTATGTGTATGCTGTGTATGCTCTCTGTGTGTTGTATTATGTGCTATGTATGTGTGTTGTGTTGTGTGTGCTGTGTGTATTTCCTTTGTTCAATGAACAGACAGCTTCTGGGCTGAGGGTGCATTCCTGTTGCGAACATTAGACAGCCCTTTAAGGACCCATGAGTACTTGATCACCTCTCCAGAAGTTTGCTCCTTTGTGTCCATGCAGTGCAGGTCCTAGAGCAGCTTTCACACAGGCTGAGCATCAGTCATGGAGGAGGAGAATGTAATACAGTGTTCCAACTGATACCTTGAAAAATGTGTCTGTCTCATACTTTATCACACATTCAAATTCAGCAAGCTTTCTGTTCGCAGGCAAGAAAAGCAGGGAAAAATGTAGAACTAAGTTTGCAGCAATGAATCCTTCTGGGTGGATCCCTTCTGTTCGGGATGTACAGTGGACCTTCAGATGTAAAATTAACACGGATAATTAGGGTGTCTTCCCTCTAAATATTAATGTCTTGTCTTTGTATTTTCACCTTTTAATAAGCTCGCCCCTCTTTTTCCAGGTCAGAGAAGCAGAGGGTGTTGTGGGAGGCAACCCAGCCTTGAGCCACTATGAACCCTAGGGTCACAATCGCCTCATCACTCCCTGCTCCATTCCCTCAAATAAATCAGTGTCCAAATTCATCTCCTTCTTTGTCACCGTCACGTTAGTGTGTGTGCCAAAGATGCTGTGAATTTGAAGTCAGGTGATGACTCAACCCAAAAAGGCTGTGGTGCTCTCTGCCCCACTGACTGTGTGGGAAGTTAAAAGGCCATCAGGCCCATCCTCCAGCATTGCCCAGACCCTATGCCAAGTCCTGCAGTCACTAACCATTTTATATTGCTTCTTTCTTCCCAGTGAACAGAATGCTTTTCCACCATTGCCTCCTAGAAGAGTAAAAAATAAAGACAACACACCATGTAATTTACCACTAGTATCTGTGTGGTCGGTGTCTGCTGAAATACTTGTAGATTCTTGTCACCCAAGAGCCTTCGTGATCAGGAGGGTATAGCATAGCGAGGTGTCCATGTGGGCACAACCACCTTCAAGACCTCAGTGAGGGATGCAGTTAAACTCATGGGAGTGCCTCTCAGAGCCTTGTTCAGCTGATGCCTTCTAAGGCAACAATGCAGGCTAGCATCTTCCTTGTGTGTAAATATTTAGTTTGGCACCAAGCTTGGTGCTAACAGCAATGTGCTAAATGCCTGCCAAATATAGTATAGATAAATTGACTCGACACCCCAAAGTTTAGTATTCTCTGTTTAATTGCTGTTTCTTCAGACTCAAGCAGAAGGCACTCTATTATCTCACTTGATCTTGTTAACTTTCTTCTCTGAATTCCCTCAGCCTTCTCAAACCTCTTCACTTAGAGAAAAAAAGGACTGTCAGATATGATACGGCAGGTGAGCGGGACCATACTACTCATGGGTCATGTTCTGTGTATCACAAGGGTTTGTTCCTGAATGCAGTAAGGAAAACAGCCAAGAAAGAGCAAAAGCTAAGTGCCCTCTGGACAGGGCAGGAATCTTTCTGCTAGTTGTCTGCAGAGCATCATGGAGCCTCAGTTTCCCAGTCAGTAGCACTAGGTCTTAATTAAGGCTGTGGAGGTCCAGTGAGCCATGGGATGGCAGGTGCTGAGGACAGATTTAATTCATTGTCAACTGGCAGTACATAGCATTGTCCTTGATAACCAGGGCCCACTGCTGACAGTGATGGTGATGTGGTGTTGTGAGTACAAGGTGACATTTTAAAACACCCCCAAAAAAGGGATTGTGTTGAGATCTATTTTCTGCTTGATGTTTTGGGGTCTAAGACTATTTGCAAATATATGCCTGATTTGGGGGAAACTTTAATCAGTGCTCTATGTTAAATTTCCCTGAAGACCAATGGTATCTTTGTGTGTGTGTGTGTGTGTGTTTACATAGCCAGGAAAACATAGTTTATTACCTAGATGTTATTTCAGGGTTCCCCCCATGATGCCAGCAGTTACTATATAGTGGATGTATTATTTCATTTCAGTCACGCTGGTACACTGATAAGAGCAAATGCTCAGGCTGTGGTTGTTTCCTAACTTGTTGGCCATCCTTTGAGTACCTTCTTGTGTACTTGATTTGGGAAAGGGCTACATTTTCACAGTATGCCACTGTCACAGAGCTGTGCCTTTTTGGATTTTACCACATACCTCCTTCATGTATAGAGCTAGCAGCCTTGTACCATGGCTCTGTAATGACACCCCCAGTGAGGCACTGTCTTGACAGAAGGGGGAAATTCACTCCATTAAGCAAATATCTTGGAAGGTCCCATGACTGGTTGGTGTGGAGTACAGCAGTGATAGAAAACTTGAAAACAACTTCGATTCTCATCCGCCGTCGAACACATTCTGTAGTCATCAGAGACGGTGGGAAGTCCTGCTCTCTGAGGAATATCCTACCTAAATTTGAAGTCCGAGGGTCTTTTTAATTATCTAGGAGAGTCCAACACCAGAGGGCGATGTGAATACAACATTTTTAAGTAGTTTTTATATGTATAGTTTATTTGGAGTATGTAAACAAATAACGTGGTTTTATGTTTATTATAATACAATTCTTGACTTTGGCTTGGAGGAATCTTATTCCCTAGTCACTGAAATTGTACTCCTTCTGTGTCTTGCTCTATTTTTACATTTTGGCAAAGAATGAAAAAGTTAAGATGCTATTTCTGTTCATGCAAATGGAGTTTATTGAGTTCCTACTGTATGCAGAGAATCACATTAAAAGCTAGAGGAACCTAGTACAGGACTAAGCAAAGTATCATTAATGGAATCATTATTAGTCAGCTACTGTATACAAGCCCAGTGGAGACAATTGGCATAAACTAGACAGTGCCTGCCTTAAAGAGGATAAAGCCAATTGGAGAAATCCAATCCTTTCCCATCTGCCAGTAAAGATTATCAAATTTACCATGAATGCATCTTCTCAGGTCGTCTTTAGAGACTTAGCTCAGAAAAGCAGTTTCTTTCCCCCACCCCCAACTCTAAACAGAAAGGGCCTTGTCCAACCAACCAAGCAAACAACTCTGTACAGCCATTTTCCACTTATGGAGGAATCAGGGTTGGGTCAACTTTACCTATACAATAGCCCGGCCATGCATTCAGCAGGCTCGGGTTCAATGGTGCTGTACTCTTCCCGCTACTAACTAAGGAGCCAGACAGCACCGATGCTCTCCTAGTCCGAAGCTCTGTTGTGGAACATTCAGAGATAAGACTTTTATCAAGATCTATTTATGAAGCCATGCATAAATAGATATGAAAATGCAAAACAATGGAGGGACCTGGGAGGAGGTGACCTGTCTTAGTGTCCATATGGAGGAGAGAATTCCAGGAGCCAAGGGCGCACACGGGGCTATGTCTAGGGGTCAGGAGTGTTGAGAGGGGACTCTGGAGGTGATGTTAGAACCTGAGGTTCTACATGCGAACTGTGAGCAGACACAGAGAAATCATTATAATATAAATCACCCAGACCCCAAAGAGCTCCCATTCCTCTGGCAATTCTCTAGCAGTGTCGGCTCTGGCTCTACAGGGACACCATTCTGTGTTGCTGGAGCTGCTCCATTTTGTTGGATATGCGTGAAAGGGCAAGTGGTACCAGGTAGAGACAATGACAGCTCAGCACTGAGTTTGTTAATCATACTCTTGTATGATGAGCAGACACACTCAACAGAGGGTTAACGTTTTAAATTCTTTCCAGTGGGGCAGCAAAACTCAGAACGGGTGGAGATGAAGAATGCCCTTGCTGTTCATGTGTCTGCTAGCTCCATAGTCTATTGTTAGGAATACAACCCTATATTGATAAGTGCAGCTTGGTAAGGTTAGAGCATCTTTAATGATCGTCAACCTTCACACAGGTAGGCAACTGCCAGCCACCAATTCCTGGGCATAGGGAAAATGGTACGCATAAAAAAAATCAAACCCTTCAGGTTCCTAAACATTGTTAGTTACTGTCTCTCCCCAGCATCTAAGGCAGAGTCACTATTTCTTTCTTTTTTCTCTATCTCTTTCTTTCTTTTTTCCTTCTTCTTCTTTTTAAATGTTGAGCACGTTCCTTTACAGGGCTTAGAAATCTTTCTGGTCCAATTGAACAAGAAAGGACTCCTCTTGTGCCTTTTTTTTCTCCAGGCTGATGAAGCCTTATAGAAATGTAAATGCAGCAAGAGTCGCTCACAGGAAGCTCGTGTGGGGCTCGGGGCTCGGCTCTGCTCTGCTCTCTTGTAAGAAAATTCCCTGATTCTGCTGCTGTGTGCATCTCGTGTGTAAGGGCATTTAATTAGCTACAAGTTACAACAAAGACTTTGAAAGGAGAATGTATCCCTGGCCAGATGCTTTTATTTTCATTTGGCGAACTGCTAGGTGCTTAGCTCCCTTATCAAGAACTGCATGGGCTGCTGGGCTAAATTGGGAGCATCTCCACACTGTTTGACAAATAGATTTTTTTGTAAACTGATTTAGCCTTTCCATTGTTTGCATTTCATTATATAGCAGACTTCATGTCACAAAATCGGTATTCATTCAAAACAGAGAATTTAGAGATAGGACCATAGCCAGATAAAAAATATTGCACAGGTCAGACCCATTAGGTACAGAATAATAGCAAGCCAGTGATCCAAGGGGCACATCTTCAGCAGAGAAGGGGCAACCAACGGCTGAGGTCAGGAGCCAGCTGAGGGCATTACAGGAGGCTATAGACATATTTAAGGGACAATTTGCAAAGCAGGTAGGGGGAAGTGCTAAGAAGACACCCCTGAGATAAACTGAACAAAGGATAGGTTAATGTTTGTGTCTTACACCTCCTTCCCCCTACTAGTGCATGGGGGTGGGGGTGTACCAAGGATAGTTTTTAACAGTTGAGTTATGTCTTGTTTGGTTCTGAACACTGGCTCAAAAGAGCTTGGGGACAGTCTGTGGTACATATGGAAAGGTAGTAGCAGGAAAGTCCATGTCAAAGAAAAAGCCTTTAGACTGGAGTGTGTGTGTGTGTGTGTGTGTGTGTGTGTGTGCATGCGTGCATAGTATTAAGTTTTGGCTATAAGCTGTGCCCCTGAGCTCTGGCCTGGGCAGCCCCTCTTCTCTGCCAGCTTCCAATGGGAAGTCCAAAGAGTCACAGAGGAGAGTCATGAGAAAGAATTTGTTTCAGTAAAATAATTTTAAAAAGTAAATGGTCAAAGCCATCGCTTTCCGACATCTTGCTCCTGCTCAGTGAGAGTCCTACTTCCTCCTCGGTGGTCTTGCTCGCTATGCTTACCTGTCAGTGTCGGGGTTACTGATGATGAATGGAGAGTTGTCTTTCTCGCAGGAAGCATCATCTCCAGAGAGTCAGACAAACCCGAGAAAGATGGCGGTGGCATTTAGTTACGGGGTGGCAGGGTACTGGGGTCTCTGTCCTGCTGTATGGCATTTACTGACCCCATGAAGACGCTCAAATATTAGTGATAAGTAGAAGTCGCAGGGGAGAGAAGAAGGAAGTGACGTGTTGGTGTGTGACCAGGAAGCTGCCCTCAGTTCCAGCTTTAATAATACAGTAGTTGTGAATGAGCCCCGGGTCCCAGCCCTGGCCTGATGCTACTCCACCATGTCTAAGCTCAATGCTTTTCGCTTGCTGGGCCTGCTGATTTCTCTGAAGTGTTCTCCCAGGTTCTGCTGCTTTCTGTTAGATAAATAACTTGCTCACGTTGGAACCTCATTCAAATAAGTATGCAGGATGAGAAAAAGAGCCAGGAGGCTGGGCATAGGGCTCAGGGGGAGAGCACTCACCCCATCTCAACAAAAGGAAGAGAAGGAGGGACAGAGGGAGAGAAGGACAGAGAAAGGGAGTGATAAGGGGGAGGGAAAGGGAGAGAGAGGGTAGGAGGGAGGGATGGGAGGAGGGAGGGAAGGAGGCTTCATACAAGTTAGGCAGGTGGTCTACTACAGAGCTATACCTCTACTGCCTGAATATAGTTTCAGTGAGTGAGTGACTTAGCCCAGGATATCCTACTACAGAGCTATGCCTCTACTGCCTGAATATAGTTTCAGTGAGTGAGTGAATTAGCCCAGGATATCCTACTACAGAGCTATGCCTCTACTGCCTGAATATAGTTTCAGTGAATGAGTGAGTTAGCCCAGGATATCCTACTACAGAGCTATGCCTCTACTGCCTGAATATAGTTTCAGTGAGTGAGTGAGTTAGCCCAGGATGTCCTACTACAGAGCTATGCCTCTACTGCCTGAATATAGTTTCAGTGAGAGAGTGAGTTAGCCCAGGATGTCCTGGACCTCACTGTGTATCGAGCAGGCTTTAAACCTGGGGTAATCAATCTTTCTCCTACCTTAGCTTTTCTGTCCCTGGGTGCCCGGGCTTGCACCACGCTTCCCGGCTTAGATATTCTTTAAAGTTGTGCTTTGCCTCACTGACCAGTGCTGTGGCGCTTGCAGGCCGCACGCACCTTGGCAGTACTGCGTTTCTATTGGTTAACTTTCCTAAATAGACAAGTTCATAAAATATTGGTCCTAGGGATAATGTCACTTAGAGGTGGTTTTCAGTTGAACTAACCCCATTCCCGAGGTAGTTAACCTCACCCGTGTCCTTCCCTTTCCAATGCTGGTTGAGGTTCACACTTACCTTGAAGCACCATTGTGAGGAGGCACTGCCAGGGACATTCTCAGTCACTGGTTTTGGAATCCAAACTGCTGTAGTCTCTAGGTGATTCCCCTAGGCAACTGGATTGTCTCATTGGGGGATTTCTCTTTGGAGCACGGTCCTGGGTTCACAAGCTAACAGGAGACACCTTGTCAACAGAAGCAATCAAACCCTAGAGTCCATTGAGCCAGTGACTTAGCATCTGGACCATGCCCCTGACATTTTAGTTTGTGAAGAATGTCCATCCACTCCCATTTGCATAAAGAATATAATTTCATTTACATGTTCGTAGCTCATGGTAGTCTAGCATCACACATTTCTTTCCTAACAAATGCCACTTTATGGAGCATGTTCCCTTATGACGTAAGCAAAAACATCTTCCAAAAATATCTTCGTGTGTGTGAGTGTGTGTGTGTGTGTGTGTGTGTGTGTGTGTGTGTGAGAGAGAGAGAGAGAGAGAGAGAGAGAGAGAGAGAGAGAGAGAGAGAAGGAGAGAGAGACAGATAGACAGGCAAAGAGACAGAGAGACAGACAGACACAGAGGTGGGAGTGGGGGAGATCTCACAGAGGCCAGGAGAGGGAGTTTAATCCCTCCAGCTGGATTATAATTGCTTTTCAGCCACCTGAAGCAGGTGCTGGGAATCAACTCAGATCCTCTGAGAGGAGCAAAGGTTCTAACCCTGAGATGGATACCTTTCCAGTCTCCTTTCCCTTCTGTTAATTGCTCAAACAATAGTACAAAGAGAAAGGAATTTCCCAGCACCCACAGCCAGCCCTCTCTCTGTAGCACTATGTGTGATAGAGGACAATGGATGCTTCTCTGAGGCTCCAGGGCTCAGACCCAGGAACTCTAAACAGGCTAAGGGAAAGCTGAACCAGTCCCCCCACCTTCCAGTTGGTGTTTCTTCCTTTTGCTTCCTGTGTAGGATTCCCAATGATGCCGGGCTCTTCACTAACTGATTTACTAGCAGTTCCTAGTCTCAAACTTGACTGCACACCCAAAGTATCTGGGGAACTTTACAAACTCCTGATGCCAGAAATTATAAATGACTTGTCTAGATTAGAGTTTGGGGGCTCACTGATATATAGAATGTCTCCTTCAACCCCCTTAGCCTGAGATGAGGTTGTAGTCATCCACATTTTGAAAAACAAAGAGGCCAAGATATAGTAGGGTTGACTCCCTTAGTTCATAGGTCCCTCAGCTTGAGAAAGGAGAAAGACAGAAGTTAAGTTTTCCCATCCTCAGAGTTGGGAGGTTCAGTCAATAATAATAATAATAATAATAATAATAATAACAATAATAATAAAATAACCCTTTTCATAAATTAAAATAGATCTTTTTAAACAAATAGCTAATTGAAAAACTACTAAAACATTGACCTCCTCTCAAACACTTGATGCATACTTGCAAAAAAAATCAAGTTGAATAAATGTTTATGAGGTGTGTGTGTGTGTGTGTGTTCTGTATGGCGGCCCTTGAGGACTTTCTGTCTGCTATGTAAACTGTCTTGGTGTGTGTCCTTGCATGACAGAATAGCAGGCTGACCCACAGGGGAAGGTTCACTTTGTGATACAACAGAATTTATTTATAAAACATAACTCTCCCCTGAGTGCGGGCACATGAATTCAGACTGTGAAACAGAATGCTTACATCTGTTCTGTATACATCTCAAACTATTGGTGGGATTGAATGAATGAATAGTCCTAACTGCCTGGCTGATGGAAGTGAGGCTGATGGTGAGCAGGACTTGGGTAGAACTGGAAAGTGGCACCAGCAGCAGGAGCCCAGTAAAGCTTGCCTTGTCTCTGTTAATCATCTGAACTAAGAGAGAAAACAAACACCACCATGTTTCTTTCCAGGATACTTTAAGGAAGTATTATACCCTAGCACTTTGTATGAGAAACCCCATCTTCCTGCACAGAGCAAAGAACCAGGATAATTCTCAAGAAAGCCTGCATGCAACAATGTTGCATTCTGTAAATTCATCAGAGTTCTTTGTGTTTTATGGACAGTGAGGGAAATTCCAGGCCTCTGTGGTCTACTAAACTCCTTTCAAATAAACTAATTAATTAATTAAATCGAGAGGGGGTATTTCTTGTTTTTTTCTTGTTGTTGTTGCTGCTGTTTTTGTATTTTATTTTCCTTTACTAGGTAGCTTGCTTGCTTTTGGGGTTCAATTTCTCTCTCTTTTTTATTTATCTGGTTATTTTTGTTGGTGGTAGTAGCAGGATTTTTAAAAAAATTTTTTTTTGTTGTTGTTGTTGTTTTGTAGTAGCTAGGGTTGAAGCAAAGCCTGGTGCCTGCTAGGCAAAGCCTTTTCCCACTAAGCAAATCCCAAGCCTTGCTGCTGGCTTCCTCCTAAGAAATCTTTGCTCCTCCTTGGACTTTTCTCCAATGAGAAAGCCTTGTCTGGGGACAGCAGAACAGTCATGAGGGGAGCTGTGGCAAACCTCGCTACGTGAAGCCCCTAGTTGAGAAGGGAAAAGCAGAGCTGGGTTCTTCCTTTGTGTTCTGAGTTCTTGTTGGTGTCCCAGGCATTTACTCCCTGAAAAGCACATGTACGTCAGGAAGGATGGACACACAGCAAGGCGGGCAGTGGTGAATGGCCGCTGTTTATGCTTTCTGAAGCAAAGCTTCCTGGTGACCAACAGTTACAGGCAACCCAGTGCTTGCTTTTCTGCGTGGCCTTTTAAGAGGGCACAAGGATGATGTATAAGAAACAGCTTGGGCTCAAAAGCACTAAGAATGTAGAATTAAAAAATTAATACATAAATCAGGTTGTGACTTTGCAATGTCTGGGTGTCTTTGAATAGTCAAGGTTCCTGGATCTCAGTTTTGTCATCTGTATAACGAAGACAATGATGATGGACATAATAATAGAATGGTGGAATTTCCACAGGTCAGACAAGGTGATTGTAAGGAGCAAAATGAGGTCCAACTGGGAAATAGTCTACCTGCTAATTATCATTTAAAAATGCCAACTGCCAAAGCTTCCAGGGTTCAAAGTCAAGGTTTTTAGGCCAGGTGGCAGATACCTTTACACACTGAGCTATCTTACTGGCACCTTGGTTAATTTTCACTACTTTGTTTAGAGTTCTAATTCATCAAAGAGCGAATTAAGTTTCTTTTTTCTCTAATGAAAATTGTCTTTGATTTACTTAGCTTCCTAATTCAACACTCAGGAAGAAATAAAGAAAGGAAAAAAAACCCCAAACAGGTTCTTTAATTGTGTTATTCTGCTTCCGGTAATGTGGACTTTGATTGCATGAATGTCAGGATTGGGAAGGTTTGAGGGTGGTGGGGCAAATTGATGGGGGAACCTGGCATCTGCACAGCATAGCCTGCCACGCCATCACAGCTATGTTGTTCGACTTACTATACAAGAGAAATAGGAAAAATTCTTTGTCTTACTTTATTTTGTATCCAAAGTTTGGTTCCCTTTTCTTTTTAAAATTTTAATTATCCAATCTTTAATTTTCCTCATGGGTACATGAATGCTGCCTAACACCTGTGGAGGTCAGAGAATAGCTGGTGGAAGCTGGTTCCCATTTTAGGGCATGGGCCCCAGGGATTGAACTCAGGTGGTTGTCTATGCTATAGAGCAAGCCCCTATACTGCTGAGGTCCATGGCCAGCCCTTAGTGCAGCTTTCTAGGAAAATGACAACAAACAATGGCTCTTAGTAATAGGATGTGTTCATATCAGGGTTCAACTCTAGGGATGAAGCACCAAAAACAAGAACAGGACTTGAGGGCTGGGGGAATATCTCCTCTGGTAAACTGTTGGCAGGTATAAGCATATGGGCTTACGTTTGATCCCCGAATCCTAGGTGAGAGTCAGACATTGTTGGCATGGACTTGTTACCCAAAACATGGGGAGATAGAGCCAGGTCCATCCCTGGGGCTCAGTGGCCAGCCTGCCTATTCTGAGAGATCCCATGGTGAGCACACATGCGGGTCTTCACAGCCACACAGGGCTTGCTTGAAGAACTGCATGAAAGGAGATACGAGAGCCAGAGAGCAGCCTGAGGTGAGACCTTTGCTCTCTCAGCCCAGGAGTTAACCCCCAACCCCTATCACACTATGGAAAGGCCTGCCTCCTTTGGGGACAGCATCTGTGTCCTCTGTAGCTTTAGCACAACACCTCAGAGAAATAGAGGCCATGTGGTCATTTGCCCTTGGGTGTTTGTCCACATTTCACCAAGAAAATATCAATGGGATGAAATTTCAGAAAGACGATTTCTTAACACAAAATTGTATGCAGAGTACAAGAGCAGCTCTGAAGGCTTTGCCAAAATATGATTTGGTGACAGTACCTGTCTGAGCTATTGTTTTAGAAAGTGTAGTTGCCCTGCAGCAGGAGAGAGTGCTTCTGTGGTGCCTGTCTGCGTCTCACCGATGGTTGTTGATGGAGCTGCTGTATTTGTTTTGCATTATCCAAAACTTGGTCAATGTGAATATTTGGAAAAAAGAAAATAAAAAGATGAACAAAGCTACCCCCCAGCTCCTCCCTGACGATCTAGTAGCTTATCCCAAAATGGCATCTGAAGCACTGGATCCTGGCCTTGGGTTTTACAAGTCCTTTTTACTTTATAACCCTTTCCTCCTAACATTCTTTTTCTTCTCCATTTATCTTACAAAAAAAAAAAAAGACTTCAGTTTTCAAATTTCTTTATACTACACCAGTCAGTGAGGAAACCATAAACTCATTCATTCATTCACTTATCCATTTACTCACTCATTCATCCAGGATACGTTCTTCACATTTCTGAAGCATTGATAAGACTATTTGCCAAGTTTCATTACTGGTCCTTGGGATGCCATCAGACTCAGTACCCCTCCGCAAATTTCAGTTAGATTAGTGTTGGGGTGACTGGTGACTGTAGGCATTTTTGTAAAAACTAAATCTCCAAAGGAAATCACTGCCTCCAAATCTACCTATGTTAGATGGGGGAGAAGGGAGAATTACTTTACAACACACTAGTTCCTCCTTTCTTAAAGAAATTATTACTTTAAGGGTTTGGAGAACTGGCTAAGCATCTAAGAGTGCACACTGCTCCTGCAGAGGGTTGAGGAGTGCCATTCTTCTCACACATTAGGCAGTTCCAGCTGCAAAGCATCTGATGCTCTCTGCTGGCCTCTGTGGGAACTGCACTTGTGTGCACAAATCCAGCTCACACACACACACACACACACACACACACACACACAATTAAAGATAACTCTTGAAAAGAGAAAGAAAAGATGTGATTTTAGAGATTCTACTATGCTTTGGGGACGAAGTATACATGTGCAATTTATCTCTTGGGTTTGAAAGTGTCCTAACCCTTCAGAGGATCTTTTCCCTTGGAACACTCAGATTTCAGTGTGCTCTATTTTCCATGCACTGGTGTATTGTCAGCAATTGTGAGATTAATGCTAGTAGTCTGATGCTAACCAAGCTAGGAGAGGAAGGAAATGTGAAGTTTCTGTTAGGGACTGCCTCATCATCTTGGTGTATAACCTGTGTTAAGGCTCTTAGCTATCTGGATCCCTGTATCTGTAAGGTGAAAGGCTTGAATTCCTAACCCAGACTTATCCCTGCTTCTAATTCCCCATTGTCTAGACTTACTGGATGGGTAGCCATTCAACATAGGAGAGTATAGTTTTACAAAGAAACAGAGTTCTTGATTTATCCAATTAGCAGGGCTGTGTGAATTTACTCTTGCCTGGGACAATGGAAGCCATCATCACTGTTGATTGGCCTGGACTGCTTCAGTAGAAGGATGTGAAAGAAGAAATGCAGAAGGGTGCACTCTCTCTCTCCTTTTTTGGGAATATTGTACAATTGAAGTATGTGTAGACCCAGCTGATTGTACTAACTGTCCTAGCACTGTCTTCCTCATCAGACGAGATGACCACTCCGAAGGCATTGGCTTTCATTGCTCCTGTGCATTTTGTTCAGCCAGTGAATGCATAGTAGAATAACAGACAATTTACAGAATCTTAAGGCAAAGGTTATTTTTACCTTATTGGGGGATATGCTTCTTGTTGTTGTTGTTGTTGTTGTTGTTGTTGTTCTTCTTCTTCTTCTTCTTCTTCTTCTTCTTCTTCTTCTTCTTCTTCTTCTTCTTCTTCTTCTTCTTCTTCTTCTTCTTCTTCTTCCTGTGATTAAAACATAATGACAAAAACAACTCAAGGAGGAACCAACTTATTCTGGCTCATGCTGTAAGGCCAAGCAGTCAAGGCAACAGGACACTTGTGATGAAGTAAGTGGTGAATGTTGCTGCCCAGCCCCTCCTCCATCTGCAGATCCAGGATCCCAGTCAGGGAATGGTGCCACCCAGAGTGGACAGTCTTCCCACCTCCATTAGGACAATCAAAATAAGTTCCCACAGCAGAGTCCAGTGGTTTACCTCCCAGGTGGTTTTAGCCTCTGTCAAGTTTAACACTGTCACCTTGTGCCACGTTTTTGTCTGTTGTAATTAAGATTTTGAATGACTCAAAGACAGAGTTCAATTGACTTACAATAGCATTCTCTTATAACTATTTTTGATTGGATTTCAAAATAATGCTAATACTAATAGAAAGCTCACTTTGAGGAGGAGAACACTTAAGATTCATTATCCAAACTGCAAGATTTTTTGAGAGTATAAATAGGGATGATTGTTACTTATAAGGCTAGGATAACAGACTCAAATAAGAATGACCCTTGGCCAATAAGTCACATGCCTTCCACCCATAACTCGGGCCAGGCACTTCACTGAGTTAGTTTAACTTGTTGAATTATGAAAGCAATTCTACAAAAACTGTTTTTTTAAAATACCAATGCCTTGTTCTTTCTCTGGGTCATTGGAATGTGAACCTTGACCTGACTCAGATCAGGCCAAGGCTCCTTCTGGTAAGCCCCTTTTCTTGACGATCTCTTGGTTTCTGCAGGTATGATAGACATAGTCCCAATTAATCAGTATTGGTTGAGGGAAGCAGATTTTTATCAAGCACAGTCATTTGTGAAACAGAGCCTTAGAAGTTTGTCAGCCTCTAACATTAAAAAAAAAAGTCTAATGAACTCTTTCAGCCTGTTTATGTGGATATCTGATGGCACAATCGATCTGTCTCTTTTCTGGTTTTTAAACTTGTCCTTTGAAAATCTGGACAAAAAGGGTTAATGGAAACTCTCAGAGTCGAAACCTTTCAAATTATATTGATAATCATCAGGGGAAAGTATGCTTCTTTTGTGTGTGTTTCACAAGAAACACACACACACACACACACACACATTTATCCCCAGATATACTCTACATGTAACAGGGCGGCTAAGGTAAGTAATTTGGTCCTTTTGCTGCCGTCAAACTGTGCATTGATATTCAGAAGTCTGTCGTATTTGTTCCACCCCTCCCCCACTGTCTCTGCCGCTCCCCTCCATTCTCTCATAAGGAAACCACCCTTTATTTTGGACAACGCGATCACACACACCATTGAGTCAACAATTTATAGCTTTTAAAAATAGGGACTTTGTCCCCTCTCAGGTTTATTGTTTATCATAATCATCTTTCAAGTGAAAAGGCTAATTTACCCTTTCTATAGGAATATTTTAAGCTTGATTATCATAATATTACAGCCGCCTGAAAAGGTCTAAAAACGGGACATTGACCTTGAATGTTTTCTGCATTTAGCTCATGGTGCTTAACATTCAGGAAAGAATGTAACTGCAGCTCATTTATTAATGTATAATTTCACAATGTTAACTATGCCTCCATCATGCAGACTGAAAAAAGCTTACAGGATGTCTTAACATGTATCTGATAGTTTATGAGAGCAGGGGGCCTTGGAAATACAATGTAACGAAACTCAGTTTTCCCCCTGGACTGACTGTAGTTTATAATTTAATTTTTACTGACACTTCCCTGTGTATATTATTAGTCTGACAAAACGCAAGCAAAATAATCCTGAATTAATTAAACAGAAACCAAATTGCCTCTAGTAGTTTCTCTGTCTCTCCCTGGCTTTTATACACACACACACACACACACACACACACACCCCACTTGGAAAAGAGTGTTGCATTCTAGAAGTGAGACAATAGCTCCTTGGTGAAAGCAGACTCCATAATTTGGGAATGGGTTCGATAGATTTATGGGACAAGAGGTTTGTCAGAAGGCAAGGCTTTTATTAGTGCTTCTGTGGAAGCCACCCCTTCTCACAGAAATGATTGCTTCTTGCCAATGGAGACAATAATTTAAATATCAAAGTCTGTGCCCTAGAAATGAAAGGCAACACAAAGTGAGGTCTGATGAATTGATAGAGGTTCCGTGGAAATGGAAAGTAGGTATCTGAACCTGGATGTAAGTCTGTGCTCCGTGGGAAAGGCACTAGCTTCACCAGGCTCCTAGCACAATAGAAGCTGGCTTCTGTAAGGGACAGTTAGATGAGGGGCCTGAACAAGGAAGGTCACAGGCCTCCTGAGGGCAGCACCTGGGGTCTGGCATCCGACCTCCTGTGCTTGTTACCTAAGATGTTTTTCTATCTCCTTTGGGATGCAAAGACAGTAGTTACTGATAATCTTGTTTAGTTAGGTTTATATGCTATTATTCATTGCACCATAGACAGTATGTCTAAGATAGTAGGGCAAGTTGTTCTAAAGGCTAAACCACTTTTCAAATGTTTAGGGACTTGAGGGGAAACATTTTTAAATGGTAGGATACAAGGTAAACTGGAATTATCAATGCATTAGGCCATTGGCTTTCAAATATGTAACATGTGTCAGGAGCACAGTGTGAAATGGAGGCCTTCAAACAAACCAACGATGATTTTAAACAATTCAATAGATCTATCCTTTTGATTCTCATGGACAACGTTGAAAATTAAAATCATTAGAAATACAAGAATGACCAAGACTAAACTCCTCCTCATCTTTGCTCAACCCCAAAATATAGTGTTTTGATACATGGTTTTGATGGGGGAATGTAGTAAAATTCCTGCCATATACAACTCACAGGAACCTATCCCTTGTATCCACTCAGACACTGCTTGTTACTGTTTTATTCAAATAGAAATGAAATCTCTCCTCTGGCCGGTGTCTCTGCATTTGTTGAAGATATTCAGATATTTCTGACTGCAATGTCTAATGAAGAAGAGATTGGAATAGAGGATAGGCCCAATGCGTCTGAGAATGATAGTAACTAATTCATTTATATTCTTTGTGCAACAGTTCTCAGGGGTTTTTTTGTTTGGTTCAATTTTTCCTGATTTGGGTGGACTCCTTGTGGTAAGATTGTAGAGCGCATACACAGACCAACAGTGCACGTTTCTCTAGGCCTTTGTCTCTTTTCTCCTATCTCCCGTGTATCTCTGTAGTGTTTTCTGAGATTCTTGGGCTGTTAATTCAGCTTTATAGGTGGCATATTTATTATTAATAATTCTCTGTTCCATGCCTCATCCAAGATGCAAGCTCTGTGGCCAGGAAAGGCTTCTTGAGAGGCCTTAAGCTATGTGCTTATATACTTTGCTGCAAGCATTTTGGCAAGTTTATTGCAATTGGGTGTTATTTTAAATTGGTTGCACTGGATTTAAGATTACAAGTGGCACCTTAGGGTTTTGGACAGGGTGTAAGCCACATCACGTACCTAGCATGCATTGGTTGCTCAGTGAGGATGTAGTTAGGGAAGAATCAGAAAGAAGGCCATGCACATCTGTGCATGTTTCTCTGTGGGCACAGAGGATAGACTGGTCTATCATGCATGTGAATCTAAGTATGTTTCCAAAATATACAGCAGAGAAATCAAATGGTCTGTAATGACAGCAAACAAATTACCCAAATAAGAAAATTTGGGGAAATCAAAGATTACTCTTAAACCTTGCAGTGACTTAAGACTCACTGGTGAATAATTGACTACAAACCTTGTCTTTAAAAGGCCATTTTGAAGGATCCACAATGAAATGTGTCACAGCAGTGTGACACAATGAGATTGAATAGTACAGGGCACTGTACAAGTGCAGAGTGGAATACATTCTTTGGGATATTAAGACCTGTCAAGTAGACAGGATAATTTTAAAATTTAAGTAAATATTCTGGGACAAAAACATGAAACTTCTGTTGGTATGTGAATATATATAATATATGATAGGTATATAAGTCTATTAATTACTCTGAAATTTTTAATTTAGTAAAAAAAATCAGAGCAGTGTTTGAGAGATGGTTTTCTTTGTAAAGCAGTATATGCTTCTGTATTTCTCTGATTGCAGTTTAGAAAAAAAGAGCATATTTCTTGCAAAAACGTCTTTTTATTTATTTATTTACTTGTAAACTGATTCCATGTCTCATTTTCAACTGAATAGGCAAATCTTTTTATTTTCAATTTTTTTTTTAAAACCGGGTATCTGCAAAATGCTTGGATCTTCTTCTCCATATCAAAGCTCTTTTAATTCAGTGCTCACAACCAGATTTACATCTTAACTGCAGAGTTCACATTTAACCATATAGACAGCATGATGCTAGTGGCACTTAAGCTTTTATTACCTGTTTTTATACAATCTTCTTAAGCACAGTCTTGTTCCTCCTCTGTGTAAGTCCTGGTTCTAGAAACTTGTGTACATTTAAAACACACAGAAGGAATCAGATGCCTATCTTGGATATAGTTAAATACATGGTGGAGGGTGTGTGTGTGTGTGTGTGGTGTGTGACAAAATCATGCCTGTCATTTTTATACTCTGAATTTTAATGTGGATGTTCTATTTTAGTGTTTTGTTTCTTAAAGACCTAGAAAATCTGAGAGGGTTTGGAGAGTTAAGTTCTGATGTGGTGAATTTAACACACACTGAATATCTGAGCTGTTTTATTTTGATCACAGAGATTAATCCATTCCTGCCCTGTAAGACTTCAGATGCAGGAGGTTGGTAAGCAGGAAAGCTGAATTCTGTCAAAAGCCTGTGTCTTCCGCTCCCCAGGAGGCAGCAGATAACTCTTTGCTCGAAATAGCTGCTGTCTCTTTCAAATGTGCATTTGCTAGTATATTAAAAAAACAAAACAAAACAAAACTATAGTTTAAAATAGAACACAAGATATTCCTTATTATATGAGAATTAGAAGCAGCCCCTACACTATTCTAAGAGGAAAAACAGTGTTTTCTTACACCTTTGACTGAGTTGCTGTAATTTTTATATATTATTATCTGTCTGAAACTGCTTCTTGTAGACCAGGCTGTGGGGCAATATGCAAAATATTCCTGAGTCATTTTTTTTTTTAAAACAAGCCAGGTGTGTTGTGTGTAGAAGCTCATAATTTGTGCTTTACCTCAATGCTAAATATTTTGGATAAAATCATTTCTACATATAATTTTATTTATATTCACACATAAATATGAATATAGATATAAATATTCACATGTATAAATATGTCTTCTGTATTGAAATAGGTACATGTTAAGAATACTTTCAGCTCCTTGCTTCATGTTCTTGCATGAAGCAACAAACACGGTATATTGATTTTGCACAAAGTACACTGAAATTTAAGGTTCTTGGTGCCTGTCCCTGTCCCTGCCCTCGGTCGGTCTGCTGCTGCTCAAACCTGGAAAGTGAAGCAGACAGTGTAGCCAGAGAGAGAGAGAGAGAGAGAGAGAGAGAGAGAGAGGAGAGAGAGAGATTACCCACAGAATTTGCACAGGCCCCCTCTCTCCAACTGTATTCTTCTGTACATCTGTGACACTACCTTCCACCCCAGAGGGGTCGACCAACCAGTCAGTTCTTAGGCTGAAACCATGTCGAAGAAAGCCTTATTTTATTTTTAAATATTCTTTATATCAGGACACAGCAAGGAAAGGTATTAGTAGAAGCTAATGAGACAGTAGAACACACGCAGCAACAACAATAATAAAAAGAAGTAAAAAGCCGCGGTCCTCGGTGGAGAGCTCAATAAATAGAGGAAGGCCAGATAAACTTCCTTCACCACCTTCTGCAGAATCCTTTGGCCAAATTTATCGAATTGGCATGAGTTCTTTGCAGAAACAAAATAGGTCTGAGGTTAGAAAAACCAACCATAAATCTCTTCAGCGTAGAGTGAGTTAAGTTAGTTACGCTTGATATTTTCCCCTTCTTGCTCCCTCCTCCCCCCCTTTTTTTAAAAGCTTCTCGGGGTGTGTGAGGGTAGGAATTAAAAGAATAATAAGGGAGAAGCTACGGATCGCCGGGGCTTTTGCAGCCGGCTGCAGTTTCTGCCCACCGTGCTCCGGGCAGGCATTCGCCCTGCCTACCTGCAGGCTGCGGCTTGGGCGGCTCGCGTGGCCTCCCTCCTGATTGGGCAGCGGCCCCCCAATCAGAGGCGCTCCTGGGCCGGTGGGACTGCATATGTAAAGCCCTACTTCATATTAATAAGCTCCAATCGGGGCTTTAAGTCCTTGATTAGGAGAGAGTGTGCGAGCCTCGGTCCCAACTGGCCGTGCCTATGGGCTTGTCACCAAGAGAACGCGTGTGTTAATTGCACGGGCTCTGTCAAGGAAACTTTGATTTATAGGTGGGGTGCACAAATAATGGTTGCCGGGCGCACATGGATTCGGTAGAACTTTGCCTGCCTGAATCTTTTTCCCTGCACTACGAAGAAGAGTAGGTACCTCTTTTTTTCTTTCCTTTGCAACTCGGCGTGGGGGTGCGTGTTGTGCGGAAGAGTGGACGGGGCAGCGTGTGTGTACGCAGATCAACCTAGTGACCTGGGTGTTTGGTGCGGGTGCTTGATGGTGTCTGTCTGGTGCCTTTTGTGTGGAGGGTGATCTCCTAATTCAGTAAGTGGAGAATTGTTCGCCTACTACAGCTTTACCTTTGAGGCAGCCCTGTGACTGTCACTAAAACAGCTGGGTGACAGTGCTAAGAATAGGCGCTGGGCACCAATGCTCAGTGAACTGTTAAAATGCATCTTTTACCCAGATCCATTTTCCCCAGGAAAGATGTTTTAAAATACAATATTCAAAATGATTTATACTACTGAGTGCCTCTTATGTATTTGCAGTTTGACAGATATTTGAAACTCCCTGTCACCCTTTACCGCGCAGAGTTAGAGGCAAAATTGTACATTTATTAATTCTCCTTCAGAGAACAATTTAGCAACTAGCCCTGCGCTGCTCAGAGCCAGCGTAATGGTATTTGTGTGGTTAGCATTAATTCAGTACTTAACTGGCAAATCAGTCCATTAAGTAACATGAGATTTTCACACATTATAAATATTTAAAGTGGAGAAAACTGAAGAAGAAACAGACTTTTTTAAAAAAATCTTCCCTTAAATAGACAATGTGCAGGTCCTGAGTTTTGTTTATCCTGTCCAGAAATATATAATATATAATATATTTCCAGAAATATATACATATATATCCAGAAATATATATATGTGTGTGTATATATATATATATATATATATATATATATATATATGTATATGCACTTCTTTAAACCCAGTTCACTGATATTTATGAATACCTTCTTGGACTTTTGGATATTCTACATATTTAGATCACTAAAGGTCCAGGGCAGGGGTAGGGAAAGCGAATTGGGCTCTTTTGTGTAAATGAAGTGGTCATAAACTTAACTTCAACCCACTGTTAAAATAAAATATCCGTGGACCACGGAAGCTGTCACTGGTCTCTTCTGATTTCTGTTGAGTCAGTTAAATTGCTTTGGCATTCCAGTAATAGCAACTGTTATAATTTTTTAAAAAGAGTGCTCTTGGCAAACCTTTCTCTTGATAGACTGAGGAAAACATAGAACTCTGAGCGCTGGGGCAGCGTGCTGGCGGTAGAAGTCCACTAGCTGTCCTCAGGGACGGCCCTTTGCATCCTAATCAAGTGAGGAAGGAGAAGTGGTTTGTAGTCTCTGGCTGCCTGTGTGTGTTCGAGTGTGTGTGTGAGCGAGTATAGGCGCACATGCTCTCCCGGGAGAAGACTGGGACCTGAAACACCGAGAGGCTGTCTTTGCATCTGTTTGAAACACTTGAGAGCCAACGTTAAAAAATGCTCAAGAATAAAAATGAAATACAAACAAAGGTAAGACTGCCCGGTCAAGCACAGTGCACCTGTGCTGTGGAATGGGAGAATCAAAAATGTCTGCATGTCAGTGAGAACGCGCCAAGCCCATCCAGAGTCTGAACTTTGTCTCCCAAATAAATAAAGCAAACTTTAAATTTCTCTCCAAAGGGTTCATGGAAAAAGGAGTTTCCTTGAATCTAACTTCTTATACCTAATTTGAATAATTAGTTTAGATAAGCCTCTTAGAGCAGATGTATTTAAATGAAACCAGGGCACATGTCCTTTTGGCTTTGGCGCAAGATTCAAACTAGCTTGCTTCTTTCTTTCTTTCTTTCTTTCTTTCTTTCTTTCTTTCTTTCTTTCTTTCTTTCTCTCTCTCTCTCTCTCTCTCTCTCTCTCTCTCTCTCTCTCTCTCTCTCTCTCTCTCTCTCCCCCTCCCCTTCAAACTCAATTAAAAGTCATCTTTTAAAAACACAGATTTATTGTGTGGGTGCAGTTTCGGTGGTTACGTGGTTCACTGGACAGACCGAAGGATCCAGGACTGAGCAGCGAATGCATCTGCCTCTCTGTCTCAATTAATAAACCACAGAATTTATACATGCTATTAATATTCATAGTAATTGTGCCGGTTTCAATCTTATCACGTGTGTATACACAGAAATGAAACCTGAGTTATGCAGTTTCCAAGGAAAATATTGGACCATTTCTGCTTGGGAGGCTGTTAAAAAGATTCATGCAATTTATTGACCACCATTAAGAGAGCTTAAAATGTTAACCTTTAACTATGTAAGTACATACATTTTTTTTTTTTTATTTTAGGAAAGGCGCCAGCACTTTCAAGAGCACAATGCTGTAACGCTTGTTTCGCACTGAATAGCAGTAATAGCTGATAACATAAATAGACGGAAATAATGTATCTGCTGGTTTTGACATATGTGTCTGTGTAATCATTCTAAATGAGTGCGCTCCTCTCACGAATCCCTTTCAACCTCTGATTAAAATGTAACATTGACTACAGGATTATAGAGCAGACTTAATTTTACTGACTGTTTTAACAGTTGTCACAGCTGTGGAAGAAGGCAATTGAAACACTCCAACACCGCCAGAGAGAGGAGGTGGCAGTTTAGGAAATATCAGCTTTGATCACTGAAATCCAGACAGTGAACATTGAACAGTTTCGTGTTTTTAAGGATCCCTTCGCAGAGCTGTGCACATTTTATTGTGTTTGCATTCCTCTGTCTGTTTTAGGGTGCTGATTTTCATTTTCCCCTCTGACTCATGCATTCTTAGGAAAAGCTAACCTGAATTAAGATAGACTTCTTCCAAAGTAATACTATCATGGGGAAATATGAATAATAAAAATAAGAAAGAATTCTGTATATATAACCACAGCTGCAACAAAAGCCTAAATCATAATGGGTATTGTTACTATTTTGTTTTTTAAGGAAAAATAGGAAACGGCACTAAGTTCCTTTAGATACAACAGAATTTGAGAGCCGTCAAGAGGTACTGTAAGTTTATTTTTCTGAGGTAGAATACCCAAATTCTAGACTTGGAACCCTCTACTTTCTGTCTTGATCCTTCTGTATAAATCTGTTGCAAACACCTGCAGCCTTAAAGGTAGGTGGTGTAGGTGGGGTCTTTCAGACAATCTCTCGGTAAATCTCTGGAAATGACAGCTAGCAGCAATTAGTGTTCTTTGGCTGTAAAATCCTGTAACCTTGCCCACCACAAAACTGAACAGAACATTTATGTTTTTCAAAGAATTAAATAAATATGATGCATGCCTTAAACTATGTTATGTATACAGTATAAAGTGTGTGTGTGTCTAAATGATTTGTATTATGTAACTCATGATTTATTTTTTCGCTTCTTGAAGTAATTTTTCTTAAAGTGTCCCCAAGTTAATGGAATGCATGTGGAAGGTTGTGGTAACAGACACGTAGGCTCCCTAGCCCTTTGTGCTAGGGTATGTGAGCACTACCCTGTTCACATTTGGTGGTGAATTTAACCATCTTCCCATCTTAGCAGAGGCAAGGATGATAGTGGGGGCTCGGTCTTTCCTACAGAGATGGCTTCTTGGCTTAATGTGTTTGTGGCTGTGAAGCTTTATTTACTGAACCTAGTGTGTTGCAGTGGTAATTAACCCATGTTATTAGCAAAGCCCTGTGGACAGCCGTTAATTCTCTTGCATGGATGATCATTTTTCTAGTGTTTTTTCCCCAATAAGGTAGCACTGTTCCTTTAAATATATATATGTGTGTATGTGTGTGTGTATATATATATATATATATTTAAATATATATATATATGTGTGTATGTGTGTGTGTATATATATATATATATATATATATATATATAAAACATTGATAGTCTTTGATATATTTCTTTAATTTAATCTGACCTGTACTGTATAGTGGCTAGATGGCTACATTCTTGGAGAATGGTATTGAAATTCGGCTTTTAAAACTGCTAACAGGGGAGAAGATTTTTGTTATTATTTTTTTCTTAAAGTTGAGAGAGTGTGAAAAAGACAGAAATTTTAAGCTTACAACAAAAAAATACAGGAAATCACTTTTTTATCTTCAAATAGTCCAAATCTTAGAATTTATGATCACACATGACTTTGAGTTTTTTTGATCAGATTTTTATTTAGTTAATAACAGCTTGGGCATTTTTATAAAATATTGAGCCAGCAGAAAAATACTTGTGCTTCCTTGGTTGGGAAAAGATAAGGACTGTCTCATTAGCTGGGCCATACTTTTGCAATTAATTTTCCATACCTGGTGCTATTCATCAAAGAGGCCAGCTAACTTCTCTAGGGGTCTGTTTAACAATACTTTCATGATCCCTCCCTCCCGCCAGAATTACAGACAAAGAAGATGTGGTTCTTTGGGAAGATAGCGCAGAGTCCACATTGCAAGTCTGTGCCACTTGTGAAAAATTTCTCGACATTGCTGTTAGCTTAGTGATTAAACTATTTCTTTGTTTTGCTTGTCAGAAGATGTTCAGCAGGAACAATTTTCCTCTGTATGATTTCACGGACTGAGTCACAGTGACATTCTTTGGTTGCTACTTTACATATAAGTGGCCATTCATAGCACTGGTTTTAATGAAGCCAATTAATAGCAAATAAACTTTCTAGATTGGCCCTGCAAGCATTAATGAAGAAGACAAGAGTGTGCGACCACAGGAGAACTTTCAAGTCATGGCGGCAGATAAAACTGTTCCCCGAGTCTGGCTCCTGAGCAGATTCACAGGAGAGAGAAACAATACCAGGTTGATATGCTATAGTGAAGGTTAGCTCTGGCCGAGCCAGCTCTCTGGAGAAAATCTTTGATTATGTTGGGCCAGTTTGTTCGGTTTTTATCTCTTATATACCCACTGGTATTGTATTAAATTGTCATTGTCCTAAAACACATGAGATAGAAATGAATTGCGCTTTTCTCTGCTCCCTGACAGTGAAATATTTCACCTCTCTCCAGTCATATTCTCACGTACTTGGTAGTGCAGGGATGACACCAACGTCTCTACGGCTTGACAGTCTTGCTGCATTTTGCATGTCTTATCATTGATTTTTTTTTCTGTGGCCACATCTACATGGATATAGATTATCAATGCTATGACTGATAAATAAATGCACATGTGGTCCTTTAAAATCGCAACCAGCCACTAGGATACATATGGGAGTGTGTTTGTATATATGTTTAACTGCATGTGAAATACACATATGTGTGGGGAGAGGGCCACGTAAGCAGTTTAGATATGTCACTAGTATTATTCATAAGCTATTGCCTTATAAAGTAATTCTTAGGTGTAATGCAAAAATAGTTGCCAATTAAATTTCCCAGGTATGGTTTTTAACCTGGAATTTCTATCTTGAGTATTTATCAGGCACAATTGGAAAAGGAATTGACTGAGCTATTATACATAGGACAGGTGCACAGGTATCCTAAAATGCACATTTTTTATCTGATTTTAATTTTTTAAAAATTATATTCACTTATATATTGAGCATCTAGTAACCATAAATAATTTGTAAAATAGGAAATCAACTGCTGATGATAAATGCATAATTTAATGGGTTGAGCCCATATCCAGTAGAATATTTTGCAATAGCTCCTGGCTACATCTTTTTCTATATAATTGGCCTGACAAATATATGATAATAAAGAGCAGGGCAGCTCTCAAACAAATGTAAAAATGTGAATTTCTATTATTGTGCTCAGTAAATATGTCATTTGCTTTATTTATTTTTTTCTTAAGAGAAAATGGATAAAACTGATGGGTATTTTGTATCTATAAAATTCAGCCTGGGCTTTCGTTAATTCAGCTGTATTCTCCAAGGTGAATTTCAGAATTCTGTGGTTTTGCTTTCATGAATCTGAGTGTGCGTTGAAAGAGAGCACTGATGCAATTGCTTTTTCTAATCTTCTAATTCGTGTTCTAATTCGTATGCTCCTTTAGAGTGCTGGGTTTCTTTCCTACCTTTGTTTATTTGCATAGCGCTTTATCAAATTCCTGCTCTTGTGTTGATGGAAAATTCCTGCTAACTGCTCCTTTGCTGCAAGGGGTCGGTCAGCCTTCACTCTCCGAGGTGCTGAGTGACACCTTCTGCTCTTTGAAGGACCCACCTGACCAATTCCTGTTTCAAGTTCACGTTAGACTCTCACGTTCTAGGGTCTCAGGAAGCCTCACCTAATAAAATGGATCTCCATTCTGACTTTTTTCCAACCATATCTCCTCTTCCTGCTATTTTATGCCGAGTGTCAGATGTTTCTTTTTCTCTGATTTTTTTGAACAGCATTTTTAAAAAAGTATTTGCCAGTTATTAAATTGAAAGGATCTAGATTTTCCCCCCATCAAATATGTGTGTATTGTACACATAGATTTCTTGTTTTGATTTCTGAAGGATATTTTTGAATGTTTGGAGAGAACTGGCATTATATATTTTAATTTCTTCAAGTGGTATTCATCCTAATTTGTAGCAAAGCCTCTATATTTGGAAGGTAATTTGTTAAGACAAATCAACAAAAGAAGGGTACAGTTATTTTAAAATTGGATTTCTACTGGTATCTTGAAATCTATTTCAACATATTGGCAAAGGTTTATGTGTGCATTTAACCATAGATTTTAACATAGAGTACTGAACAAAAAAAATTGGCATTGACACTTAAAATGTATCAAATATTAAAGTGTTGTAGATCATCAGGACTTTACTGAAGATGAGGTTCTATGCTAGCTAAAGAACCTAAACATGAATTTATATTTTAATTGTATGAAGCAGTTTTCATCATATGCCTCTGTGCTTCCTCCCGTGGCCTCCAGTGCAACCAAATTGCATGCAGAATTTACATCCCCGGGACTGAAGTGCATCTCACGTGTAATACACATTGGCAGCACACGTACCTAGCCAAAGAAAACAAATTAATATTGGGCACACTGAGGGCTGCCAGGCACATCGCAGACGCGTCAATTTAACTCCGCTTCATCATCCACCTTCTCTGAAACAGTTGGTTAGGATGGTACTGAACATAAGGAGTGCGAGCAATACATTCTCATGTAGAGCAGAGATTGGGTGGGTCAGCTGAGGGCGAGGAGGAAAGTCGGGCTGCTTCCTGACCTCTTATTTAAAACCAGCCACCAGGATCACCATCTACCTAGGTGCTCATGAGTGTTGTGTAACTGAAGTACTTTCAGATTCTTCCATCAGTTTGTGAGACGCCATGCCAAGGCATGCATCTCTGAGGTGGTAAGCCTTCATGATTTGAATTTATGAAACAAACAAACAAGCAAGCAAGCAAAAATTAAAAATTGTGGAGAATTGGAAGGCTTCTGGGAAGGCCACTCTGAATGGGACACATCTCTGTTGGTGTAGCTTTGCCTGTGTTTTTCTCCAAGAGCAAGGCAAAAGCCTCTTGGGCTTTTTGTTTGTCTGGCTTAGTTTATATTAAGTAGAGGCTGAGTTTTACCTCCCCACCCTGGGTCAGAAGGATCTTGGCATGTGATCATTCCGTTTTCATCTGCTCCCCTAAATTTACTCATTTGCCTAATGGCTTTTGAGAATTTAAGCAAAGGCTTGCTCAATAAATCTGTGTGCCCCCTTTCTCTTAATGTTTACACTATGAATTAAAATATTTTTCACAGGAATACTTTCCAAGCTGTTCATATACAGCAGTCAGAAAATTTTCTGTAGCTTGAAAAAGAAGTGACAAAGCTTATCTACAAAGTTAGTCCAAGTAGACCATATGAGAAAGTACTGGGAATTCTCTTTCTCTTTTAAGATCTTTAGTTGTGTGAGCTGTTCCCTAGTCTTCCCCTCGTCACCCACAATGCCAAATTCTTATAGTACTTTTATTTTCCCCCAAACCCAAAGATGGCTATGATCAATGGCTATGATCAATGGCCTTCATTCTCCCCCAAATGCAAATGTTTGGAGCTCTCCCTTTGTGGGTGCTCATTTGCCAAAACAGATCTGATAGTTTGAGAAGGATTGTTACACCTGGGATCAGCCCATGATCAGGGGAAAAGAAGAATCTCTGTGCTTAGTGATGGCCATGCCTCCCCCTAGGAGATGACTGTCTGCAGAGATTGCTGGAGCCCACTAAATAATAGAGCATCCCTTTCTCCCTAGTCTTGACTGAGACCTGCCTAAGCAGTCATGGCAGCCTAGAGTCATAGATGGGGAAACCACTGTCCAATGATGGGTACCGAGTAGCATGTTTTTGAATTCTTCCTGTTGGTCTGCATATCCGAGGGGGACCCATGTGCTCAGAGTCTACACAGCGTTGAGCTCTGGCCTTGTGTGGAGCCTGTGGCTGACCTGTCTGTTCTCTCAGCCAGTTGGACAATGAAGGTGAGGCTTACACAAACATTTCATGCGCATAAGCCCCATCACAAGAATGTCTGTGGCCCTGTTGTTCAAGAGCTTCTTAGAAGTCTCTTGTGTTCTAGGACTGTCATTGTTGCTTTTCATGCCCCAAAGCACCACCTGCTAAAAAGGGCTTCGTTCCGTTTCTGTGGTCTTCCACCTGGTAGGTGATCTTCCAGACACAAAAATAAAGGACCAACCCCCCGGGCGGGTGAAACCATGTCTGATGACAAGTCTCTTTTTGTACCTTTATACTGAACAGATTCAGTTGGTTGATTCTGTAGAAATTACAAAACAAAACAAAACTCATCTGAGGGTAGCAGTTTCACTTTAATTGTATTTCTTTATTGTCTTATTTATTTGTAGTGAACAAAGCTTTAACGCGTAGAGCATTTGTGAGGGTTTTAATGATTGGAAAGTCTGTCCTGAGATGTGGTCACCATATGTGACCATTTCTTTCTCGCTTATCTTCAGTTTCTGGGATAAGTTCCTTGGTGTCTAGTGTCTTCTTTTGCTTGCCTTTGTAGCATGGCTTGGCCGTTAGGTGGAGGGAGTGGGGAGTGGCTGATAGCCCTAAATCCCTAAATCATTTTCTCTGGACACTTATTCCCAAGAAATATACCCATTTAAAACATCAGTTTCTTCCCATCTGCTTTGCTAAAGGACCATGCTCTTTGCTGAACAGGTGCTCGGTCCCTCCTGCTAACTGCGCCCTTCATTCTCCCTGTGTGTTCCACGGAGATCACCCCCAGCACCTCCCTTTGTGTTTTCTTTTGTTTCTGTTTGCAGAACATTCTACCTGAGTGCTTTTATGGTGTTTTCCCGATGGTTGTCAGTTTGGGATACTCAGCTGCTGACATTTTTGTTAAGTTAATGTCACAGCAGAAAAACCAAAGGCAAACTGGAATCTGGCTCTAGCGCGGTGGAAGATACAACTTTCTGTTTGATTGTGTGTAAATACAGTTAGTTAGCTGGGGGGTTTATCAGATAGCTTAGCAGAGAGGGAGAAGAGCAGTACAGACTGTTTTCAGTAACCACGCAGGCTCATACGCCTGATAAGATTGAGAGAGCTTTTTACGAAGTGCTGATAGGTTTGAATAAGAAAGGACTAATCTTCTTCAGTGGCACCAGCTTATCGGAGTGGAGCAAAATGCCAACACTTTTACATTAGTAAAAGTAAATGTTTTAGACACTCTGGGCCCCTGTTTTTCCTATTCAAGTTAAATAAGGAGGGGTGCTTTCGGGTGTGTGCTAATGAACAGAAGGATTTATTACCGTCACTGAATTGCAGGGGGAAATGTTGATAAAGAACCCTGGGCATCAACAGCAGTGTCTTTGATAAGCAGGTACACGTATGCTCTCCGTTCTCTGGAGAAATTAACATGCCAAACCGTCTCTAGGTCCATTAAACACCATTTCTGATGTTCCAAGATTCAGTTATGTTCTGTGTCAATCGAGGCTCCTTGTTTTCTGAGCCTGTGAGTGACAGGCATTCGAAACTTTAGCTTATCAGACTTAGAAAATGTTGGTGTGCTGCAGTCAAGTTTCGGGACACAGCGTATGTCTGCTGTGTTGAGCCAGCGAGGTCCTATTTAAAAAAAAAAAAGACAACAATAAAAATTATGACTGGGGAGAGATGCCTTCTAAATTCAGGATGCTTTAATGAAAAGACAAATGTTTTTGTCTAAATAATAGTCCATTTAAAAGTACGTACCCTTCCTTACTGGGAGGAAAAAAAGCACGCTGGTTTTCTTTTAATAGGAACCATTAACTTTCCCAGTTGTAGCATCTTCTTGTCTTTGTAATCTGATGCCTCCAAATAATTTAGCGTATTCAGATTTGATAAATGGTAGTGCAAGATCAGAATGATTGATTTTGGATTACTATTGATTACTCTCAATGAGATCACTGTGACACACTCGAATCAATAGTCTTCGATTAAGGGAGGCACCACAGTTCCATCCAGTCCCCCGGCAGTGGCGGACCGAGGGGCAGTGTTCACAAGCTGATAAATTGACAAAGCGTTCAGCTCTAAGCAGCCCTTTGTTCAGCACTGGTTTCTTAAAATATATTTCATTGGAAAGTTCGTTTTTTGCAACTCGGGGCCTTTCTGTGGAAGAAAGGTCATCAGTTTAAGGATTATTAAATTTTAACTAAAAACAACTGGGCTCCATTTAGGTGTAAAATCATTTAAGTACTTACTGCAGGCAACCTTCATGCTTTTGAGCTGTCGCTCAAAGGTTCCATTCTTTTATGAAGATGTCAATTGTAAACATAAAAATGCATGGCTGGAAATAGAATGGTTTTAAGATTCAAAATGAAATAAAAATTCCTGCCTGAGGAGAGCGGCATAATCAAAATAAGGTGGTCTCGACTCTGCTCACAGCGGGCCATGCTCTGGAGCAGTGCTGCAAGGTGGCGGCAGGTACCTTGATCAAGCGTAGCTGCTAGATTTCTTCCCCTCCTTGTCCGTCCGAGGGTGTGTGGCATCTCCAGCACCGTACATAGCATGCTAAATAGCGTTTGATCTGCGAGCCGCCAGCACTCTCGGCCCCTTGGAATCTTTCTGTCCCAAGCAAACTTACAAAGTCATTGGCAGGGGAAGTCCATGTTTCTCTCCTTTTAGTGAAGTTGCTCAAGGAGATTGCTCTACCATCTTCTGCCCTTGTGCGGTCTGAGCACAGGCTGTGCAACCTTGGCATGGTGGTGGTCCTGGGTGGCAGAACCAAAAGTGATTGTGTTAGCCATCCGCTCTCTTGGGCTCTAAGTGAAAACTCTTGCATAACCTGTCTGCCGGTGAGATTTTTAACTACTAAGGCTGGGCACCCAAGTCTTGAGTAGCTTGCAGTCCTTTTGTTTTGTTTTGTTTTGTTTTGTCTTGTCTTGTTTTCTTTTGTGAGTGATGCCCTGGATCATACCTAGAGCTAAGCAGAGGCTACTAAGGACTCACTCTATTGCTAAGCTATCCCCCAACCCCCACCAAGCCCAGCCTTGACTTGTAACATTGGTAAGCACTATGATTTTGATAGGAAACTTAAACAAAAAACAATTTGAAAAATTAGCAAAAAAAAAAAAATCAATGCAAAGGTCAAGTTTTAAGTTGAGAAATTACCTGTAAAAATATTAGAGTGTTTTTAATTTTGCATGGAGACAATATAATTGGATTCTAATTTTATTAGGTTGAACCATATGAAGTTGTTGTTTTGTAGGTCAAAAAAGAATGGTCAAATATCAGCAATTTTTGTGTGATCGAGCCCAATAATTGAATTTATTTCTATGCTGTTCATATTCCGTAATCAAATTGGAAATGACATCTAGTCCTTAGTCTCTGATGGTCTGTAGCAGACTATGGGAGATGCAGGAATTCTGCTTTCAACTCTGAAAGGCTTATTGTAACCTCATTTTAGCAATTGTATATTTTCCTTCAATATCATTAGAGAGTATCCAAATGCCTTGTACACAGTGCTTAAGTGTGCTGGTCCTCTGCCTGCCCTAAAGGAGCAAGGCTGAGGAACTATGTAGAGTTTCCATCTGAGAAAGACCCTTCTCACCCATCTCCCTCTCTCCTGCCCCTCCTCACACTCGAAGCATCAGCAGAAATGACTTCCTAAAAGAACAGAGTATGAATGATTTCAAAGGAAATTGAGGAAATTTACCCGTGCCTCTGATGTTTCTCCCTTACATGCTCTGAGAACCCTATGACTGGACTCCTCACGCTGATGCTAAGGTTGGAATGCTTTATTGGTCACAGTAATCAGAGATGTTCTAAAGTGACCCCCAAGGGCACCCACTGACCCCCTAGATGTGGGCATCTGTCAGGGCTGCCCTGCCCTGGCCAGTAGGAGCTCTCTGCACCCACCTATGGGCTGGCTCTTCAGGGACAGGAAGGGCTCTGAGGCCACCATGGAACCTGTGCAGGACAAACTGCATCTTGACTTCAGGTCACATCAGGACTGCGTGCATTTCTGTGCCTTCAGGTGAGTCCACAACCACTTATATCTCATTCCAAAACAAGGGAAAACATGGCTTTCTGGATCTTTTTTTGTGGTATGGTGGTGACTGACTTTGCTGGTCCCACTGTTAATCTTGGAGTACCCCTTCATCCCCATTCTCCCTGTCTATGATATGCATTCGATTTACTGTTGCTACCAAAAAAGAAATCATTTCACTTGCTTCTAGACTCCTGCAGCACAACAGTCATAGTCATGGTGGGGATGGAACATCCTTAGTTCACACGTGTCATTGCCCTGGCCACACTATGTGGGTACCAGTGTCAGCCTGGATGCATGGATGTTCTGCATTCATTTGGTTACAGAAACCCTATGACTGCGGCAGAGACTACTTTCCTCTTGCTAAAGACACAAAGCAGTGGGTGATAAGTGTGTTATGCCTGACTAGAGTAACTCCCCTGCACTGCCCAGCCACAAAGTCTATATTTATATCAGTTTGACCCAAAGAGATAAAAAGCTCAAGAAAATAAATAGCCAAAGAGAGTTCACTCTTTCTATGGAAAAGACCAATTGATTTTTATTTTTATTTATTTTTTTTTTATTTTTTGGGGGTGGGTGGGTAGAAAACTGGAGACACCCTAATTTGCAACAGAGGATGATTTTTGTAGGACTTCTCCCTTAGGCTTCTTTTGTTCCAGCCCTGGCTGGGTTGTAGCCTTTGTCCCGCTTCCTTGGGAGCTAGACTGAGCAGATTCGTCCCCAGCAGTGCGAGCGAGCCACGGCCCATCAGCAGGCTGCCAGTCATCAGCAGGTGTGAACAACATAAAACAGGATTAACGCTGAACCAAAGTGTGTACTAAAAACAGAACCCCTGCCTTGCTACGAGAAGGGACACGCAGAAATGGAAGACGCAAGCCATGCCGGACCGTGCTCCCTGTTTACCAAACATTGCCCAGTGAACTGTGTAGATGGCTATGTCCAGGGTGGAAAAGGAGGGCAAGGGGCATTGGTTCGCTCTTGAATTCTCTCTTTTCACGTTGTAAATTCAAAGCTCAGGGAGCACACCTCTTAGGACTGTTTTGGAGGTGTTTAAAAAGTAAAGCAAAAGCCATTTAAGGAGAGTCCAGTTGGCAGGTTAATGGTATAAAGATACTGTCCCTGCGCTCAAACTAAAGGCTGATGGACAGACATTTGGCGCCGTCTTTCCCATTTCTGAAAAGGTCCTACCGATTGATTGTTCTGTTATTTTTATGTTTAGTTGGATTACTGGACTCATAGTTTTGCAAATAAACTGCAAATAAATAAAGTAGCCAAATAGTAGAGCCTTCATTCTTATAATTATTAATAAAGCAACAGCTCTGTTTAAGAATAAGAAAGCTGCCGATAAGGAACAACTGTTAATATAAAATTTACATATCTGTTTCTCCTTGGGTTTGAAACCAATTTATACTTCAGAACTTTGGCACTGGGTCACATTCAGTATGACATATGAAGTAAGGAACTAGCGGCTGTTAGTTGGAGAAACTACGTTGTGTGCATACACACACACATACACTGTGCGCATGGACACACATAAACCTTTAAGGTGTGTAAATACAGGTTTTTCTGCATGTTTACATAATTACACGGACTTCTCGAAACTAAGGCATTTATAAAACTGTGCTGCTCAACAATGTCACATATAATTATTTAAGGTGATTTTCAAATCAGAATTTTGACAGTCAATCTCTCTTGCTCCACCACCCCATGCTTGCTGGTTCCATTATTTTTGTGTCTGTGGTTTTAAAATCTAATTCTCCACCATTTTTCTGCCTCTTTTTTAAAATTCTTGAAAATTTTTTAAATAGTAGGACCCCCCCCCCCCAGTGTTTGTCACTAATTTTACTATTAAAATCACATTGCCTGGCAGTTGGGGTACCTACATATAATTTGCAGGAAACTTCCAAGTCATTGTGAGCTGTGTAAATTCTAAAACATACATTTATTTATTTTGAGATAGGATTCTGTCATGCCACCTTGAGTGGCCTGGAACTCCCAATGTGGGGTAGGCAGGCCTGAGCTCACAGGTATCTACTTGCCTCAGATCTAAGGTGCTGAGATTAAGGGTGAGCACTACCACCAGTCTAAAGATTACATTTTAATCTTAAAGTTATCATATTGCCTAAGAAGCTAGGTTGCCACCACTTACCTTTTAATGTTTCCTCTCCTCAGAACTACCCTGGCTTTTCTGTTGTGGTTGTAAATATCTCTGTTAGAAATATGACTAGTTAAATGGCTCATAACTTAATGATAGCTAATGAAATCGGGTCTAGGAGATACCTGTTTAAAATTAATTTTTGACATGTGATCTGTATAACCAATTGTCTAGTGTCAAATACCCAGCATCCAGTAACTCCTTGTGTTGCCTCAAAAACGGCTTTTATATTCGCTTGCAGTTTTTTTTTTAAAGACAGTTTCAGTGTCCTGCTTTGAAAGGCCACTGAGTGTGCACAGGGACAGGCCTAACTCCGAGCATCCTGAAGTAAAGGGTGAAAATACAAAATGACCATGGGTGCACATAACACATTTTAAAGTGTGACTTTTTGTGCTAGGTCCAGCTTTAACAGAAGCAGGTTAATCTTGGGATACCCTCTCTGCTGGACCTTCACCCAGCATTTACACACACTGCCCTTTAGACTTCCCCAAAGCCAGGCTCTCAATTTGCCTGAGGACTCAATTGAAGACCCTCCCCGCTTTGCAGCCACCCCTCCCCCTTTGCTCGTGCTCAGCAGATGCACTTTATTTCAGCATTTTATGTATTTATCTATTTTTTGAAGATGCAGCTTGCTTTGCCTCAGGTCATTAAAATTATCGTCTGCCACATCTTCAGATGTTTCCAATGAGATAATGAGCGGCATTGGGCAATAGGGTTTATACTGGCATCACATAAGTTTACAGAAGGGTCAAATCATAGTACCACGGTGCCACTGCCAGTCAGAATGTGCCAGAAAACATCTCGGGAGAGTTTTTGTCAAGTGTTTATGCTCAATTAAAATTTATACTCCGTGCTACCGAGAGTGCCTGTCTGTTAATAGCTCAGTGTCGGTGTGGCCAGCTTCTTTTTGCAACTGATACACGACACAATATTGTCTGTAACAGTGCTATAGGATGGCAAACTTCAAAAGGGAGATACTAGTTTTTCAGAAAAGACACAGAAAAATGAGACAAAGGATTGTCTCCACTTAGGCGTAGCCAATATTTTCTATAGCACCAAAAGCCCATAACAACATGGCTGGGTGTCTCCATCATTGATGAGAAGCACAGGTTCGCCTTTGTGTAGGAATTGTACCCAAGAGCCTCCTGTGTACATCTCTTCTTCACTTGTGCTTTTTGCAAGAATATTTGTTGAGAGAATGAGCATCTTCTCCACCATCCCCATGACTTGACCCCATTAACACCCCCCCCCCCCCCGAGTTCTTTTCACTTCTTGAAGCCGAGATGTGGAATATTTCAGACAGATGCGTCCATCTCTGTGCACACTGCTAGTATGTATCCCTGAAGCCTTCCTCACTTGTCTATAGAAGAAAAATAATAAAAACAGGAATAACCCACTAACAAACAATGACATTAAGAAAAAAAAAGTCAGGGCTTGCTGGGATGGGGTGGGTGCGATGGAGAAAGATGATAATTTATGATCCTTGCTGGTATCGATGTAAAGGATTTACCCATGCCCCACTTCCCCACCACCCCGAGTTCCACGGCGCTCAGCATCAGATGATGATAATGTAGCCTGGAAGGGAGAGGCAGCCTATGCCCAGGCAGGCAGCATCAGACAGGGCGCTCTGCCATCTGGCCTACCTGCTTGCATGCGTGAGTCCATCTGGTGACTGCAATAGCTCTTTGTGGGCCTCTTCTGAGGAACACTGGGGCTGAAAAGCAGGCAGTGTGAATTATTTAAGTAGCTGGTATAAATAAATAGAGGGGAAGGGGGGAAGAACAACACGGGAAGGAAACTGAGAGGGCCTGCTCTCTCCCTGCTCTGTCTGTAGTTCTGGAATGTTCTGATCCGGTGAGAACATCCATTTGCATGTAGATTTGGTTGTGTAGATCACTGTATAGATTACTTGAGGAGGAGATTTATCTAGGTTTAGATAAAACTCTGACTGTTTTGCACTTAAGATAGAGAATCTTAAAGCGTTCAGCATCAGTAAAGCTGATAACACGAGTGTATCTCAGGCTTCCGTTCATGGAGGTAAAGCTACTGTTTGTCCTTTTAGGAACAGATGGGTCTTATTGGGGTGGGGGATGGGGAAACGTGCTTGACTTTTTAGTTATAATTTATAGAATTTGAATTTTCCTGCTAGATTCAAAAAATGAGAAAAGTTGTCTTAATTTGATTTATGCAAATGGCCAATTGAAACTATTTTAGATAGGTACAGTTCTTTCACTGATTGGATAGGTACATTAATAGGTCTTATTAATAGGTGTTGAGTGGGGAGAAAAAGTCACCAGGCAGAAATCTGTGCATAACTCTGAGTTCTGTGTCTAGATTAAACACAGTAATTCTAGAGACTGTGATTAGTGGAAAAAGGAAATACTGAAGTTATAAGCCAGACTCAGTGAGTTGCTTACAGTGGAATTCAGGGAGCGAAATACTGATGCTAAGGGAAGCCTAAGCAAAGTGGGACTTAAAGGCTTCGTGGGCATCAGTTTACAAGCAACAAAATCACTTTCCGAGGTCAAGATCATCACAGATCCTGGGATGAGGTGGTTTATACAAAATGGATATAAGTTATATGTGAAAGGTAAGGGGTATATCTGGGATTGCAGTGTCCAGAAACTACTCATGTGGTTTTTCCTTGGCGTGAGACTATGGCATTGCTTGAAAGAGAGGATAGAGATTTTGTAATTAAATTAGTATCTTTTTCTTCCCCTTCACTTTTTTGACATTACTGAGTGGGTAATACTGATAAAGAATGCTCTTTTTCGTGTCTAGCCTGTTCATTTTTTAGTTGGTATACCTATAATAAATCCATGAGAAAGTAACAGTCTTGTTGGTGTTTCTCCTGCACATACATGCTCAGCAGAGCATGGACAAGCCCATGTTCTAGGACAGGCATCATTGTGTCTCATTCTTTATTTAGCTGCAAGGCAAACTTACTTGAGCTTCTCTCTACCCAGGAAGCCCCAAGTTATTATCTGACCTTCATAAGCAATTTTTCTATCTATAGCCAAATAGGCACAGAAAAAAGGAACATAGTTAATTCTAAAAGTAACCAGTGACCGCCTTCATTTCCTTTCTTTCCTTTCTTTCTTCCTTCCTTCCTTCCTTTCTTTCTTCCTTCCTTCCTTCCTTCCTTCCTTCCTTCCTTCCTTCCTTCCTTCCTTCCTTTCTTTCTTTCTTTCTTTCTTTCTTTCTTTCTTTCTTTCTTTCTTTCTTTCTTTCTCTTTCTTTTCTTTCCTTTCTTTTCTTCCTTCTTTCCTTCCTTCCTTTCCTTCTTTCCTTCTTTCCTTCCTTTCCTTCCTTTCCTTCCTTTCCTTCCTTTCCTTCCTTTCCTTCCTTTCCTTCCTTTCCTTCCTTTCCTTCCTTTCCTTCCTTTCCTTCCTTTCCTTCCTTTCCTTCCTTTCCTTCCTTTCCTTCCTTTCCTTTCCTTCCTTCCTTTCCTTCCTTTCCTTCCTTTCCTTCCTTTCCTTCCTTTCCTTCCTTTCCTTCCTTTCCTTCCTTTCCTTTCCTTCCTTTCCTTCCTTCCTTTCCTTCCTTTCCTTCCTTTCCTTCCTTTCTTTCCTTTCTTTCCTTTCTTTCCTTTCTTTCCTTCCTTTCCTTCCTTTCCTTCCTTTCCTTCCTTTCCTTCCTTTCCTTCCTTTCCTTCCTTCCTTCCTTCCTTCCTAGATTTATTTTATGTGAGTACATCACTGTCTTCAGACACACCAGAAGAGGGCATCAGACCCTATTACAGATGGTTGTGAGCAGCCATGTGGTTGCTGAGAATTGAACTCAGGACCTTAGGAAGAGCAGTCAGTCTCTTAACCACTGACCCATACCATCTCTCCAGCCCACCTCCTTCATTTCCAAAAGGTGTTTTATGGTGCCTGATTTACAGTCATCTCTGTCCAAAATATGGTCGGGACCTTCTCTTTCCATCCACCTTTGAAGTTCCAAGTAAAATACTTGTCTTCAGCCAAGTTACTCTGAAAATTCAGATAGTTCAGGCCAGCTGCGCCATCCCTTCACCTGGGCCCCTCAGGCCTCATCCTTCCTGCTGAGATGACCCACCTCACTCTTTGCCCATCTTTTGTGCTCTGCCTCTGTGTAAAGAAATCCCTTCCCATTCACATCCCATCTCCCTAGAATTCATAATAGGCACCTTTGACTGTCCCGATCTCCTCGTTTCCTGGGACACTTTTTCTTGCTGAGTTGCTAGAGAAATAAATGTCCCAGTAGGCAGAGGACGGAGCTGACTGACTAGGCTTGGTTCAGTGTCCAGACCGTGCCAGTGGTAGACTTTGACTGCAATCGATAGTGTTAGCACAGTGCTCCATGACAGTTTCAGGGAGCACCACAGATAGTTCAAGGCTCCTCACACATACACAAGGTTGGTTCTTAAGCTGTGGCTCCTACAAGAACATTCAGGCCTTCTCTTATTCCTTTAACTGCTCTGCATTCACTGAGACTTGCTGTACTAATTTAAAGGCTTTACATTTTTTATTGAAGACACGGCCTTCTAAACTCCAGTTCTCTTCATTGAGTGACTCAATGGTGCTAAGTGGGTAGGGCTGGGTAGTTGACAGGGGGTGATTTTACCAGGTCAGGCCGCTTGTGTCATGGTGCCCTGGAAATGTCATACTTCATGCTACCTTAAGATCACCCAGGGCATATGTGTTTCAACAGGAATATCAAGTGGGACTTCACCAGTGAACACCGTCAGCCCACTAAGCTTCCCATGAGCACCTCCTTTAGCATTTTGTCGTTTTTCTCCCTTGGAATCTAATTGGCGTCAAGAACATAACCTGGGTGTGGATTTCATTTTTATTTGACTGTGACGTTCATGGGGGATGTGATTTAGAAGCACGGGCATCATCTTCTAGAGGAGGCCATGCACCCAAATATTTGCTAGGAATTCTAAAAGAAAAATATTATCATTTCTCAAGGAGACACCCAGCAGGCTATTAATTAGTATTGTGACTTACTTTTGCAGAATGCTGACTTTGTAATTATGGAGTAAATTTGTAAGTCTTATTGATATTATGAAAACTAAAATAAAGAAAGAAAATGAATGCTAATAAAAGACTTTGTGTAATACACCATAGATCTCCAAAGTAAACCGCCCTGTCGTGGTTCCTCCTGGAACCTGCCATTGACAGTTTGGTTAGATCCTCTGCACTTATGGTAAGGTAGCTGCTTTGAATACGGGCTCTCCTAACCATCACAGTGCTATTAATTGTATGGATAAGAAGGAAACAGCCCCATGGTGGTGCTTCATAGCTCCCTATAAAGAACATCAGTACCCCATTCACAGGGATGAAAAGGGGTGTAGTAATGAATTGCAGAAACTTTTATGGCTGCGTAAGTGGGGAGGGGAGGTGGCCATGTCGGGTTTCCCAAAAGCAGGGACGATCAATGGAATGGTATTACTTAAGCCATAAAGACAGTCTGTCATGGTCCTCTTTTGCTTGGGGATGTCCCCACTGCCCAGGCACAATGTCAGATCCCTTTATTGTCTTAAAACATTCATAATGTTGATTTCCATTTAATGGGAGGGAATCCTGATAAGAGGAAGGATGGACCACCAGGAGAAAGAGCAGCAGGCATGCACAGAGGGATGCAGCAGCTAGGAAATCTACTGGCTTTGCTTTGTCCCCATTTCCCAGCAAGCTCTTCAGGGTCTTAGACCATTTGTGGTTTGTCTCATGGACTGTCTCATGGACCACCCTGGAAGTATACTAGGCATCATTTTTAAGAATAATATACTTTGTTTGGGAACCAAGGTTCGATGGCACACACTGTGGGCTCAAGAGCTGAGAGCGTGATGCCTCTGCCTAAAGGACGTTAAGCAAAAGGAGCAGGGCAAGACCTTATGCTCCCAATATTCCCTCCCCTCCCCCACCACTTGGCTCTTAATAACGGGGTTATTAGTAGCACCAGAGGGGGAAGTACAAACTGAGATTTCACTTCTCGAAGCCAAATTAGCTTCTTACCTCAACCGACAAATTCTGCAGCCGAAATGAGTCATGAGAAGGATTAGTCAGGGAAGCTTGAGTTGAACCTATTTCTTCCCTGTGCATGTGCGCCCTTATCAGTCCCCCCTGCTTATAATTGCCGGCTCCACTTTCCGAAATTAGCAGAGGAGAAAGCAAGGCAGAGGCAGAGGCCTAGCTGCTGGCTGGTTCCTCACCTGCCCAGAGAGTTGGGATGAGAGCAACAGCTTCGGAACACCCCAGAGTTCCTTCTGACCACAGAGGGAACTGCAGAAGCAAAGGGAGTCTTGCTGCTCTGTGTGCATGCTTTGCCTGCCCGGAGTGCAGTGCCCATTAGAGGTCCAAAGAGGGCTTCAGAGCTTCTGGAACTGGAGTTACAGATGGTTGTGAGCCATCCTGTGGTTGGGTGGTGGGAACCAAACCGAAGGCTTGTAGAAGAACGGTTAGTTCTTTTTAAGGGCCAGGCCACTTCTCCTGCCCGCCCCGAGGCTGCCTGTACTAAGGGAAAGGAAGGGCAGAGTCTAGCAGACTGCCCTGAGGTTATTTCAAGAGTCCCTCTTATCTTCAGTCCCCCTCTCTCCCCATTTTCACCAGTCAGGTAAACAGTTGCATGAACATGATGCTGGAGTACTTTGTGGATTATGACCAACACCAGCTCAGATTTTCACCATGAAGAAATGATTATGTGTGTGCAAGCATGCCTGTGTGTGTGAACATACCTGTGTGTGAGCATGCCTGTTTGTGTAAACATGCCTATGAGTGTGAGCATGCCTGTGAGTGTGAGCATGCCTGTGGGTGTGAGTATGCCTATGTGTGTGAGCATGCCTGTGTATGTGAGCATGCCTGTTGTGTGAGCATGCCTGTGTGAGAGTATGTCTGTGTGTGTGAACATGCCTCTCAGTGTGAGCATGCTTATGAGCATGAGCATGCCTGTGGGTGTGAGCATGCCTGTGTGTATGAGTATGCCTGTGTGTGAGCATACCTGTGTGTGTGAGCATACCTGTGTGTGTGAGCAGGCCTGTGTGTGTGAGCAGGCCTGTGTGTGTGAGCAGGCCTGTGGGTATGAGCATGCCTGTGGGTGTGAACATGCCTGTGTGTGAGTATGCCTGTGTGTGTGAGCAGGCCTGTGTGTGAGCATGCCTGTGGGTGTGAGCAGGCCTGTGGGTGTGAGCAGGCCTGTCTGTGAGAATGCCTGTGTGTATGAGCATGCCCATGAGGCTGCCCCTACTCATTTCAGGCAGTCTCCTAGAGGAAAGATTTTACCAACTGACTGAGCTGATTTTACCCTCCCATGGAAATATTTTATTTATCCGATGAAATGCTTAGAACATGATTAATTTGTCAGGGGAACATCTTGTTACTGTGAATTTGCTGAGTGTGAAAGAAAATTGCAGTCACATGGAAATCTTGAAAATCTGAAGTAGCTAGAGTCTTCTTTTAGTTTAAAGTGATTCTGATTTTCTTTAAGACAATAACTTTGCTAGACTTTGGGCCTGAGAGTAGTTCAGTCAGGTTGTGTGCATAGGGGTACATGGAGCGGGGGTTGGGAGACCACTAAAAACTAGGAGAGGGTATTGGGAGTGCAGCTTAGTTGGTACAGTGACTGACTAGTGTGCAGGAAGCCCTGGGGTCAGTCACACAAGCTACTCAAGGTAGTGCATGCTTGACATCCCGGTGGGTGGGGGCAGTGGAAGGAGGAGGAACAGCTCTTCAAAGACATCCTTTGCTAGTTAGTCAGGGGCCAACCTGGGTTACAAGAATCCTGGTTAGAACAACAACAGCAGCAACAACAGCAGCAATAACAATATCAACATCAACACCAGGAGAGCATCTAATAGGAGTAGATGATGTAGGAGGTACAGGTGCCTCAGTTTCTCTCTAGAAGGGGATGGCTGATGCAACTATTAGATTTCACTCTGGGCTGGTCAACAGAGTGGATTTATGTTGTCCATGGGCCACATACCTTTTCTGACAGAATTGAGACATGGGAGGCACCTGGACCTCAGAGCAGGACAGCCATAGCAATCCTTCATCATCTATCAAGTGGGCCAGGAGAGTCCTTATCAATGTGTCTGCAGAGTGAGTATTAGTCAGTGGGGTAAACATTACATAGGCCTCCCTTGATCTAACTTTTAAGCCAGAGGTAATTTGTAAATGATTTTGCAGATGGCGATTTCTTGGCCTTTGTTGAGGTTCAGGCTGGTGCTTTGCGGACTTGTGGGCAGGAAGTCTCCCCTGGCTCTATTCATTCTTTTGAGTGTAACAAGTGGTAGTGGCTAAGGGAGGTGGCTTCTTGTTCATGGGTGTCCCCTCAGCCTAGTGTCCATTTGTCCATTAGAATGAGCCACCCATCATCCGCCCAGGTTTCCCTCTTATAGCATCAAGAGTTATGAAAGGCAAAATCCCATTTTTCCCTGGCTCCCTGTGACAGGCAGACTGAAGATTGTGGTCATTGGGATTAAGCACATATCCATCACCTCCGCCTGGCAGCTTATTATGATTCCCCCTTTGAATATATGAATCCCATATACCGCATGTTGGAAGTCTAGCAATGCCAAGTTTTTAGATAAATAATTATCCCTTTGGTGATGTACGGCACTTGGTTGCCATATTTTCTCATTTTTACGGCATTCTTGCCCTTATCCTCCACAACATAAATCCTTCGCCTTCATATTTAGTAAAACCACGAGGCCAACAACCCCCCTGTACTCGTTACAGGCAGCCAATCATACAGCATCATTCACTGTCACTGATTTCTTGGGTAGATTTTTTTCAATAGATGGTCCGGTTTCAATTTGACCACATATGTGACACAGGGTGCAGGGTAAATAAAGTGAAGACCTTGTATCTGTGCCAGCTATAACCTTGACATGCCCACACCAGCTTTGTAAGGCTGTAGGAAATAGAAAGTTGGGTGGATGAATAAGGTATTAGCTGTGACTGCTAATATGTCAGCTCAGTTTTGAAGGCAGGGGAACAATATGTATGTATAGGGAAAGACAGATGGGAGATTTTGGCTTTCTTGCTGGGCCTCAGTTTCCTGAGTCACAGAACCACTCATAGGAAACTTTCAGGAGTGGCAAAGATGTTCCCAATCCTTGTTGCCCATTTCTTTCTCTGATGCCATGGGTCTATTCTTACTCTCTATTCTTGATTCTTACCCACGGCTCACACCTGCACCCGGGGCTTCACTTCACTATGTTTGGTGGTTCTGCATCTGACCACAAGACTTGGTGACAAGCATAGAGTTTGCCTGTAGGACTGTGTGCTCCAGGAGACTAGAAAGCTTGGGTATCTGCCTCATTCGCTACCATAGAGCAATGGCGGATGGATTCTTCTACAGAGTGATTCTTCTACAGGCTGTTAGAGCAGATGGACCGTGGGTGCAAAGAACCATGGCGCTCTGGGGTGTGACCTCATTGCCTCCAAGGTAGGAACTCTGATGCTTAGCGCTGTGCATTGTGGGGCTTTACAGCAGGGATTCTGATGGGCTTTTCTCAGGGTGATGTCTCAGGAGCAAAAATCACCTTTTAGGACAGGTAACAGTGGTTATCATGCCCTTGGCCTTGCTGTGTTTTCTGTGTGGTTGTTAGTGGCTATGACTGTGGAATATAGTTAATTAGTTTAGAAGTTGTTGCCAGCTACTTATATTCTCTAGATCTGTGTCAGGTTTTAGCCACATAGAATCTGATGCAGAGCTCAGCTTCAATGGAGAGCTTCAACAAGAGCTCAGTCGTCTTGCATAACTTCACATAACAGTAATGCTCAAGGGTGGATGATTTGCCTTTTCCTAAAGCATACCATGTTTTCCTTTGGAAAAAAGTACAGACTTTGTTTTCTTTCCCCTCAAAGCTTAGCACCATGTATGCCACAGACAAAAAAGGGGTGCTGTGAAAGTGACCAAATTAAAGCCTGCCACAGTGTCCTGCAGAACACCTTCATCCTGGCTTCTAGGAGTGAAGGGAATCTGATGCATGCTGTGAAATAATGCCAGTAGATGGTGCATGAAACTCCGCATGCATCAGTGAAGTCTTTACATGCACAAGTCACCACAGTCTAGGCACTCACAAGGATTGTCCCAGATAAGTTCCGATCTGTATTTCAAAGCCAGATACAGATTTAGCCAGGTATGTTGGTGCACACATTTAATCTCAAACAAGTGAGAGACTGAAGCAGGAGGATCTCCATGAGTTCAAGGCCAGCCTGGTCTACACAGCCAGCTGGGGACATACAGCAAGACCCTGTCTCAAACCAAGCAAACAAACAAGGAACATAGTCACTTTAAGATTTGATTACTCTAAAAGTTAAAAATAAAAATTTATCCTATGCATTTATGATGCTTTAGCATTATATGATTCCTTAAATGCTTTAGGAGCTTTTAGTTTTTGTTTTCATTTTTATCTCAGATTTCTGTGCATCAAATACATTGGGCATCTGTTCTTCTATTTTAATTATCAGAGAACAGGCCCACAAACTAACACACAGAAAGGGGACTCGCGGATAAGATTAATGCCCATGCAAAGCAGGAAGTCCTTCTTCAAGAAAAGCTAACATTCTGAAAATATTTCATTTTATTTCCTATTTAATTATTATGTGTGTATGTGTGTACACAATACCACATGTCATACCCACACGTGAAGGTCTTTCTACTATGTGAGTTGAGCCCAGGCTATCAGGCTTGGTGGGAAATGACTTCACCTGCTGAGTATTTGCACTGACCCTAGCTGCAGTAGTCCATACTGTAAAAATATTTCCATTTTTCATCAGAAGACTCTAATTTCACACCAACTAAATAGTTCTCATGATTTACCTTTCTACTCTGCAATGTAATTAACTGTAATATTTTCCCAGTCGCTTGGCATTCTGACATTTCTATGCTAGTATTGTTTGTTCTTGAGCCATAAGAACTAAAATATTATTATTTTGTCTTATTTTGGTCACTTTTGTTATTATGAGGTCCAATAGCCACCATAGAAATAACATAACATTCACCATTTATACAAAAACCAAACTTTTGGATGACAAACTACTTAGAGCATTAAGCCTTAGGTTTTGACCTAAGAGTGGACATGCCAAGCTGGCTGCCGTAAAATACTGATATCAGATACCTCTGGTGTGGCTTGTTGTTCTGAGTAAAAAGTTTGAGCTTAGCAAATCCAGGTCTATTCTTCCTTTACCCAGCCTGCTTCCTGGTATGGAAAACGGAAATGAAGATTGAGATCATTGGCCTGCAGCACGATTGGCATGGCTTTCTCCACCTTGACGGGAAAAGGAGGTCTACTTCCTAGTCCTTTTCTTGTGGTGATATTGATATTGATATTGATATTGAAATCAATAGTACTTGAGAACATTGTCTTTTGTCATTGTTGTTTTGGTATTTTTGGTTTTTTTTGAGGCAGGATCTCACTGTGCAATTCATGCTGTCTTAGAACTCACTGTATAGCACAGTCAGGACTGAATTCTTGTCAATTCTCCTGCCTCCATTTCAGGCTTGTAAATTCTGGGATTACAGTTGTGAGGTACCACACTCAGCCAACAAACATGCCAGGTCTCTGAACAGGGTCAGAGGAGGGCATTCTGGATCCCTCTGTGCTGTGCTTTTATCACCTGGCTTCTGTTGTCCACAGTCAATGTTTTGGTATTTATCAGAATGTCCTAGACAGACGTAAATCGAATGTTGACTCTCACATGATCAGTTACAACAGTAGTGGAAAATGATGTTCTCAGTTGAGGTGACACCTTACAGCTGTGTCTTTAAGCTCCAACAAATATTATATATATAGTAAGTGACAAATGTATTAATAACCTCACATCAGCCCTGCTACTAGCATAGCAAAAGTATACTGGGGCAGGTGGAGGGGTCCATGTGAAGTCGGGTACAGCTCACACTCCAGTGAGAACTTCAGTTACAGTTATTAAGTGATATTATTAATACGTTAGTTGAAACATGTTTAGATTTGGGTTATTCTGACCAGCACAGAGAAATCCTGTGTGGTCTTTCTACCCAGTTTCTTGCAAAGACATTGATCTTGCATAGCTTCACTACAATACTATAATGAAGCTCAGGGAAGACAGGAAGATCACAAGTTCAGGGCCTGCCTGGGCCACAGTGAGTTCAGGGACAGCTAAGGGAACTTACTAAGAAGTTTAAAATTGTAAACAATGGAAGGCCAGAAGCAATGGTGCCACTTTCAATCCCAGCCCTTGAGGGAGAGGCAGAGGCAGGAGCAGAGACAGGAAACCTCTCTGAAGCATTAGGCAACCTGGTCTAAATAGAGAGTTCCAGGCTTGCCAGGGCTATCGGTGAGACAATCTATAAATAAAATAAAGTAAAGTAAAATAAAATAAAAATAGCAAGAAGCAAAAGAAAGAAAGGGAGAAAGGGAGTGAGGAAGGGAGGAAGGGAAGAAGGAAGAGAAAAGAAGTTTTAAGCTTGTCAGGGCCACCAGTAAGACTCTGGAGAGGGGAGGTATGGGGGAGAAGAAAGAAAGAAAAAGAAAAGAGTGGATTGTGAACACGTAGTTCACTGGCACAGCCCTTGCCTGGCATGTGGCAGTCCTGAGGCTCCATCACCCACAAACAAAACACAACAAAACCTCACTGTAGGAATGGCACATGCCTTCTGGAAAGAGATTCACTGCCATTTTGTGTGTCAAGTTCTGCGTCTACGTTTATGTATATATATGGTCATAGGCAAGGAGCGTTTGCACACAGGCACTGTAAAGAATGGCTCCATCTCAGTATGTTTGACTTGCAGGCTGTTTGAATAAAAATATAATAGTAAAAAAAAAAACTTTCAAAGAAATTTTATCCTGACTGTCTATTGAATATTACTTGTGGCTCACTCGAAGGTCACCCTTCCCTTTGTGGGTGTGAAATGCTAAGCAAGAGCTCATCTGCTGAGCTCCTGGCTTCTTTTTGTCAGTGGTTTTACCTCAGCTTGCTTTGGGTGGATCTCAGAGTTGACCAGAGAGAATGGCTACACAGTTGGTGTTTTATGTGCTGTGAGGTCAAAAGAGCTCATCTCTTTCCTTCTGTCTCATTATATGTCTAAAATGTGATTGGAGTGGACATGGGGCACTCTGTCCCTCATGCCTTTTCCAAACTCACTGGGCTCCTTCCAAATCCTCTCTGACTATTCTCTACAGCTCCTCATCCTGTCCTCCCCCAGAGCCCCCCCTCAGGTCAGCCGCCCTTCCTAAAGTGCTTGCTCTAGGCCTTCCTCCTGAGAGCCGCAGGATTCAACACTGTATCAGTAGAGGACGCTCATCGACTCTTCACACAGTGTGTGATACGTGCTCCATTGTACAGGTTTGGCAACCTAGTCCTGTAGATAGCATGGCAAAGCCATGCAGGATAAAGAACTGTGTTGGTGAATGCCAAACTAGATCTTCTAATTAGAAAATTTGGCAGTGCAGTACAGTTTTGCCCAGTATGGTAACCTCTTAACTAGCTGACTGTGATCTAAGGAGATCTAAAAATGGCGTTTCCTGTGCTTGGTGTTTTATCTCGTAGACTCCTGAGGGTCTTGTTCTGTCCCACATCGTGTAAAGAACACTTTAATTTAGGTTGAATTCTGTGGATTTATGGGTTTATCAATGCATTTGCTTATTCTCTCAACAACTCAGGAATAGGGTGAAATTAAAAAGAAAAAATATTGAATGGACAGTTGTTTTTAAGTAGACAGGTAGACATAGGAAACAGTATTTATGAGGAAACAATAGAGTTTGGGGTATGTTTGCTGCATGTGGTATGTGCATGTATACCTATTCATGTTCAAATGTATGTGCAGGACCACGTGGATGCATGTAGGCCAGTGGTTGACATGGGTGTCTTCCGTGATTACATATTGAAGCGGTCTCTCTCTCTCTCTCTCTCTCTCTCTCTCTCTCTCTCTCTCTCTCTCACTTAAACCCCGAGCTGGGCAGTTTAGTCATTCTTGCTGGCACTTAAGTGGGTACTGGGGATTTGAACTCTGGTCATCATGCTTGCCTGCCTACAGCTTTACCCATGTAGCCTCCACATTTGTCCATGTTAAAGCCAAGATGCCTATTGGGTGACAGGCTCAGGAAGGGACTGCCTCCTGGGGCTGCCACCTAAGACACTTCTGGCAGAATAAGAACAGAATTCTTTTAAAACTTGTCTATGTTATAATGTAAATAACCTTTCAGTTACCTTTGTAAAACTAGACATTCATTAAAAAATAAATTATTTTTATCCACTCACATTTTATGAACAGATACTATTTAAAATATATAATCATTTTCCTTTATTCCCTTGGTCCCCCTCCTTCCCTCCTCCCCTCCCTCCTCCTCTCTCTCCCTCCCTTCTTCCTTCCCTCCCTCCTTCTCTCTCCCCCTCCCTTCTTCCCTCTCTTCCTTCCTCCCTCTTTTCCTCCCTCCTCCCTCTCCTTTCTCCCTCTCTTCCTTCTCCCTCCTCTCCTTTCCCTCCTTCCCTTCCTCCCCTTCCCTCCTCCCTCCCTTCCTCCTCTCTGCTCCCTCTCCTCCCCTTCCCTCCCTCCTCCCCTCCTTTCCCTCCCTCCTCCCTCCTTCCCCTCCCTCCTCCTTCTCTCTCCTCCCCTTCCTCTTCCTTGCTCCCTCTTTTCTTTCTCCCCTTCTCCCCAGCTCTCCAAGCTAAGCAACCACTCTACTGCTGAACTGTAACCCTAGCTCTAATTTTACTTTTTAATTTTCAGATAAGATCTAAGTTGCCCTGGCTAGACTTGAACTCACTCTGTAGCATAGGCTACCCCTGAAGATTGTAGCCCATCCTCCAGCTTCAGTGTCTTCAATAGATATGATTACAGGCCTGTGACACCAGATGGGACTCTCTTCTTCTTATTCCCACTTCCCAAACCACGCTAAGCTTGGGCTTATTCTATCTTCCTTGCTGTAAAATCTAAACAAACCAACCAGTCTTTTGTTTGTTTGAGATACAATCTTACCTTGTTGCCCAGAGTCACCTAAAACTTCCCATGTAGGCTGTCCCTGAACTCCCTCTCCTCTTGTCTCTGATTCCCAGGTTCCTGGACTACAAGCAGGCATCACTGTGCTGGCCTTTTAAGACTGTAGTTTGTGACCAGGCATTCCTCTATAGGCTTGGCCACCCTGGAGAACTCTATCTAGACCAGGTTGACCTTGAACTCACAGATACTCCTCTGTAAGTCTCTGCTGATCACTGGGATTAGAGGCGTGTGCTGCCAGTTTTTAAAGCTCACTGGCTCCTAGTCATATTCCCATATCAAGTTTTGACTAAAGGGCGTCAGGGGAAGACGCAGGGGGTGGGGGGAATGAGGTTGTGTGTATTTTTTTTTTTACTGCAAAATATGAAGCAGATATTGGCAATTATTTTATGTTGGAGATGACAACCATTTTATAGAGTTTCAAAACAGAATACAGAAAAGACTGTTATTTAAACCAATAGAGAATTATTCATGGAGGGCCCATGTTTTTAAAAGGGCCTAAGACCTGGAGCTCTGTGCCTTGGTCTTGATTTTGCTCTAGCTCTGGGAGTCCTTTGGGAATGCTAGTCCCTGCATCCTGATGTGTAGGTCTGTATCTAGGAGCTGACACAGTAGCGGGCCTGATGGTGGGCATCTGTACTCTTGTCACCCAAGAAGCTGAGGCAGGAGGATTGTGAGTTTGATGCCAGCCTAGACTACAGAGTGAAACCTTGTCTCAAAAATAAATAAGGCAGAAAGGCTTGTTCCAGGTAAAAGAACTGATGGAAACGCCTGGTCCTTCAAAGTCCTTACACTTAACCCATTGTTTAAACCTTTACTTAGATAGCCTGCATGAAGATAAACTTACATACAAGAAACATTTATCTGTACAATGGCAAATGTGACTTGGGTCATACCCAACTAACCACCAGCTTCCTGTATTCTTTGCAAGTCCACCCCCAGCTCCCTCCGAGACACTACAGACTGTCAGGATACAGCAACTTCTGGTTCTCTAGCACTGCCCAAACCCTGAGTTTGGCAACACAGCTCCATATCTCTTCTTCTTTAGTCAGTTTTGCTTTGAAGATCAAGTATGCCATTTCATTTCAGGTCCTTTCTTGTATTGTCGACCAGAATCCTCTAGGTGTGCATTTACGTGTGTGTGCATTTACGTGTGTGTGTGTGTGTGTGTGTGTGTGTGTGTGTATGTGTATATTTGTCTAGCATGTGAGAACATATGTGGGTGTACATGTATGTGCACATAAATATGTACCTGTGTTTGTGTGTATGTTTATATATATGAACATGTGTGTCATGTGTAGACATAAACATTTAAGTATGTCTATGAGTGTGAGTAGGCATCTATATACACATCTGATTATGTGTATATGTGTCTGTATGTAAATGCATATATATGTATAAATGTAACACAATGTGTTCCTCAGTCATGGGACTTTCTTTTTCTGTTGTCTCTTATGACACATGCTTGGTTATGGAGTTTTATGCTTTTTAGCAAATATTTGAGAGCGCAGTTGTAATGTGGTGTCTCCTTCACTTAAAAAGAATTTTTTAAACTTATTTTTGAAAAGGTCGTATGACTTAGGCAATCATTTTCCAGTTTATCAACATACACATCTGCACTTGGTGTTGTCTGTCACTAGTTTTTTTTTTGTTTTGTTTTGTTTTTGGATATTTTTTTAGCACTTTCATATATGCAAAGAGGCTAAAATTTATTCTTGTAGTAGAACTACTAAAACTTTTGTAATATCAAAATTACCATATTCCTTACTTATAACAGCTGTCTTATATAGCATCACTTTTACAATCATTGATCCTTTACATTTATAATGTATTTTTAGTGATAAATCTCTCCCATATATATGCACAAATATGTATGTATATGTGTGGTGTCTGTGTGTGTGTGTGTGTGTGTGTGTGTGTGTATGTGTGTAAGCATATTTTTCTGGCTTCAAGTTAGTTTGTATTTTAGCATCTAAAATGTTTATCTTCATAATCTCTTGTAGCTTAAAAATAAAGATCTTTATTGGTATGATCTATATATCTCATTATATAACTGCAACCATAAAATGAAAAATTCCCTCCCGAAAGCAGGCCCTTTACATAACAGATTAGGATTTTTAAAGTATTGGGATTTAAGGTAATACCAGATTGTGGGCAGCCTTTATTCAAAGCCTTCTCGACAGAAATGTATTTGTGAGTGGTAATCATACCGAGGATCAATATAAATGTTTTTAAAATCACATTCTTGGAGGATATTCATTGACACTCCGGGTGATATGCCATGTGACACCATTAGTGTTCAAAAACACAAGGTTACAGGAAGAACTAGTGTTTCTTCTGATGCTAATAGAATTAGGTAGTGAGCCCATCGACTAGAAGCATAATCAAAATCAGGCTGGTATTCAAAGCACACTTTCCCCTTCATTTTGTAATGCGAGCCCATGGGTCTTTATGTAGTATTGCCTTTAGAGATAACAAATTTTCACAGACTTAGGAAGCAATAAAATGCATTTAACACTAAATCTTTACTGAGCATAGTTTAATCTTTCTCTGATGCAGAAAGCACTTTATAATTTTATAGCTCGGCAGGCTCATTATTGTGTGCTGGTTATTATCCTGGTGAAGGGTTGGAGCTGGTCGGAGCCTTGGTGAATCACAAACGCTCGCCGAAAGAGTAGCTCAGTGAGAGAAAGGCCAGTGTGTGTCTGTGTAGTTTATCTTAAGATAGACATTTTTTCCCTACTTCCATTTCTCCAAGGTTTTGATTTCTGCCCTTCGGTATTCTCCCTAAATATATACATCACCCTCTTGAAATTTCCTTAACAAAAATACAATTTCAGGCTTCTAGATGTGAAGACCATGACAAAGTGATTTTATAGCCAGTTCTGAAAGTGACTAAACTTGACAACAGTTGTGTTTTATGACAGCCTCTGCTTTCATGTCCCCAGCCGGCTTTTATATCATCATTTTTTCCACCCCAAATATGAACAGTTTCATATCTCAGGATTGGCAGAAAACAAATCCCTTTCTCAGGAATACATCTTAATGGGAAAAAAAAAGCGCTTCCTGTATTCCTGTAACTCACTGAGCCTTAACACCTTACTCTGTAATATTCAATTTCTCACTCACCACCAAGAACCCGGAGCACTGCTTTTTTTTTTTTTTTTTTTTTTTCATGTTCATAAAGGTTGGGAAAGAATTAGTGTTATGGAAGTAAACCAGATTAAAGGGGAATGTGGATCAGATTTGGTAACAGATGGTGTTGTGGAAATTAAAGGTTCTTTGCGAAGGGCCGTGGCAGCAGCCTCCTCCTGTTCCCCGTGTCTCCCTTCCGCGCACTTGATAGACGGGTATAAATCACAGCAATCCTGTCTTGACAGCCAATTTCAAGAATTTGATCTGGTTAAAGACACGGCTTTCCTGCTCCGTGCGGAAACCTGCCTCGATTTTATTATCACGCGGTACCCTTTCCTCTTTAGAAATCGGGCTCACCTGCCTCTTCTTAATGAAATTTTGCTTAATTACAGTTTTAGCTCTTTAGTGTTAATTACTTTTTCTTTCAATTCTGTATTTCCTAATGTCTCTGAGGGATTTATTTTCTCTCTCCTCCACTCTTTTGATTCATACATGTTTTTATGAATAACATTTTCAAAAAATGTTATTCATTTTTAGAATTGTCAGAATCTTCCCTTGAGAATCCTAATGACAAAAAGCATTAATGAAGAATTAACTTTGGTTTTCTTTTTTATAACAAATAATTGTTTTTAATTCACTTAAATAGCAGATTCCTGTTTTGTGTTTTCATTAGGGTTGGCTGTCTTTCCACCTCTTCCTCTCAACCTATCTCCTGACTAAATTGTTTATTTTAAGGAGAAAGATGCTGGTGCAGCATTGTAAAGTTTCCCAATTAGAAAAAAAAATGTAAGAAAGTTTCCAGAGACAATCCTTAAATGGAGCAATATCTTAACAAAATAATAATAATAATTAAAAAAGTGAGTGATGCAAGCTGCTGCCCCACCCCCCACCCCCAATCAGGTTAAAGAAACTTACCAAGTCACAGACTTGGGTGCAGTGCCCATAACCAGCCTCTTCTGAACTGACCTGTGCCAACCTAGGAAATAAAAATTAAAATATGGTGTCCAGACATAGGATCTCTGCATGGCTGGAAATAGTAAACAAATTGTGTGGATCAGCTCTGCATGGACAAATGGGGTCTGCTGCACTCAAGAGACCAGTCCTAGGATTGCTATGTAGCATTTGAGCTCTCTACCTATCCTGAAAAAGAAAACAGAAGAGAGGGACCCAAACCTTGGGCCAAAATAATCTGCAGAAATGAGGAGAGGATTCGCTGAGGGGGCTGCCAGCAGTTGGTAGAAACAGAGCTTCCTACTGGCAGTCAAATCAAATGTAGTAACAACTCAACGGCTCCCTGCTGCTAGCTGACAGCGTGGTGTCACGCACTGGGACAAACAACCACTTAAACACTGATTGCACAGAATTGCCCTTTCTGCCAGCACCTCCCACCTTGGGAGGAATGAGCACAGAAGAGAGTCATTTCTAGGAACACACCAAGAGGCTGGCTGCCCCGTCCAGCTCATATGGTCACTGCTCTGTCCTGGGCCCACCAGGGAACTAGTCTTCCCTAAATGTCAGTGGTCCTCGACCTATGGGTTTCGACCTCTTTGGATGATTGAACGACCCTTTCATGGGGGTCTCATATCAGATATCCTGCATATCAGATACTTACGTTATGATTCATAACAATAGTAGCAAAATTACAGTTTTGAAGTAGGAACGGAAATAATTGTATATTTGGGGATTGTCTTAGTCAGGATTTCTATTCTTGCACAAAACATCATGACCAAGAAACAAGTTGGGGAGGAAAGGGTTTATTCAGCTTACAGTTCCACATTGTTCATCACCAAAGGAAGTCAGGACTAGAAGTCAAGCAGGCCAGGAAGCAGGAGTTGATGTAGAGGCCATGGAGGGATGTTCCTTACTGGCTTGCTTCCCCTGGCTTGCTCAGCCTGCTCTCTTATAGAACCCAGGACTACCAGTCCAGGGATGGCGCCACCCACAAGGGGCCCTCCCCACTTGATCACTAATTGAGAAAATGCCTTACAGCTGGATCTCATGGAGGCACTTCCCCAACTGAGGCTCCTTTCTCTATGATAACTCCAGCCTGTGTCAAGTTGACACAAAAAAACCCAGCAGTACAGGGGTCACTACCACATGAGGAACCATGTTAAAGGTCACAACGTTAGGAGGGTTGAGAATTAAGGCTGAGTGTGGTGTCTACAGCTACACTGTGCTGGGAGAAGTGTTTGTGATGACTGTTCACACACACACACACACACACACGGTCTTAATGTCTCAATGTTAACTGTGTGTGTGCTTTTATGACAGCCCTTGTTCTCTGGGTCTACTTGGAGGCACTATTAGTGTAGCTTTAGTGGACTCCAATGCATTTTTTTAAAAAGCAATTATTTATTTATTTATTTTATGTACATTAGTACACTGTTGATGTCTTCAGACACACCAGAAATGGCCATCGGATCCCATTACAGATGGTGGTGAGCTGGGAATTGAACTCAGGACCTCTGGAAGAACAGTCAGTGCTCTTAACCGCTGAGCCATCTCTCCAGCACCCCCAATGCATTTTTCCTTTTTAAGAACTACGAGAGATCTAGAGAAGCATACAGGGGATGCTTGTCACTGTACAAGTGAGGAAACTGAGCATCCAAATGGTAGGTACTGTGGTCATGGGTGACACAGCCAACTCCTCGGGTAGACCCACTCTCTTCTACTGAGTCCAATACTGACAAGTCTGGGCTCTAAACGAGCCCAGAGAATTCTGCTATAGACAGTTCTTTTTTTTAAAAAAATCTGGTATTTTGAGTGACAAATAAGATTTAGAAAGTCCTTTGCATGGTAGTGTTTGGCCCTTTGGATGTGACAGAAAGCACAAGAGTCCCTCTGATCTGAACCCCGCTCTTTGATGGCTTCCCTTGGCAAGCCTGATGCAGAGTAAATCCCTTTCTGCAAAGCCCACCAGGCTGCAGAACAAATCCATAGTCACTTCCACAGCCTGGATTAAATAGAGGGACAACTCCTCCGCTGCCTTGCTGGGCCTGCAAGTGGGGCCTGTGTGCTTCTGCTTTGAAGCAGGCAGCTCAAGAAGATCCTTAGCCTCAGAGGCAGTCGCCCAGTGAATAATTAGCCCATTCCATCTTTCCATCTTTCCTCCTACCCCACACCTGATACCAACTTACTCTGCAGTCCCGCACAGCCCCGAGAGCAGCTGCCTTTTTATCCAGATGTTGACTTGCAGACTAAGCGATCAACTTAAAAGTATAAATAGAGTCGAAGGCCCAGCAGATGTGATATGCATCTCGGGTTATATTGCGACTCTTCCTGAATACAGGAGTTTTCATATGTGCTAAAGCAACCATCTTTTTTTTTTTTTTTTTAAAGTGATTCCTTCTCCACATTCAGATTGTCTTACTACTTACTGCAAGTCCCCCTGTTTCTGAGTAGATTTGCACACCCCTCATTTCTAAGTATCTGTCCTATCTCCCTGGAGGAAGCTGCTCAATGGGTAATAGGAAATGCTTTTGGAAAATATTGTATTAAAAAGAAAAGGGTGACATCCACTTACCAGCACTCCTGATAGAATTCGTATTTCCTGTTTCATTGTAGCCAAGAGAATAGGAAGAGACATTCAGTTAGCAGAGCTTTCCTTGACCTGTGTTTGATTTGTGAGAGTTCACACACGTCCTTGGAGTGTGTGTGCAGAGCATCTATATTCAACTGTCATTTTAAAGATCAGTTCACAGACTTCTTGTGAGTAGAACGTCTGTTTGTTTCTTCTCCAGTGAGACTCGAGAGAAGGTCTTCATTTAGCTGTCAGCTCCCAGTGGTCTAGACTTCTCTGCCGACTCCTTGACTGCTAGAAGACAGAATTGTCTAAACATGAGCAAACTTTATTGATCCATATTTCTGTTTGAAAGATGGGAAACTTGTAGAAGCAGTTGGCTCTTCCTTTCCTGAAGACTTGCTACAGAGGGAGTCTGCTCACGATGTAGTAAATCTCTAAGACCGAGCAAATGTTATATTCCGTACATCATACGCTTCATTCTGATGATTTACCTTATGTAGCTGTAGCTTTTCCATCCAAGAACCATCACTTTTAGTGATAGTCCCCACCCAACATCCAGGGCTGTTTCTCTCTACCCTGGGGCTGGTGACCCAGTTTACCCTGAGACACTTACTTGACAGTAGGGTACTCTAGTATAAAGACTTCCTACTCCTTGGTCTTCCGGTTTCTTGGAGACTAACTTGTGTAAAATAAGCATTATTCCTTGAGACAAAATGATTGTTTTCCAATATATATAACATATTGTGTCTGATAAGACACTTTAAAAGGTCTTTAAAATCTACAGGTAACATAACTATGGACAGCTTTAAGGACATAGTTAATTAACCTGCATTAAGAACAAATATACACACTTGTTAAAACACTTAATTTACCTCAATAGTATCGACTTAATGGCAGAATTTTGTTTAACCTAAGTGGTATCACCACCCTCCCCCCCACACTATTTCCAGTACTTGAATGTGATTCTGCATAATAGTTAATAGCCGTCATCAGTTAAGTATCATGTTAGTTATAAAGTAATGTCATAAGAATTGATTTGGACTTGGCAGTGGGAGAGAGTGCTTCCTCCAAAGCCAAGGTAGATGATTAGCAGGAGTTTGAAGTAGAACCGTGGTTCATATAAACTGTGTATTTTATGTACTTAAAGCTTACTCTGTGCTACATGAGTGCCCATTATATTAAAGAAAATGCCAGACAGTTAATTATGCAAAACTTCATGTATGCAATTACCTGGCATGACTATGCATTTAACAGTTTTATTGATTTGCTCTCTTGCTGTATCTAGAAGCTATAAACAAGAGACACTCACCCCAGGCTGAAACAGGTCCAAGAAAACAAGCTAAAGATAAATCAGACTACTAAGGACATGTGAGTCAGACGGAAGCCTTAAACACAGAAACCTTACATTGACGTACAACACAGGTGACATCACAGCACCTTTACTGTTCCTCATTCGTGATGCTGATGCTACATCACTCAGCAGTGTAGGAGCAAGAGGGGTTCCCTACATCAAAAGCAAATAATGGTGGTGATGCAGGTCTGCAGTCCTAACGTTAAGAAAACAGAAGCAATAGGATCAGGAGTTCAAGGACAGCCTCAACTACACAGGAAGCTCAAGGTCAGCATGGACTAGGCAAGGCCTTGTCCTGAACAATAAAACTGAGGGACTGGAGAGATGGCATAGCAGTTAAGAGCACTTTCAGCATCCCAATAGCAGACCACAGCCATCTGCTACTCTGGTGCCTCTTCTTACACACATATGTGCAGGCAAATCATGCATACATGTTAAAAAAATTCAAAAGTTGATCCTGAAAAACAAGTGAACAAATAAATAGCCAGTCTGGGTGCCAACAAGGCTGGCAGCAGTGGTGTTGGCTCAAAGGCATAGAAAATGGATGCTGATGTTTCTACAGTGATCGCTAGGTATAGCGTGCCCATCTCTTGATCTCTTGTAAGTTTGTGTGGTCTTCCAATTGTATCTCCCTTGCCATCTTTCTGGCCCTTCAGGGCTGAAAAGGAACAGCACCACAACCACCTTTTCATCTTCCTTTGTTCTAGCTGTTGCAGCAAGGACAACCCCACAGTCCGCTGGATGGGACTTTGAATATTGGAAGATAATTTGAGACTCAGGGATCCCTAAGGTTTAAACCAGAATAGCTGAGAAAACTCAGTGTGAGGAGAGGGAACGAGACTGTTGAATTTCAGGTTGGGTTGTTGTGTTTAAAGTCTGGAGTTCACGGGGAAAGCATCATCCAGACAAGAGGTGAAACCACCACTTCATGTCTTCTAGATTTTTCTTCCCCTATTTTGGATATGCTGGGGCGCTCCCTGCAGAGAGCTTTCTGATCACATAGGGCCCCTGGCTTCTTTTCTCCCTGTGGGAGCTGTGTCCTTATCCACAGGCTACATACCCAGGTCACTTTCTTGACATGGCTGAGTTAAGGACTCTACAGGACTAGACACACAAGTTACTTACCCAAGGATGCGGCATCACTGGATGACCGATCCAGTCATGTTACACAGAAATCCGTGCTGGTAAACAAGCTGCCCCTTTGACAATTAGACGGAGGTGCAAGCGTCTGTTGTCCGTGTGCTTTTCTCTTTGTGAGCATCTGGGTCAGGATTTATGATTCTCCAGCTATAGTGACCCTCTATCCAGTTAACCAGGCAGACCTGAAGATCTTTCCTATTAAAAGAAAACCCCCTCTCTCATTCTTCCCCAACTAAGCCAGTGTACCTTAATGCAATGATGGTATGTTAGACACAGCAGTTGTCAAAGCACCGTATTACCGTGAAGCCATAATGACACCCTGTCTCTCCAAAGTAGTCATGTTTTCTCAAATCACACGTTGCACCGTTGATTTCTGACATGACACTTCAGTACTGCTGCTTCCCTTTCTTCAGAATCTCCATTCACTCAACAATAGCAGCTGGAGCCCTGTTTCCTGACTAAGTGATTCACATCTCACCACTTTAGAAAGTGCAATTAGTCAGGGGTGGGGGGTGGGGAGGGGACAATACATTGTAAAGTATTGCTTGAAGTTGTAACTCAGGCTGCCAGGGGAGCCAGGCTCCGTCACTGGCTAGGCAGCCTGTCACTGGAGGAGATGGGGCTTTAGACCAGGAGCTTCTTCTAAAACATTAATAAAAAATAACTATAGGCTACCAAGAGCTCAGTTCATCTCTTAAACAAAAGTACTTCAATATTTCCTCTGATGAGTTCAGAAGATAGAAAACCAGCCAGACCCCTCATTACCCTGTACGGCAAATAGGTGGCAATCCCACAATGGCCAAGTCACCCTCCTTCATGATACTGCTTCCTTCCTGTGACTCACTGGTAAACACGCCCTGTTGCTGGTATCTGTGTTCTCATGCACACATATAGGAGAGATGTTTTTTAAAACATTTTGAATTGTAATGATGATAGGTATCTATTTAGAACCTCTATGATAACTCAAAAGAAGCAAAGTAGTAGAGTCTACAGGTAACTTACGTGTAGCTGGTAAATCTGCCACTGGTAAGATTTACGTGTAAGAGAAGTTCACACCTAGCCTGAGCGTGATAATCAAGATGAGGTAGGGGGACAACTTCACATTTCCTATGAGAAATATTAACCTTAGTATTGTTAGTAGTATTAGTATTAGTATTGGTATTGGTATTGGTATTGGTATTGGTATTGGTATTAGTTCTAGTATTAGTATTGAATTTTGTTTGGTTTTCCTTTTCTTGAAAAACATCTTAGAAACAGCCCAGGATAGCTTTCAACTCGTATTCCCCGGCTTCAACTCTCAACAGCAGGGATTACAGGCTTATGAACCTTTTTAAATTTGTTTTTTTTTTTACTTTATCTTTTGTCTTTCATGAGTAGGAAATAAAATCAAATTTCTTGCAAAATTATCTTGGTAAATAAAGTAAAGCTGTTTTCCTGTTCTCCCAATACTAAGGACACTGAAGTCCTCAGTAGATCACAGTCCCAGGCCAGCCTGGGCTAAAGCACAAGACCCTGTTTCAAAACAAACAAATGAACAGACAAAAAGCAAATACACATAGCAAAACAAGAAATAGAGGTATTAGGGACTCAGGTTTGGGGCTAGGGAGGTGGATCAGGGTATATGTGTATTTGCAGCAAATACTTTAATGACCTGAATTTTCTCTCTAGAACCTTCACTGTATAAGAACAAGCAAGCCTGTTCTCAGACTACACACATGCCATTACATGCATGTTTGTGCATGTGCTCACACGCACTTGCACACACACAAACATAAAGGTAATAAGTTAAAAGCTTATGGTTGAGGGCTGGAGAGATGGCTCAGCAGTTAAGCACACTGTTGCAAAGGACCTGGATTCAGTTCTCAGCACCCACATGTCGGCTTACAACCGTCTGTAACTCCAGTTCCAGGGCATCCAACACATACCCCTGGTCTCTGCAGGCACTGAACATGCACATAGAACCCAAAATGCATGTATGTAAACACTCAGATGTCTAAAATTTAACAGACCTTTAGAAAAGAACTCAAAATTTGAGGAATTGGATAAAACTAATTAATATTGCTGAAGAAATTGTATAACATCATTTAACAAACACAGTTGTCTTCCAAGCTTGGATCCTTTCCTTGAAACACAGACTACCCTGCAGGGGGACATGAATGGGAGAAATCTAACTTCTGCCCCTCATTCAAGCTTATACATTACCTGGATCTGGGGAAAATTGCAAGAAACAATTATCTCGATAATTATAATATAAATTGAATATTAACTCACAAATTGTCCTTTTGTTTCCCCTTCAGCAGAAAGTTTAATTGATTCTTTTCTTCTTCCCACTGTCTCTCTCTGCGCACAAATGTGCACCATAGTTAATGAAACAGTGCCTTTACTAAGCAGCCTGGTTTTCCTAATCTTTAATACCTAACAACAAAATCATTTATATAATCATTTATACAATCTAATTAATGTACAAATGATTATGAATATACTATGTTCTAACTAACTATAAGTTATATAAAATATACAATAATAACCTGCAGACTCCTACCTAGACAAGACTGAGAAGTAATCCAGCATTAAAGAGTAATAGTCAGGATTCCTGGATAGCATGACTTAATCGATATTGCGAGGGTTTTTAAAGTCCTTATATTTCGGGACATGGTTAAATTTCTCAAATTTTGTTCCTTATATAAAATTTTCATTAAAAAAATCAGTTCTGAGGATCAAATCCAGGACACTAGGCTAGCCCTCCACCCCTGAGCTGCATCCTATGGCCCCTCAATGTTATTCTTGATATTTCCCCTCTAGTCCATTCCCAGGGTTTCTGAAAGCTATTCCTCTCTCTTCCTTGTCCAATCTTCTCACCTAAAATAATAAAATAAATGTAAACTGTACTGAGGCTTTAAAATAAATATTTCCTACACATTTTGACATGTTATTTCTATTCATAATTCTTTACTAAATTTAGACCCTTTTTTTTTTTATTAATCCAATGTGACCTGAAATTTCTGCATTGACAGCACAGTGCCAGACACTGGGCTTATTCACATTGGCTACAGATAAAGCCATCATCTTGAAAACGGCTCTTTCTGACAAAAAGGTGTTCTTTTGAAATAAAGTCTTATTCAGTACATTCCTCTTAGAGTTAATGTGAATTTTAGTGCCTCTAATTTTAGATTGAAGTGAAGTCTAGAATAAAACCCACCAGCTGACAATTGAATTTATAGATAGTTGTGAATATTTCAGGCTTGAATAATAGAGCTGTAGAATTTCAGAGACGGAGAGCTGGAGAATTAAGACTGGCTGCGATTTTAGGTTATAATGTAATGGCATCTAGGAAGTGTTGAGTGTAATGATCTCAGCAGCGGTTAGGAGACAACTGTGTTCTTTGGGGGATTCTGTTTGGGCATCACTCAACAGGCTGGATCAGCGGCCAGGATGCGGGCGTTCTGTTCCTTTTCTGTTTACGGTGACCAGTAGAGGAGTTATGTGAGAAGCCAGAGCTGGCAGTCTCTGTGTGTGCCCTCTGTACTGATGCTGGCTTAGCTATTTTTATATATGCTTTTAGTTGTAGTGGGAATGAACTCATGGCCTCAAGCAAGTCCTCCTGAGCTACCCCCTCAACCTTTGTGTGTGGATTTTGTATATTTGTATGTGAGACAGCATTTGTGTTTGTGTGTGTGTGTTCATGTATGTACAGGTGCCCAGTGTGTGTTATCCTGTGTATTGAGGTCAAAAAACAACCTTGCTTGATAACTCTTAGATGCCGTCCATTCTTTTGCTTTCTCCTTTTTTCTTCACTTCCTTGTTCTCCTGTTCTATCTATCTATCTATCTATCTATCCGTCTATCTATCTTCTATCAATCAATTAATCTAGTCTATATCTATTTATCTATATGTATGTATCTATCATATATTTATATCTATATAAATTGTATGTATATATGTATCTATCTATATCTCATATCTATGTATATATGTATGTATATATCTATCTAACAATCTATCTGGCATTTTTCAGTCTGTCTTCTATCTATCTGTCTATCTATCTATCTTTCTATCTATCTGGCATTTATCTACCTATAAATTATCTATCTATCTATCTGTCTATTTGTCATCTAGTTATCTATCATATATATGTATGTATCATCTATCATCTATTTGTATGTATGTATGTATGTATGTGTGTGTGTGTGTGTGTGTCTGTCTATCTATCTATCTATCTATCTATCTATTTATCTAAAATTTTGAGACAAGAGCGTTCACTAGCTTGGAATGTGGCAGGTGGGTTAGGCTCCTGGCTATGGAGGCCCCAGCATCCCCATTTTTGGTTTCTCAGTCCTGGGATTACAAATGCACGCCACCGATACCCAGACATTTTGTTCTGGGTTTTGTTTCCCCTTTAATGTGGATTATGGGATTGAATTCAGGTAGCACTGTCTCTCTAGGCCTTGTATTTTCTGTTTGGAAACAGCATCTAAATTGAATATGCTGGCCTTAAACTCACAGTTTGTAGGTGAGACAAGTCTTAAATTTGTGGTTCCCTCTTCTCAATCTTGCAAGATTCAAGTAACATAGGGTTACAAGCCTGCTCCCTCAGGCCCAGACTTGTATGTTTCAAAGACCTTTAAACTATTTAGAGGTTATTTGCATGTGAGTGCAATGCTTATAGAGGCAGAGGGTCTGTAGGATTCCCTTGGAGCCAGAGATGCAGGCAGTCATGAGTTGAGGGTTCTGGGATCTAAACTTAAATATTTTTGCAAGAACAGTACATGCCCCTAACAACTGAGGTGTCTCTCTAGCCCTCAGACTTGTTATAGACTACAAGAAGCATTATTGAAAGCTCTCTTGGCCTCTTTACATTTTTACTCCAAAGCTTGGAATGAGGCATGAATTTATAGATGCCACTTTTTCCAATCCCTGGTTATATAATCTCCATTATACTTCAGACAATTGATTAATGAACAATCTTACTCATATTTCCAATAGGCAGAAGTTATTAATTAAGGGTGCAGTTTATGTTGGAAAAGAACCACATACAACCTACAGGACAAATTTAGTTTGTTTGCTTTCAGTTGTGATTGGAGTGACCAGATCTCGTTGAGAAGATCCTGTCTCCATTCCAGGGGCTTCCTTGGCAGCAATACCCCTCAACTCCTGGATAGGTTACTGTAAAGTATGGACTGAGATTTCAAAAGAGACAGCCAGCTAAGGTTTCCTCATTTTTCATAGATTGGTCTGAACACATGTTGTTGACATGTACACAATGGTGACTTAGCAGCTAATAGCTGCCCTGCTAGTTTCTGGCCCAGTTCCTGAACATTGACATCTATAAAGTTTAGAAGCAGAGAAGAAAGAAATAGGTCTATGGGGGACAAAGATTGAGATGAGTGATCACTAAGTTTGTAGAGAAAGAGAGAGAGAGGGATTCCTGAAGAAAGATGGTAAGTTTTGTGTCCAGGAAACTCAAAGCAGTGTCTCACTGGGGGACTGGACCAGAAAAAGGAAAGAACAGGGTGGTGCGGGCAGGTCATGGAAAAGTTAATTGTCAAAGCTATGAGAGAAAAGGAAGGGAGAGAGAGCATCTATGGTTTAGTAGCCAATAACTTCTAACTGGTAGCCCAGGATCATAGTGTAGGGGCAGGCAGCCTAGTAATAAGTGAGCTGCCAATGTAATCGTTTCAAATTAAAAGGAAGTCATGTTGTGGGGCTGCCGTAAGTCAAACCAACCCACTTTCTAATACCAACTTGAGGAGAGTGCTTAGCCCAGAGTATAGGTAGGGGGAGGAGGAGAAAGATCTATTAATCACAGTGCTCATTAGCAGTGGCAGGGCCAAGCAGATGCAGTGTGGAGAAGATGCTGTAGCCAGGACTGGCAAGGGGGATCGGGTTTTTTTCTTCTTTCCCTAGCTTTTGGGGAAGGGACAGTACCAGTGGATAAGTGAATTCAAGGAGATCTTTGGGTGGCTTTCTCCTTCTTTCCACACATGGTCATACAGCTTGGTTTCAGAAAGTAGAGAAGTTCCCACAGGGAAGAGGTGAAGTCCTGCCCCTGTGCTTTGTTTTTGAAACTGCTCACTTCGAAGAGTTAGGTAGACATTTCTAATAGGAAATTCCATAGTATCCTCCCTTTATCTAAAAGGGATTGAAACAATGGGGGGAGGGAGACATGGAGGCGAGCATGAAATTTGTTCGGTGATAAAATATCATTAGATTTATAGTGAAAGTGATAATCGCATCCATTCAGTTAAGCTGTGACTACTCCCCCAAATTCTAGAGAATACCATCACACATGGTGGGATCTCCATAAATCAACTTTCCACTGGGAAGCAATTATCTAAGTCCCTTTCTCAACGGTCACCTTTTCATAGTAGCATCTAGGGTTCTTAGAAGCTTGGCTAAGAGGGGCTTTACACTGTGTGAGGCAGAAAGCCAAGAGCACCAATTATATCTTTGCATCTAATTACCTTTATAGAAATCTACCTACTTAAGGGGCCAGTGTAGAGAGAGGGTGATGTGGTTCTTCTAGGTTAGAGGCATAGTTTGTTAGATTAGGCACCTCATCCCAGAGCCTTTCATAAGGTTATGGGGTTTTTATGCTCTTAAGGGGAAGTCAAGGAGAGGTCCATCATAAATCTAATTTGTCTAAAATGATGAGATTCTTTCCAATGCTACAGCACAGAATGTCTCAGATTTCCTGACTCACAGGTAGAATTACTGAGAGTCATCTTTCAACACTTCTCTTTTCCTTTCTCTGTCTCTCTGTCTCTGTCTCTCTCCATCTCTGTCCTTCTGTCTCTCTGTCTGTCTGTCTGTCTGTCTGTCTGTCTGTCTCTCTCTCTCTCTCTCTCTCATACACACACACATACACACACACAGACACACACACATACACACAGATTATTTACTAATCCATGCTATCAGTCTCCCACTAAGTTTTGTGAAACTGGTAAGCTGGTGCTCACAAGACATCCTTATGGAGCCTGAGAAAATCTCTGCTTTGTAGAAAAGAAAAATTGGATTCTGTTTATGATAAAATGAACACAGCATCATGATGTGGAGTGGAACACAGAGTGGAGATAAATGCAATTTGAGGGACGACAGGGACTTTGCAAATCACCACTGCTTTGTTGATCAATTCAGAATCCGGAGAGTCAGGGTAGCATTGACAGTGGTTCTTCAAGAGAAAGATAAAATAAAAGCGACTGGACCCTTAGAGCCTTTGTTTATGGCCTGTCTGGGAGCTTTGATGTAACCCTGTCATGCCCTTATGCTGATTACCTTCTTGTAGAACAAGAGATATTGACTGGAGAGTGAATGATGGGTAGTCCCAGCCCTTAGGAAGCACTCTTAAAGAGCAATGCCTTTAACATACCAATATGCTGCTCTCCGTACTCTCTGCCATGTCTTTGTGTCTACATTGTTGGGACTCAGTTTGACAGTCTCTCTCCTTCTCTCTCTCCCTCTTTGTCTCCCCCTCACTCTCAGGCTTCTCTGCAGAATGTCAAACAAAGATCGACACATTGATTCTAGCTGTTCGTCCTTCATCAAGACGGAACCCTCCAGCCCAGCCTCCCTGACGGATAGCGTCAACCACCACAGCCCTGGTGGGTCTTCCGACGCCAGTGGGAGTTACAGTTCAACCATGAACGGCCATCAGAACGGACTGGACTCGCCACCTCTCTACCCATCTGCTCCAATCCTGGGAGGCAGCGGGCCTGTCCGGAAACTGTATGATGACTGCTCTAGCACCATCGTAGAGGATCCCCAGACCAAGTGCGAATATATGCTCAACTCCATGCCCAAGAGACTGTGCTTAGTGTGTGGCGACATCGCCTCTGGGTACCACTATGGGGTCGCATCATGTGAAGCCTGCAAGGCGTTCTTCAAGAGGACGATTCAAGGTGAGTGCCAACGCACTCCACTCTATTTCTTTTCTTCAGAACTCATTCTCCCATTTCATATCATGCATAGGAAACACAAATATATGGACGATGTATGTAATGGTCCCTCCCCAGCTATTCACCATGCCCCTTCCTGTTTCACTGTGGAGTTCTTTGGAGGCAATGATTATGACTGCATTTCAGAGAGCATAGTAGGTCTGAAGAACAGCTGGGCAGTGCATAGTAGGTTCACTGTTCATACATTTCTCATAGATCTAAAGAAGTGATAAAATTTAAGCCAGTGTTGCTCGAATCTGCTTATGTTTTAAAGCTCCTTGGTGATTTCACCAACATGTGGATTACTGTGTCCTTTTTCCAGAATTTCTGGTTCATTAGACCTGTGATGGTCCCTGAGAACTTACATTCCTCAAAAACTGCCAAGGATGTGCCAAGGATACTGATCCGGGCAGTCCAAGGGTTGCAGTTTGAGAAATACCACTCTCAACATATTTATCATGAACTTGACATCTCTTCCTTGATGCTGGGTATATGTTTCCCATGTTTATGAATGAACTTATGCAAAAATTATACCAATGAAATTGCATTTAAGTATAAAACATATTTCCAAACAAATACCAATGATACATAACCAAACCTTAACAAATCTGTAGATTTAGAAATAGCATGATTACTTCCTGTGCAAAACATTGAATGACTGAAATTTTTATCTGCTTCCTTAAACTAAGCATACACAAATATAGAACCTAGCATATATATGCATATATTTATATGTATATATAAATATATATACACACATATATACAAATATATACACACATATATTTATGTGTATACACACACACACACACACACACACACATGCACACATACTCAGGCAGAAAATTAGTTTTCACTTTTTTGATCCCTTGTGACAGAATTTTTTGTTTGTTTGTTTTTTCAAGACAAGGTTTCTCTATGTAGCTCAGGCTGTCCTGGAATTTACTCTGTAGACCAGGCTGACCTCAAACTCAGAGATCCGCTTGCCTCTGCCTCCCAGCTGCTGGGATTAAAGGCATGCACCACCAACTGCCCAGCTGTGGCACACTTTTGAAGTGCATGAGGGGAGGAAAGAATAATCATTTATTAAGGGTCTGAAACACATCAATTATTCTGCTCATGCTACACACACACACACACACACACACACACACACACACACACAGAGAGAGAGAGAGAGAGAGAGAGAGAGTGAGTGGAGGGGATAGACAAATAGACAGATAGGCATAGGCAGGAAGACAAACACATGAATGATATGTCTATGCTGAGATTGAGCTCAAGGTCTTCTGTATGTGATCTACCATTGGGCCACACCCCAGTTCCTAATTTATGTACCTTTAACAGGCAGTCTTATACACAGAGTCTAATTTCTCACATATCCATACTTCTCAAGCTTTTCTGATTATTTGGAAGTTCTAGGAAACAATATTCTTGAATATTCTTCCAGTACCTGAACCCCCTAATATCTGTATTAATTTGTCTTATGTATGGTCAAGGCAAAGGAATTTTTGTCAGCTTCCTAGGTGATTCTTACTGTAGAGTTAGGGTAATGAGTCAGTGCCCTGGGCTGTGTTAATATACCAGTGGTTCTCAGAGTGTGATGGCTGTGTCAAAACTGTCAGCATCACCAAGAAACGTGTTAGCTATGCAAATTCTCAGCTTTCTTCTAGGCTAACCCAATGAGAGTCTCTGGTGTTAGCTTGGAACTCTGGGTCCCACGAAGACCCCTTGGTGCAGAGGTGGGAGAATGCTACCCTGAATCACACTGATGTTGATTTACCAATGGCATTTCCCCATATTCTTAGGCTTTTTGTGGAATATAAGTAAAGTAAGATTATTCAGACCCTTGATGGTCATAATACCTTGATTTTTAAGGTGCTTGCTAAGCACTGATACTTTTGACATATTTTAATAATGGTGATTTAAGAGTATCTTATTTGCATGTGGTGTAACTCCCTGCCCTTGCTTCTTGTCTTGTTTGTCACTAGGTGCTAGGGATGGAAACCAGCTTTATACATGCTAAGTCCATGCTAAAAACATGCTATAGTGTTAGTCCATACACATTTCCCCTTTCATCTGAGTTCTTTCTTGCAGTGTCTTTACTGGCTGAGAGCATAGGGCTTTCAGACAGCACACCAATATGGTGGCTGAGTGGAAGGCTCATTTTTAGACTCATGCTTATCAGGCCTGAAACTCTAGGTTCAATTGAACAGTTTTTCAAAAGCATAAACTGTTCAAGACTGAAACACTTTTCAGCCTTGGAACAACTTTTAAAAAGCATACACTGTTAAAGACATCATAGCTATTACATAATAAAGCAGATATTTCCATATACTCCTGTGGTTTGAAAAGAGAAATAAATCCAAGTTCATGTAGAGCATCCAGGAACTCATTAACCACTAACAGCTACATCTTTCCATTCTCTGGGTCAGAAGACCATGGTTTATTTTTTGTTATTAAAATCCTTGGATCATCTTTTAAACACCCATACCTAGTATCATACTAGGGACAATGCTTAAGGACAGATGAAATACAAAGTCTCACATAGAGGGTGTGGTTCAGTGACCCAGCAAGGACTTAGCATGGACAAGTCCCTGGACTGAATTTCTTTTACCACCACCAGGGACAACAATAAAACACATAAAGTAATTCCTTAAGGCAGTTGGGCCAAATTCATCTTCATCCCATTGACTGACAATTGTAAAAATTAAAGATAAATACACCTCAGATATTAGATTTGTTTTAGCAGCCCTTGGCCAACATTAATCTAAGGATTGCAGAGTATATAAAATTCAAATTGCTAGTAATTTTTGCTAAATTTGTGTAGCTTTTGACTTGACATGAAGATAAATGTTCTGGGATTCATGAACAGATACAGGCTAGGCTGATGCAGGTTGTAGACTCTCAAGGTGAAAAGCAGTACCATTTACCAACAAATATTTCTAGAGCCTTCATGACCCTGTCAGTGTGCTGGCCAGAATTTCATCTTCTCAACATTTTCTGGAAATCCTATTGCATCTAGGTGAATTCTTCCTATATAAGTCTTTTACCTTATAAGGACATCAGCTTCTTAGTGTAACAGTGGGGATTAGGCTACTCTTCAGTGTTCTTTGTTGAGACAGAATGTGTCAGAGGAAAAGAATACTTGTAGTTGTTGTTTATAGATTATTACTTTCACATAAGCAGGATAGTTACTGACTGAGCAGCCGCTGGCCTAGAGCCACCAGTGTTGTGGGCGTGATTACCCTTTAGGATGCTGACCGTTACCCAGAGCTCGAGGAACAAGGCACAGGATGATGCTTGGCATGGATGCAGAGGGTGGGTTTTCCTCCACATTGGAGAGAGCGAGCTTCAAGGATTTTGAGCAGGAGACAAAGATGTCACTGTCCCGATTAGCACTCTGGTCTTGCCCACCTGGCTGTGCTTGGAGCTGGCAGCTGGGCCACACTCCACAAGGCTGCCCTGCTAGCCGCATCCCCAGACTTCACACTGTGCCACTCACTTAGCCCCAAAAAGGCAGTGAGGCAAATAAAGGGATTAAATTGTGAAAGTATAATGTAATAATTAGGGCGGTAATTGTAAGGGAGATTGGAACAGACCCACCTTTTAGTGGCCAAACAGTGGAAAGTGACTCAACTCCAAAGACGCTGAAGAGGTCAGGCACATTACAGCCCCACATTTCCTTCCGTGTTCCTATGAGGAAGGGGCAGAGTATGGCTCTGAGGACTCAGGGCAACATCGAAGCAAATTATCATTGACAGGTAGTACTGGTCCCCTCCCGTCACTGTGAACTCTTCAGGGAAGGAACAGAGATTACATAACTCCCCTTGAGAAGCAGGCTGCCTACTTCTGTCTCTCGGCCCCGATGGCCAGGACATTATATAAGTGTGACTTCTGCCCCACCGGGGTCTGGTTCTGGTCTCTGTGACTTCCTGAGGGCCATGTGTATCCAAAAGCTAATCTGTGTGCAGTGCCTCTTAAGAGTCTTGCTTGCTACTACAATGAGTTTATTTGGTGGATTTAGTTGATGACTGGTGGGTAAGCAATGTGAGATTTCAGAGGATGGACCAGAAAACACATCCTATTTTATGGAATAAAAGGCAGCCCAAATCTAAAACTAAAAATAAAGCCAATTATAATCTTTAAAGTAAAAACATATTTTCAAAATGGTGAACCAAAATGGACAGATAGACAAACTACCCCCACAAAAAACCTCAAAGGTTGTGGTGCTATATACTGCCTCCTAGCAAGTGGGAACGCTGAGGCAGGAGACTGTAAATGAGACCCAGGCCTGGTCTATGTAGTAAGAACCTACCTTAAAGAAAAAATAAAAGGAAGAAAGGTGAATTGATTAGCATCATAAAAGTTGGAACTAAACAGTCCCTGAGGCATGCTCTGAGAACTGAGCATTGTCCTTTTCAACTCTGACTATGGGATTCTCACTTTTGAAAGGGCAATTAATTACGGATTTCACTGAATGCCAAGTGCAAAGGTATATTCTATTTATTAATTATTATCGAGGAACTACGGGAAAGGTGAGAAGTGGGTGGATTCAAGGCTTTGGTTTTGAGGCTCATTGCTTGGCTTGTGGGGCACGAAGGCCTCATACATGCTAAGCCCGCGGTCTCCACTTGGCTATGCCCCAGCCTTTAAGATTCATGAAAAAATACTTGCATGGACTTTGACACTTCTGTTAAAAGCAACCCTAACAACTGCTAGGATTGCAAAGGGTGCTGCGCTTCCATTGTTAGTAATTTGGGAGGTGGGTGGCTATTATTCTCCCCTACTCCATTCTACTTTTGGTTGTGATTCACATAAATAGGAAAGGTTTTATTCATCATTTTGTTGATGTTGTTTTTCTTTGTACTTAGCAATTTTCTCTGGATTTTTTGGGGTGGGGGTGGGTGGGATGGGGGGAAGAAAAACATACACAAAACAAGTCAATACATGTTACATTACTTTATTTAACAGAAAATGCTAGGCTGTTAAAGCTTTTATTCCAATATTAGAATGAAGAGAATAGACTTTATACACAAAGCCACCCCAAGTGCTTATTGGAATGCTACAGATAAAGTCCCCCTGCCATTTCAAAACCTAAATCATGTGCTTGAACATATAGGATTTGGGGCTGAGGTGCTCAGTGGTCAAGGGGAGAAGGTTTATCTAGCACATGTAAGACCCTAGCAATGCAGATTTATGTCCTGTCAACACACACACACACACACACACACACACACACACACACACGCGCGCGCGCGCGTACACACACACACACACACACACACACACGTACACACACACACACACGTGCATGCACACGCACACGCACACACACGCGTACACACACACACACACACACACACACGTACACATCATACACACACAAAGCATAGGAAAATTTAAACAAAGGAAAACAGAATCTTGGACCTTACATTAAGCATTGAGTTTCCCACTGAGCCTAGTGGTACAAGCCTTTAGTCCCAGCCCCTGGGGAATCTGAAATGAGAGGAGGTAAGTTCAAGGCTAGTTTGGGCTATACAGTGGGATCCTATCTATGCAAAAAGCATTTAGGAGTAAGTAGTTCATGGCCACATCCTTGCCTGACATGCACAAGCACCCATCTTTTGCCTCTCACACTTCAAAATTAAGAAACTTAGATGTGGAAAAAAAACCGCAAATCACACACACATACACAAAAAGCATCCATGGGGAGCTTAAGGGTTGAAAATCTGTTGGGACAGATTCTAATTTGAATACCAAGGCCTTTGACAGTACTTTGAACTTCTAGATTTTTAAACAGCTTAAGAAGTTGAATGAAACTGAAAGACCACAGACCCTAAGGCATATTCAATCCCAAGACACTTAATCTCTGCCTCATCCAGTACTTGTCAAAAATCTTCCGACCAGACCATTAGCATCCAAAGAAACAACATCCCATGTGGGTAAATATGTTAAGGTCATATGTCAGGACTGATGGCTGAATAAAATGTCCAATTTTCTTATTGGACCAAACACATTTTCAGTGGCTGGTAAGTCTTTTCTGCAGTTTTCATTTTGGAACTCCTGGAGAGTTTGTGTCCCAAAGTAGCAGGTGAAGATACATCCAGCAGTAGCCTATAACCCAACCACTCTCCTTCTACCTCTGCCCAACCATCTTGTTCTATTCATGTGTTGAAAGTTTTGCTCAACGTCTCTTAAGTCCAATAATCACTTCTAAACATCCACCCCAGTCACCCTGAACACACCTCATGACTAGTACTCACCAGTTGTCTTAGTTAGGGTTTCATTGCTGTGAAGAGACACCATGATCATTGCAACTCTTATAAAGGAAAACATTTAATTGAGGTTGGCCTTTGGGTTTTATGTTCTATCCATTAGTATTATGGCAAGGAAGTATGGGAGTATTTAGGCAGACACAGTGCTGGAGAAGGAGCCCAGAGTTCTACCTCTTGTTCCAAAGGGAAATAGGAAATGACTGAGTTCCAGGCAGCTAGGAGAAGGGTCTCAAACCCACCCCCACAATGACACACAACAAGGACTCCCCTACTCCCAAAAGGCCACACCTCCTAATAGTGCCCCTCCCTGGGCCAAGCATATTCAAACCACCACACCAACTATAGTATTTGGTCCAGTCCAATTTGCAAAAAATGTCTTCCCAGAGAGGTTACTCATATGCATTAGGGCTTGTGCCACCTAGTGGGCAAAGAGAGGGTCATAGGTACTTAAGATCTAGCTTGCATGGCAATTGTTCCATGCCATCTCCTTGGCCCCTTCACAAATTCTTTATTAGAGAGTCAAATTTTCCAGTATCCATAGTCCCGAGTACAAAGTGCATTGATAGAGTCCCACCCTACACCCTAAACATGAAGGTCAGGCACTGACTTGAAGGGTTTGCCTTGAGGAGAAATGACACCTAGCCTCTGCATTTGGTGCTGCCAGCAACTTCTGCCGGTGAATTATTTTGTGCTACTCTTTGTGGAAGTGGGTTTTGTGATCCTGAAGGAAGGTCTTGCAAAAATGTGAAATGTATGTTTTGTTGTTTTGTTTTTGTTTTTTAACCACTATGCACAATCATAGTTAGACCAGACTGTTTGTAGCAGTAGAGAAAATAAAAACTCATATACTGAGAGGATGTATCCTATGAACTTCCAAAGGAAACTGTTAAAATATCTCCTACTTAAATAGTGCATGGAAAAAAATAATTATAGCACTTTATAGTAAATGTCAACTTAAAAGCTCAGCTATGCTCTACAATTAAAATCCAAAATAATACAGGAGTGTCTGAATTGACTTCATAAATCTCTGTGTGATAATCAGCTTGGAGGCAGAATTTAAGGCAGAAGTAATATTTCAAAAGAATTGCTGTCTATAATTCATTTGCTTTAACTTCGAACTTGAACTAGTTTTTGTGGTAAGTTTAATTGGTTTTTCTGATTTTTCTTGCAGTTGATTCTAATTCTGGCTAATCTGTTTTGAATTACATTAATGTTGCAAATTCTAAATTACACATGTGATCTCATGCCTACCTTGTCCCTTGCTAGTACAGTGTTTATTTTCATAGTAAGAGTGTTGTGAACTTTCCTGTGGACAGAAAGTTCAACTTTCTTCCTCTTTGATCTAGAGAGCCAGCAGGTACAGATTCATTTCCCAAGGTTTTCTCAGACTGTCAGGGAAGCTGTTCTATTGCTTGGGCTGTTGAAGGACATTGGTCAGCTGACTTCTGCAAGAAATGGACCAGACAGTCGAAGTTAGATTGTTCAGAATATGAGCTTCCTGGGAGTGTGTGGACAGGGCATCTTCTCTGTCCTGCACTGACTGCTTTGTTTTACTTGTTTAGCTGTTTAAAAAAGTAAAAGTACTTCAAGCCTAAATCATAAGAACTCAAGGGCAAGGCACCATTGGGCTTCCTGGCCATAGTTGGGCTACATTCTATCTAGACCCAAACTCTCCTGCTGGCAACTGTGTAAGCTGCACTAAGCAATAAGGTTCATGCTGCAGAATTTCCTAATCAGCTTGTGATGTGCCCTTTATTTAAAGAGATGTTAAGATCGCAATGTTGATAGTGTTTGAATTGTCACACCAGTTTTGTGAGCATTTTTTCTTTCTCAAGAATCAGAAATTTTTGAACATACATGTATATGTTCCTATTTGTGTTCCTGTGCATATATACATGTATATACATGTGTGACTAGATGTACACATATGTGTGATGGTATATCTACACATATGTGAGTTTGGTTATATGTAAGCATATGTTATGTCATAACTAGTGAAGCATAGACAGAATCAGTGCAAATTCAGATAAAGTAATCAATGTTTGGTTTGAACTGTTGGCTTTTTGGACTATGTAAAGCAAGAGTGCTAATCTCAGAGATTAGGTTGCAATCTTCTCACTGTGTGGCTGTAGCTGGCCTCAAACCCTCAGTGCTCCTGCCTCAGCCTCCTTAGTGTAAGCATTACCACAGTACTCTGCCCCCCACCCCCATGGTCAGTTTGATCTAGAACTGGCAAATAAAAACTCAAAGATCCTTACTGCATTTTTCCTCTCTGGTTTCACAATAAAAACCCCCATTTCAGAAGCAAGAGCATCTAGTATTGTTTGCGTGTATTTCAGGAATGTGGTGTGCATACTGCATTTTTGGCAGCCACTTGAATGTGTGTATTATTTTGATGCCTAGTTTTCAGAGTGTCTGTTGCAGCTGGGAGTCTGTTGATAAGAACTCTGTTGTGTGGGGTATGAAGGATTCAGAGAGGAAATTCTAAAATTCACCAGTGTAATATTTATTTCATTCTGTGGTATTGGTGACTGAACCCAAGGCTCTTGACCCTTTGGAGGCAACTGTAAGATGAGCTATACTTTCAGCTGCTGTGAAACTCCTAGAACCATATTTAATGCCTGGCTGTATACACATTGTCAAATTATGCAAGCAGAATTAGCCTTTTGAGTAATCACTCTACAGCGTATCCAGGCCCATGTCCCATTACAGTGTTACTTCAGAGTGTATTATTATTATTATTATTATTATTATTATTATTACATTTTATTTTATTTTTGAGTTATCTTAGGGTAAGGATGTATATAGTTCAGTGATCGAGCAATTTCCTGTCACACACAAAGTCACACCTCCCATCCTCAGCAGTAAAACAGGCAATTATGCAAAGGGCTTCAGATATGACTCAGTTGCTATTCATGAACTTCTGGGCCCCATCCCTACAAAGAATCCAGGTATTGGAGCACATGCATGTAACCCTAGTACTCTGAAGGTGGAGGCAGGGTATCAGAAGTTCCTCACCCATGCAGCGATTATCAGGTCAGCCTGGGATATGTCAGACTTTGTCTCCAAAACAAAAACACAGTACCATAATTGCAATGATACAGGCCCAGTGGCCATAACTTAAAAAAAATACAGCTTTTAGTCATCCCTAAAAGCTCGCTGCAGACTTTGTATTGTAAATGAGACTCTAATATAGGTAAATGGAAGCACTCTGTCTATTAGTGCCCTTGAAACAGGGCCTATGTTACAGAACCTAGGAAAAATAAAGCTGTCACTAGTAATAAATTATCTTTACATATGCATATGGGCTCTGGGAATCAAACCCAGGTCCTCAGTAAAAGCAGCACACGCTCTTAACCGCTGAGCTAGCTGTCACTCTGGGCCCTGGCTCAGCGGTTTTGTTTTTTTTTTTTAATATGTACAGAGGTGCATTCAGAGCTCTCTCATTCATTCTTGTGAACTTTCTTTATCCAAATCTCTGGTTAGAAACTCTGATCAAGTTCTGGGACTGGAGCCAGTAGGAGGCTGGTTTCCTTCCTATCTGCCTCAGAGACACTCTCACTGGGAGAAAGCAGTCACTCTGCCTCTTTCATGCTAAAGGTTTCCTCCAGAGCTCTCCTGCTTCAGCCTGGTGCAGCCCCACCTGATTCCAGGAGGTTCGGGTCTGCCCCTCCAGGTCTCACAGACTTCCTGGCTCACTTTAACCCTGGCCTATTTGCCACGGAGAATTTTTGCCCTGGTATTGAGCTTTCTCATGGAGTGAAATGATCTGATGTTTTTCCTGCAGTTCAGTGGACTTTCCCCCAGTGCCTGACACTGTAATCAGTGTTATCTGTTGACTGATGAGGCTGGAGGTGATTCTTTGATTACTTGATAAACTCAAAGGAAGCAGTACCTTTGTTGACAAGGGGAGAGCTCTCCTTGACATCCCTTGATTAGAAAGCAAGTCTTTAAAAAAATGTATTATCATTGGTTTCTTCGAGGCAAAATTTCATACCTATCCTCATTTTGAACTTGCAGAAATCCCCCTGCCTCAATTCAAAGCCTCCTGAGAAGTTTATAGGCACATTATTTCCAGAATTATTTCTTTGTTTGTCTTTGTTTTTAAGACAAAGGTTTACTGAGTAGCTTTGAACTTATAGTTATATTTCTGTCCCCACTAAAGCATGCCTAACTAGTCATAACATATTAGTCCTTCTTAGAAGAAGCTTCAGCACACATCAACAGCTTTAGGGTAAAACTTGATGCTCTGTAGCTTAAATCTGCTTGCTTTTATATAATGAAACAATTCTCTTTCTTCCACAAAGCCAAACTTAGCTATAGATAAGTGGAGTGAGAGCAGATTAGAGTGTCCACTGGAAGGAAAGATTCAGAATTCATGAGAGTAGGATTGTCAGGTACTACTGCTGGTCAGGGTAACTTTCTGGTGGTCAGTGAAAAAATTTGGGTTAATGTGAGTCTTGAGACCCAGAAGAAAGCAAACACACTCCGTTAAAAGTCAAAAGTCCAGGGCTGAGGGCATGGATCAGTGGTAGAATCCTTGCCTCCTAATTGTGAGGTCTTGAGTTTTATCCTGAGCACAGTCAGTCAATAGGTCAATCAATCTGTCAATCAATCAATCAATCAATCAACCAATCAATGGTAAACAGACACATTTGAGGCATAGGGAGAGTTGTTCTCCTTTCTTGGTGAAGCCTAGAGTCATGGAAAAGTTTCTGATTTATTACTTAATAAACCTATATAGCTTCTAAGAACTTAAAGGTTAAATTAGTCACTGTCATGTGAACTGATTTAATCCATTTTCAATCATTATTATGGGATGTCAAAAGTTCTGGTCCTAAGTGTGCACTCGAACATTCTAGAAATTTCGCTTAAAGGCAAAAGTTTGGTGAGGGATTCTGGCAAAGAATTTGGAGCTTACATCCAGGTACATCTCTTTGCTTGATATTGGAGATTAAATCTGAGCCTTTGGATACTCACTGTTTTCCATGGAGTCCACCTTCAATCTCTAAGATTGTTATCAGTAGATATGATATTGAAGCTTGGTTTTAGTTATAGTAAAAAACATAAGTTTGGAACCTTAGCCACTTTAAATGTACAAAGTGATGGTGTCAACTGTGTCCATGTGGCCAAGTAGCTGATCGTTAGCATTTCAGCTGTGACCCTGGCACTCTCCCTCGACACAACTCCCTTTGTCTTCCTGCCACCATCCCTGGACAACTGCACTCACAAAACCATAACATAACCAATATCCAGGAAGACCATGCCGTGTTGTTCTTTTGGTGCTAGGGATGGAATGCAGGGCCTTGCAGATGGTAGGCAAGTGTTCTACCCTTGATTAAATCCTAAGCCACAGCGTTTATCTTTTTCTGTGGTTGTGGCTTAGGCTAAAATCCTCTAAGTCCATCCATGGCATGTTGTAGTATATTCCAGAATATCTTTTTGAAAACTGAATAATAAGAATCTGTTGTGTATATGAAGCTTTCTCCTAATGGACATCTAAGATGTATCTACTTTCTGGTTACATAAGCGTGAGTATGCAGTTGGGTGTGCAAATGCCATGTTCTGATCTGAAGGCCGAGACGAGGGGATCCAAATGTTCAGTGCCTACCAGGCTGCATAGCTCCTCCAAGGTCACCCTGGGCAAGTTAACCAGATCCGGTGCCAAAATAGAGGATGGAGATTACTCATAGCACACCTGCCTGACATCTGCAAGACTGACTTGATTCTACCCCAAAACCCCTCTGTTTGAATATATACCAAAGACTGGAATGTCTAGCTCAGCTATAACTACTTTTTTGTGGTTTTTGAGGAATATCTTTACTGTTTTCCATGCCACTGTAACCCCTTCTGCCCCCACATCCTTTTGAGTACTTGACAGTTCTTATTTTATTTTATTTTGTTTTATTGGATTTCCTAATGACTTTGATGTGATTGTTTAATTTTTTTTTTTTTTAGGAATTTCCCATGTGCCCAAATCTAAAGTTGGGTTGTTGTTGTTGTTGTTGTTGTGTCTTTTACCTCTTTGGACTCACAGGTAATCTCATAAACAGGCAGTCTACATAGTTTTGGTCAGTTTTCTAAGTTCAGTACAATGCTTTTATACTAGTTATTGATGGTATATTCACTGATTTGTAATAGTAATATAATAAAATAAGTTACAGGTGATTATGCGCCGTATGACATGGTTGCCAGGAATTTGACTCAGGTCAGGTTCTGCAAGACTAGAACGTGCTCTTAACTGGAGCCATGTGTCCACTGTTGTCAATACTGAATATATTAGTTTTTACCATGAGTTCATGATGTTTTGATGCTTCTCATAATCTTACTTCTTTATCACCCCAGGACATTAGTGATACCATCACTATATATTTCTCTAGGTGCAGAAACTGATGTGTTGGGAGCAAGTGGCCTTCAGAAAACCCAAAACCCACAGTCTTGGCTCTGACTTGTACATTTTAAAGGTCTTTAAAGCATTGGGTAATTTTAGATTGTATTTTTCTTGAGAGATTGTAGTCAGTGAGCAATTTTTTCCCCATTAAGTTGTTAAAATAAAATGAAAGTCTGGAATTAAGAATAGTACAAAAGCCATGATTAGATAATACAAAGGTTTAGAAAGGAGATGGTCAGGCTTAAGGCTTAAAACTACCCACTGCTTTATCATTCATTCCCAGAAATCCCTCAAATTTAAAGCTGAGAGCTCAACCCAGCTGTATTGACCCTGGGTTTTCTATCTGCGGCCCCTTATTTCCACACCTGGCTTGGCTAGACCCAGGTGACTGTGAAATAATGTGTTCATGTGTCCTCACTCACACAAACATACACAATGCACTCATACACACACACACACACACACACACACACACACACACACACACTCATCCCCAGCCCCCTTAGTTTCCAAGGGATAGGCTGATTTTACTTTTACTTTGGTTGGTACTTTAGTCAAAGACTTTCTCTAGCCCATGCTGGCCTGGAATATGGAATAATCTCTCTGCCTCAGCCTCTCTAGTGCTGGGATTACAGGGCTGAGGCTTCAGACCAGCTCTCCTCAGGCATTTTATTGATTGGTTGGTATTCATTGATGTGTGTGTGTGTGTGTGTGTGTGTCTGTCTGTCTGTGTGTCTGTCTGTGGTGTCTTTGCATGTGTGTCTGCCTATATGTGTGTGTCTGCTATGTGTATCTGTTTGTGTCTATGTGTGTGTATGTATATGTGTATATGTGTCTTTGTGTGTATGCATGTGTCTGCGTGCGTGTTTCTAGGGATGCAAGTCAACTCATCAGCTTAGCGGCACTCTCTCCCCCACTGAGCCTTCTGGAGAGCCCTCTCCTCAGGTTCTGACATAGAATGGCAGTCTACTTATACACACTTCACAACCACAGCAGCAGGCAGCTCGGAACTGGCATCTTGTCTCTCTTGTTTTCTAATAATAAATATTAGTCAGAAGGAGGAGAACGTTCAATTCTCATTGCAATAGAAAAATTCCATACTGTGGTGTCAAATCAGGTCTTGTGTTTGGCTTATCTAGCTATTTTATGGAAGAACATTTTAATGTACTTCCATCAATGTATCCCTGAGGAATTCCCTATAGCTAAGATGACCTTGAACTCAGCGTATGGCTGAAGGATGGCCTCTGAACTTCTGAGCCTTTGGCCTTTACTGCCCAACAGTGGGATTACAGGCATATCCCAGCAGACCTTCCTTATACAGTGCTGGGCTGTAGGTCAGGGCCAAGCAAGCTTTTTGCCTTCCAGCTGATCTACACCCTTGGCCTGCCTGCGGTTTAGCTCTTAGAGCTTGAATTCTGAACATTCCTTCCCAGCGAATCTGAACATATCCCACATTGTGTTCTGATGCGCACTCTAAGTGCCCGCCCTGCTCACTTCCTTTCATTCGAGGAAGGCCAGAGAGACGGCTAGATGGCCACATCTGGTGTCTTGACCACTTCTATTACTGAACTTGGATTTTGCTGATTGACTTGGTCTTCCTGTGTCCACCTCTGTACACGGGGATCCCAGGATGACACCTCCATACCTGGCTGTGAGGGCTGTGGGTTTAGTAACTCTTGCTTGTACAGCGAGCTCTTTATCATTGGCGTATTTACCCAGACCATCTTTTCTTTTAAACATGTATGTTTTAGAAGCTGAATATGTATACTTGCTTACAGCTGGCAGGAAGAGAAAAGATGATATTGGGTATAGAACATAGAAAATTTGGATTGTGGTCAGCTCAGATATGATGTTTCCTGCGGCAGTGGCAACCCTTCTATAAGGATTTCTGTAAGTTCATCCTTACCATTATAGAAACTTGAAAGCTGAGGTGAGGGCTAGCAGCTGATCACTGGGAGAATACTTGCCTAGCAAATGTAAGGGCCCGGGCTTTGTTTCATTTTGAGTTTTGAGACAGGATATTACAGTGTAGCCAAGGCTAGCCTCAAACTCATGATCCTCCTGCCTCAGTCTCCATATGTATCTGCAGCAAACACATTTTCTTAGACATTTACCATGTCCTTTTAAATGTGTTTTAGAGCATTCCCTGGTGACCATGGAGTCAACTCTTTCCCTTCGTGAACAATAGCATTATTCTGGGATCTTCAAACTGCTTTGTGTACAACCTGACACCCGTTGCTTTGGCGATTTGCTCTGTTTGGTTTCTGTGGAATTAAACTGGCCACAGACCATGGTGGCCCCAAGACCAGATGAAGGATTTCTTTCTGAGGTGTTGAGAGATTCCTCTCTCTAAAAGCAACTCAATCCTACCCCACAGCTGCCCTGGTCCCAGAAGGCTGACAACAGCCAAGGACAATGCCAAGAGCCACCCTCACCCTCTCATTCCCAGGCTCCTGTGTCAGGCTTCCAAATGTCCTTTCTGTCCAACAACTGTAGCAACAACAAGGGCTACACAAAGAAACTGCTCAGAGCACAGCGTGGGTGCGACATGTTTCTAAGTTGAGCAACAGTCAGTAATGACTTTTAAAAGATTAGGGTTAAGCAGAACGGCCTTGTACTTAAGAGTGCAGGCTTTGGAGCAAAACTTTCTGGGTTCAAACCTGCCTCAGGTACTTGCAGGCTTTGTGATTCCTGGTATGTAGCCTAGACTCCAGGCTTACCGCTCCATTACCACAGATGGTGTTCCTGTGTGCATGGCATCCCAGGCTACCTGGACCATTAGTGTTTGTGGCTATGGCCCTTTGTGTTGGCACCTGAATAATCAAGGGTACCTTTAAAAACCACTGGGACAGATGTTGAGATAGCTTGTAAAGGGGATGAATAAGTATCCTTCCCTCCGTGGACTACAAAGTCACAGGGCTCAAATAACTGGAGTGTAGCATCTTTCTGAAGAGACCTTGTAATCGGTATACCCAGAATGTAGCATTAGTATGTATCTTACCTTTTGAAAGCTTTTTTTCTAAATGTTATACCCACATTTACATTTAATACACACACACACACACACACACACACATGAGACATTATAGGCTAAGAACCTCATGAGGGGGCACATATTGTTTCTTTACTTTCTGAACATAAACTTTCTCTTCTTCCCCCCTCTCTTTTCTTACTGTCTAATTTTTAGATGAATAATTGAGTCCTAAACTCTAAAATGGAGCAGTTGGGAATAGAATCCCTAAAAAGCAAGTTGGGTAGCTACTGTGGTTTGCTCCTACTAACTACTCAGGTCCTCTTGAGCCCAAGGCCAACCTGGGCAGCTTATTGAGATGCTGTCGTGAAAGTATTAACAAATAGCAAGTGTTCTCTGTGTTCTGTTGACTTCACTGTACACAGACCTAGGATGCCTCTGTCCTGAAGGAACGCATAGCTGGGATAGAGACACAGTTAGTTCACAGAGACAGAATTAAACTGAGTAAGTACCAGGGAAGAGCTCGCTGCAAGTCGAGCATCAGATGAGGTCTTAGGCTTCTGGGAGCCCTGGAGAACAGCTGTGAAGGTACAAGCACAGAAGACTGGAAGGGAAGAACATTCTTGTCTTGCCAATAAGCCTGCAGTTCATATGAGGAAGCAGCGTGTGAGAACAGGAGAACAGAGGACCACGTCATGGCTTAGACAGTCTGTGAAGTGAATCTCAGACACTTAAGCCACACCTCCTTGTAAACACTCCCATCCCCTCCCAGGAGGGTCACCAAAGGGTGACCTTCACTGAGCATGATTGCTGTTTCTAAACCTTCACACCTGATCTAGTCCCACATCAATTTCTACTAACACCTCAATGTCCACCACCTTGATGCACACCTTTGTGGGGGTTCTGGAGGCTCCAGGAAGCACCAACCCTGCCTGATTTACACTGGCTTGTGGATTGAACCATGGGCTTCCTGCCTGCCAGGTTAGGAAGGCTTTTCAACTAAGCTACGTCTCCAACCCTCTCTCTATATCAGTGAATCATTCGCTTGTCTTTAAGGCATATTTCATTCCTATCTGGGAATTAAGTCGGTGCTTCATGTCCAAAGTTCAGCAATATGTGCTGCCAGGCCATTGGCTCTTATATTTTCAGGTCAGACCTGAGGTTAGATCTTGAGAACAGATGGGGAAAGACAGCTGGGTGTGGCTGCCTGCATCTGTGACCACAGTAAAGGAGACGAGGGTCTAGAGAAGGGAGAGGGAACAGACACCACAGAACAAGAGAGTCCCTGGGTCTTGTTGGCCAGCCGGGCTATCTGAAAGAGACAATGAGACTCAGGTCCGTGACAGAGTCTGCCTCAAGAAAATACCATGGAGAATGATGAAGCGGACAGCAATGCTGTCCTCTGTGCACTCACACATACGTGTATGCACACACGGGTGCTCCCCCAAACTTCCATGTGTGGTGATGTGCTAATGTGCCATGGCTATCATCAACAGCCATTTGGCTTTGTTAATAAAACTCAGGCAAGTTGGGGGAACAGACAGTGGCTTTGAACTTGACCTGATCTTGGTGACAAGAGAGGATGCTTGACAAAGAGGGCTCACTTCAGAGTTCTAGGTGCAAGGGCATGGTTACCCCGTGGGGGCAACGCAGACCAGAGTAAAGGTTTGACCAATATTTTTGTTTTGAGATGCCATGCTAATTCCTATCCCCCAGCTTGTTCACTACCAAAGTGTGAAAGTACACCAAATGACTGAAAGGGACCCACAAATTACCCACTGGCACTCTGGGCTGGAGCTCCGCACACACCCCGTTATTCCACACGCCAGCAAGCCGCCAGATTCTGTTAAGGACTAAGTGAGGAAATTACATCGCCTGCAAACTAATTGTACAAAAGACTCAGAAATAAGTAACCAGAGACCAGGACTTTGTGCAAAGCTGCCAGGAGATATTACAAATTGCTTCATCACTCCCGGCAGCCTGGCGGTAGGACCCCAAGGTTCCAGGTGGATCCTAGTTCTGAGGCACAGTGCATTCCCCCAGCTATTGACAAAACCAGGGAAAGTCCAGCCATGTCATTAGCAGCTGCCCAACTCAGTCCCCAATGCCATCTAACAAATGTGTCCCAGAAAATCATGAGCTATAACTCCATGAAAACTCTTTGTCTACAATAAGAATGCATGCTGGGAACAGGACCGTTTGCTGTCTCCTGGTTGTTCCAGATACCCAGATACACTCGAGATTTTAAAATTTGGATTATTTATTTATTTATGTGTAGTTTCTACACAGAGACTTGGAGGAAAACAAGTGTCCCATAGAGAGGCGGTGGTCCAGTGGGAAGAAAGTCTTTGAACCATTACCAAAGTGTCTGCTACACTGTTATCCGGGTACTTGGGAGTGGGACTTTTTTTAATATAAAATGCCTCTTTTTAATTGACTCCTAAAAGCAACAGGGAAGGTATTTGAAGGGTAAAATCACAGTAGCCTGTAACACCGATCAAAGATGTTGATGGCTGGGTGACCACAGACAACAACAGCAAGCCGAGGAACTCCATGGGAGGCCTTGAAAATGAGGTTTCCCTCTAGCAAATCACTTAGTTAGAGCCTTGCTGACTTGTTTTTCCAAGTATAAGCCAGGGTTACTTAGTGAGATCAAGGTTAGCGTCTTCCTGTGTTAAGACTTCCTTAAGACAGAATGTTCATGAGGATCCCCAATTCATTGTAAACGATTTCTATCCCCCTAAATTGAATATATAGACATACATATGTGTATATGTGTGTGTGTGTGTGTATGTGTGTTTGTGTCAGTATTATGAAGGACACATATATATGTAAATATGTTTATATATATTATGAATAATATATGTATGTGTATATATATTATAAAACACACACACATATATATATGTGATATATATATATTATGAAGGATATAAAAACGTGGAACTGCTTTGTGAAAAAAGATTTTCTATTAAAGGCTTATTCCATCCCAGCCTGACCTTGAACCTCCCACCCCCCTGCCTCTACCTCCAGAGTACTAGGTTTCAAGCCTGTACCACTGCTCCCATTTTTAAAGTGCTGCTGGATGAACCCAGGGTCCCTGCATACTAAGTATGCACTCTTCCACTTGAGCTTCACTCCTCGCCCCAGCGTGGGGAGGCTGTTTTAAAGATGTCTCTCCATATCCTGTGGCATTGGGAAGAATCCTTTACACCGGTGTCTTTACTGACTCATTTTTCATAGCATAGTTCAGACATTTTTACCTATGTGAAGATGTCACTGACTTTCCTAAATATAATCTCTCTGAGCATGCACGCACATGTGAGTGCGTGCCTGGGTGTATGTACGTGTGGGCGTGCATATGTAAGTGCATGAGTACACATGCACATGTGTATGTACATATGTGTGTGTGTGTGAGTCTGTGTGTATATATGTGTGAGTCTGTGTGTGTGAATGTGTGTGTGAATGTGTGTGAGTCTGTATGTGTATGTGTATGTGGTGAGTCTCTGTGTGTGTATGTGTGTGAGTCTCTCTCTCTGTGTGTGTGTGTGTGTGTGTGTGTGTATGCATGTGCACATGTGTACACATTCCCATGGAGAACAGGGGTCAACCTTGGGTATTACTCCTCAGCCACAGTCTATTTTTTCTTCTTCTGAGACAAGTTAGCTCACTGACCTGTGGCTTGCCAACTAGGCCAGACTGACTGGCTGGTGAGCTCTGGAGCTCTGCCTGTCTCTACCTCTCCAGTTCTGAGATTACAAGCTCAGGACACCATCTCACCTTGCCTCCCTCTCCTGAATTGTGACAGCCATTGGCTGGAGATGTGTATACTTCCTAGGAACTGGCTCCTGTTCTCCACTGTCTTCCTGTCTAGCAGGTATCATGCGTATGCAAAGAACTAACAAAAATAAGTCCTGCCTGTATGAGATGACAGTACTTCAGAAGACAGGCATCCCAGAAGTCATTTCCTGCTAGAATGGTCTGAGAGGTTTTCATAAATGATTGGAATGGAATTGGAGTTGAACACTGAGTCTTGGAAATAATTTTAAGAAGAAAAGAGGGGCAGAAATAGATCATTCTCAGAGGAGAGTCTTGAAGGACATGCAGCAAAAAAAATATGAATAAATGAAATTGGCTGGATCTGAAAGTTCATGTGAGGTAATAATTGTGATATTGCCAGAAAAAAGTAGATGAGAGTTATATTGGGAAAGGACCTTGTGGTAGTTGGATTGCTTCCATTTAATTCAGAAGGGCAGCAGTAATGTGCACACGAGCACACATACACATGTGTGGTGCTGGGGGTCAAGCATAAGGCCTTCAACATGCTAGGCAAGTGGTTTCATTGTATTTTATTTATTCTATTATTTATTTCAGGGTCCAAATGGACCTGGAACGGAGGGCAGCCCTCATGCCTCATCTTCCCAAGTGTTGGGATTTATAGCTGTGAGTAGCAAGCTCAGTTCCTTTATTTTAAGTTAGGGTAGAGGGGTGATCGAGGGAGTCCTAGGAAGACAGTGCAAACAGTACCACCCATCCTGGACTTAGGCAAGAAGGCCAGTGATCAGGACGAGGAGCCTGTGTAGGGCCACATGTACAGGGCCACGTGTGCAGGGCCACGTGTGCAGGGCCACGTGTGCAGGGCCACGTGTGAGCCTGCTCCTGCTCGACAAAATCCCTTGCCATAAACGATGAGGCCAGAATCTCCGAAGATGGATAGAAGGACAGCCAGTCCCATTGCATGTGTGGTGCTCCAGGTAGCAGAAGATGATACCACTGAGCTGAAGGCATGAGACGGATGCTCATGCCTCCATGGGAACATGAAAGCTTACATCATGCCAAGTTTAGCGTCTGGGAATGGCTAGACATGATGTGTGACGAGCGTTTGTTCCCAGTGATTGTAATTGTTATTCAGTCATCCCTCCACAGGACATGTTAGAGTTCTCTTTGAAATAAATATGGAGGAAATTGTAGAGAACATGAGGTACCAGGAGCCGCACACTAGATCACCAGCATTCAGTTAGCTACTCAGGAGGCTGGGGCAGGGCTGCAAATTTCAGGTCTGTCTGGAGAACTTAGGGAAACTGTTTCAAAATGAAGTCCAAAATCTAAAAACAGGATTGGGGCTATAGTTCAGTGCTAGAATACTTTTGACAGAACCCAGGTTCTATCTGCAAAGCCACAACAAAAGCAAGATTAGAAAGGAACAAAATTGTAACAAAGTTCTTTCTATACAGATTAGATTTCTGGGGACATTTGTAAGACACCACTCTTATTCCCAATCTTTTTATTCTCAGCTTTGACAAAGCCAGCATTACACTTTCCTTACTATTGCCTGTCTTTTATTATTAATTATTTATTATTATTATTATTATTATTATTATTATTATTATTATTTAGTGTGTGTGTGTGTGTGTGTGTTACACCATGGTAGTCAAGTATGAAACCCAGGTTTCCAGGACTATATAACATTTACTGCTGAGCTATTTTGCCAGTCTTTTCCTGGGTAATATTTTTTCTTAAAAGAAATGTTTACTAACTAATACAAGGCAAGTGAAAGCCGGCATTCGTGTGTGGAGGTTAGTGGACAATGATGTGGAATCAATTCTCTCCTCTGTCTTCATATGGGTTCTGGAGACTGAGCTCGCATGGGCTCACATGGTCAGCCGTTTGCGGCTGCACTTCCCCAGATGAACTATCTCGCCAGCCCCTGAGTGGTATTTCTGAAGATGGTGACGGTGAACATTCCTGTTAATGCAGTTAATATCACTTCTATTATCTAACCTCATTTTAAAAGTAGTTGCTTTGAATTAGAATGCTAATTTAGCCAGTCAATTTACCTCAAGTTCTAATGCTCAAGACTTTTTTTTTTTTAAAGTCATGCATACTTAACCAATTTTCTGTAGTTCCAAGTGGCTAGGTATAGCTTCCTGGTGAATTAGCAGTTGGCGAGTAGTGGCGCCTCTGAACAACCCGGCAAAGCACTAATGTGATATTTAATGAGGACACATCAGTCCACAGAAAGGTAGTCAATATAAATCAGTGTTTACAAAGTGTGATTAACTCTGAAATATTTCATCAATGCTGTGGTCCCAGGCAGCCTTCTATGCTAATTACTTGGATCTGCGCATGTTTCTGGGGACTCGATGGACCCTGAGTACAGCAAGCATGGAACAGCAAAATTGCAATTATGCCTGGACCGTCTCCTATGACAATTTATGCGTTTGGTGTGATGACCTCCCCCTTCCCAAGAGGGCAATAAGCGGGATGCATTTTCATTAGGTTACTAATGCACTTAATCACGAGGGGAAAGGGTTAGGAAGTAGCCAGAGACCTTCAAGCACTCTGCGGCGGGGCTGATAGCAGAGGCAGCCTTTATTTTTCAAGGCAGCTTCTCTACAAGCTGTGGCCGCCAAGAGCACACACCGCACGTGCTTCATTGTCTCAGAGAAGCGCTGGAAGTTTAGATCTTCTGTTTACACGTTGTTTTTATTTCAGGTTCTTACATATGGCTGAAAATGATACAGTCGACTATTAAAACTATAACCTTGACTAGTCTGTTGCTATCAAAATTCCATGGTGCTTGGAATTAATTATGCAAATACTGTCACAAGCATGATGAAGATGGGGACAGCAGTGGCGGCCATTATTCCCTTCCTCCTCACTCTGAGCATCCCCAGGAAGCATCCTGGGTAGCCCTGCCTGGCCAGCCTGGCAGGAAGGGCTGTGACATTGCTGCCCTGCATGCCCGGGGCTAATAGTAATATCGTACATCAGACTTTGGATCAGTGAGCTCTGTGAGGTGTGTTCAACCAGAAGGACAAGCAGATTTGTCCCCAAACCATGAGTCACCATAGACTGGGACTGACATGTAGGATCCAGATGTGATGCTTTCTTTGTATGTTTGTTTTGGTTTTTTTTTATGGTTTAGTTATTTTATTTTGTGTGTACCTGTGTATGCCTAGTTGGCTGTACATGCCAGCAGAGTCCAGAAGAGAGCACAGGATCCTCCGAACTGGAGTTACAGGAAGTTGTGAGCAGTTCCACGTGGGTGTTGGAAGCAAGCCTGAGTTCTCTGTCAGAGCAGGGGGTGCTCTGAACTGCAGATCCCGCTCCCAGTCTCTGGTGTTTTTGAGCACAGTCTACTTTGGAATCTCCACTAGAAGCCGGTGCTCTGTGTGGCTGGCTTGCTTGGTGGTGCCTGTTGCCCCTTTCCTACACTCTGCTAACAGTCTTCCTCAATATTCTTATACAAAGGAAATCTCGTTGTAGAATATAGTATTAAGAGGCTAATATAAATCTTTTTTCCTTTTCTTTTTGTTTGTTTGTTTGTTTGTTTTTGAAAACAGTCTCAGCTGGGCGGTGGTGGCGCACACCTTTAATCCCAGTACTTGGGAGGCAGAGGCAGGTGGATTTCTGAGTTCGAGGCCAGCCTGGTCTACAGAGTGAGTTCCAGGACAGCCAGGGCTACACAGAGAAACCCTGTCTTGAAAATACCAAGGAAAAGAAAAAGAAAACAGTTTCACTATGTAGCCCTGGCTACCCTAGAGCTTAAAGCGCAGTCCAAGCTGCTTTGGACTTGTGGGCATCCTCCTGCCTCAGTCTTTCTGGAAGTGCTAAATTATGTCCAACTGTTTCCTTAGAAGTTTCTTCTGTGGCTACAGCAGCGTATCCAGCTTCCTGACATGTCTTTGAGGTCACATGACTTTGGGGTTGGGGATTCCTTTTCTTTGAGATGCATCAATCTCTCCTGGCCCACCAGTCTGATGGTCTCTTTCCTTCCAACTCTGTGCTACAGGTAACATAGAGTACAGCTGCCCGGCCACGAATGAATGTGAGATCACAAAGCGCAGACGCAAATCCTGCCAGGCCTGCCGCTTCATGAAGTGTCTCAAAGTGGGCATGCTGAAAGAAGGTAAGCAGGCAGCTCACAACCTCGCACATCCGGGTTTGGTGGGCTGCACGGGGGGTTGGGGGCTGGGGGATGGAGGGGGAGGGCCTCCCAACAGAGCTCATGACCATTCCTGTGGATACTAGGAAAAGGTGGAACAGTAGTTACCTTGAACACTCTGAAGGCCAGAATTTCTAATTCTTCATGCTAGCATCTTGACACCAGCCAGAAGGTAGGACCCTGTGATGTGACTCAAATTTCCCACTATGGGGCTGGGCCTGGTCCTTTGATCTTTACAGATACAGAGAGAAGATGCAGACAAAACAAGAGGCTACCCACAATGCACCCCTTCTCATTTGTCTTTTAAATACTAATTTTGGGTTTAAGGTTATCTTTATTATTACTGAGTGAACACTACTCCTGCCTTGCCCCTATAATGGCTGTGCATGGTTTCGGTTGTGGAAAACATCCACACACAGAAGATAAGGCCAGTGAGTGTGCATTCTGTGTCATGCATGCTGGCTGCGCTTCTCCACTTGATGGTCCCCTCAGGGAGAACTGGCTGCAGGGGACATTCTGCTGTCCCGCATGTGTTAGAGCGCCCGACCTACTGTGCGCTTCAGCTTACTTAGACAAAGTCATAATTCAGTTGTGATACAGTAAAAAATTTCCTTTTTCTTTGAGAAACCCGCCTTTACAGAGGGTTTTTGTTAAATCTCTGTACAAGCCTATTTTGCAGATAAGCATGGACTTACCTATTTGTATTCAGAAAGTTCATCAGAGCTTAAAGCAAACCTGATGTTTCCATAAAACACCAAGATGAGCATGTGGTCACAGAGAGAAGTTTGAAACCAAACTTAGGTGAATTATTTATAGAAATACATAGATTTGGCTACATCAGAGTGTATCTATTGCCAGTGCAGATTCTTCTCCATTACCTTTCTGTTTCACATTTTAAGTCCACATATATGCACACCATAAGTTTTATGATGAGCCTCACTAACTGCAAAGGTTCTGGATTTGTGTAATTCCACCTGTGAGAGCTGTGCCTGTCCTAGACCCTCTCTGTGGCGGTTATCACAGGACAATAAGTCAGCAGGTTGGATAGAGGGACAAGGAATTCCTGTCCTAGTCCTCTGGCCTTTACGTGTCTCTTGCGAAAGGTTCAGCCTGCTCATGTTCTCCATCTGCTCTTCAGCTTGGCGCTTCCCTTGGAAACCAGCTGTTCACAGGCAAACTTGCAACTTTAAAGTGTTGCAGGAAGGTGCCTAAGATAGGACGTCCAGCAGAAAGATAAAGGAAAGAGACGTGTAGCCCTAAGATTATATATGGCAGATATGATATATGAATATGGAGGGATGGAGAGAGAGCCCGTGAGGAGTAGGGTACCAGAGGCAGACCCATCCCCATGAGTTGTAAGCACAGAGACAGGAAGGAGGGTCATGGGGACTGGTGAAAGATTGACACTGGGTGTAAAAATGAGAAGGGGACACTATGACCTTTAATTTTCAAGCCTTTGGCCCCACTAGATTTCATAAGTAACTATGACCTGTTCTCCAGTCCATCTGGATCTCCTCCCACATATCAGGCAGGCTACTGTGCCACACAAGTTCCTTGGTTGCTGATAAACATGTATACAAATTTGCCCAAAGGTGTCCCACACGGAAATGACTCCTTGGGGTACCAGTGTTCCGTTTTTACATGAGAAGCCCACTGGGTACAGAGCAGTGGTTCTCAGCCTCTTCTGCGATCCTCTGATACAGAGTCTCACGATGTGGTAACCCCAAACATAAAATTATTTCTGTTGCTCCCTCATAACTGTAATTTTGCTACTGTTGTGAATCAAATGTAAATATCTGTGTTTTCTGATGGTCTTGGGTGACCCCTGAGGAAGGGCTCACTGGGCTCACCCACGAGGGTCAGTACCCACAGGTTGAGAACCACTGCTTTACCTCACGATGAGGATGGTGGTGGTGGTGGTGGTAGTGATATATTATTTTAAGGTGAATGACTTTGCTTAGCCAATGCTTTAAGCCCTCTGGCAGAGTAGCATACACAAATTAATTCACAGGGTAGAGCAACCCCCCTCTCCATTCCGCAGAAAAATCTTATAAAAATGTAATTGAGAATGTTGTAAGTGATGGAGAGTGGGTTGTGGCCTTGATCATCTTTATATTCCCACTTACCCTGATTGCGGAGCGTTCAACCAAACTTGTGCTCATAACAGTAAGGAGAGTAAAAGGTGGCAAGACCCCGAAAATTGAACTTAAAAAGTAATCCATTTGTTTAAATATAATGAAAAGTCAGTGGAAGCCTCGTTTTCGTAAGCATACCTCAGGTTCGGTTTTGTTTTCACAGTTTAGTGCGTAGAGACACGCCCCCCCCCCCCCCATTTCTCAGCAGATACGAGTTTTTGATTAGTTTGATTTCAATACTGTAATTTAGCCATTGGATTGCCGTTTCGACTTTAAAGATGAACAGGCACACAGCTCTTAGATCGTGTTTCTCGCAGTCTCTCAGAATCTGAAGGGAGGCGAGCAGAGCAGGAAGCAGATGTGTGAGCTGCGTTTAATTAAACATCTTTGTGCAGAGCGAACCCGGCCGCGCTTATCTATGGTTCGCACCTCTCAGCACTTGCTATCAAGCCCTTAGAGGATGTGTTTCCAAGGGAAGAGCTGCTGTTGCCGCCATGCTCAGATAATAATTTATTTCCCCTTTACTTCCTTATGAACACTTGGTTGGCAAAATAGCATTCCTCTGAGCCCGCTGCCCTTCTCTCTGAAAGCAGGGATGGGACGGGCGTGAGGAAATATAGAATATTGTTTTCTTTTCTTTTATGCTTAAAGAATACGGTGAAATATTGCATCACAACCTGCATATAAATGCACAATTATGTTTGGACATCTCTGTGGCTCAAGGCTCGCTCCCTAAACCTGGAGAGGGTGATACTGTCTTAAACGTATCTTTATGGATGTGCAGGGATTTGAGTCCCGTGCAGTATGTCAGAGATCATGGTGTAGTAAATCTATTCAAATGTAAACCTGTTCAATTCAATTACCAGTCCGTAATAAAATTTGCTACTACAACCCCCGTGTTGACCACAGCAGTCCATACAGGCGGACGGCACAGCAGGTCTGGAAATTGACAGGCGAAATCTAGTTAAACAAAAAACAACATTAGTTCTCGAGTCTGAGATGAAATCAGATTTCAACGGCCTCAATGGAAGCCTTCCTTCCTTTAACAGGTATCTTTTATTCAATTCGCCAAGTACACCATAAAGCGCCGCCCGAGGGGAACGGAGCAGCTTTCCGTGAAAAAGGAGGCTTCTAAAAAATGAGGGCTTGACTGCTTTAAAAAATGATAATTCTTAGTCATCCTGTCTGGCATTTCTATTAATTGAGGGGTGTCTCTGCGAGGAGACAGCTGAGTGTAGGTGAAGAGGGGCAGATGGCTTCATGGGTAAACCGGCTCACAGGAATAAGCGTCTGAACCTCTCTCTCCCCGGAAGCCAGCACCAGAAATTTATCTAAGCAAACTAGGCTGGATGCTTGAGATTAGAGTTTTAAAAAGATTTCTTTTATTTGTAATCCTGTGCCTTGGTGTGGTATCTGCACTTGATGACAAATGCTCTGAAAGGCCAGAGGAGGGCATAAGGTGCCCTGGAGCTTAGGGTTCAGGTGGTCACTGGTTATCCAGGATGGGTGCTGTGACCTGAACACAGGTGCTTCAGAAGACTGTCAAGACCTCTTAACGGCTGATCCGTCTCTACAGCCCCCAAATTAGAACTCTTGAGTCAAATAACTGTTCCCAGTTGAGGAAACTGGGGTGATGACTCAGTCAGTTGGATGCTTACCACAGAAGCATGGGGGCCTGAGTTTGTTTTCCCAGTACACACAATAACTGGGCACAGGAGAGGCCTGTTATCTGAAGACAAGAAGATTCTTAGGGCTTGCTGGCCAGCCAGTTTTGACAGTAGTTCAGTGTTCCAGATTGGATAAGAGACCTTGCCCTGTGTGCTCTGTGTGTGTGTGTGTGTGTGTATGTGTGTGTGTGTGTAAAATTCAATAAGACATTTGCCATGGACCTTTAGCATCTACCCACAGGAGCATCCACTGTTTGTGTTCTCTTATTTATATGTGCATGTGTACATGGGTCAGGACACATATACACATGTAAACACATATACTTATAAATATGTGCACACCCTCACATGGGAGCGGGCACACGCGCACACACACACACACACACACACACACACACACACACACGACCATGCTCATTCACACCAAAAAATACTTACCAGCTGGAAAAAAAAAAAGAACAGCCAAAGGGTTCCACTCAACATTTGTGTTAGAAAGAAAAACCATAATATAGTAACAAAACTCAGAGACATGACGTTGGGTGCAAACCACACTGGGCGCACCACGCAGCACACTAACAAACCACTGCTCTTGTTGGTCTCCTGTGCAGGTCAATGTCCTGACGGACCAGCATTACTTTCTCATTCTGTATGTCAGAAGAAACACATCCGCTACATACATGCTCTCAGCACTCCTCCTTCCTTCCTTCCTTCCTTCCTTCCTTCCTTCCTTCCTTCCTTCCTTCCTTCCTTCCTTCCTTCCTTCCTTCTTTCCTCTCTGTGTCTATGTCTCTCTGTGTGTGTCTGTCTCTCTGTCTCTGTCTCTCTCTGTTTTTCTCTTCCTCAAGCTCCCACTTTGAAATAGTTTATTTTTAGGGAAAAAAAAAGAAAGAACCCCCCCCCCCACACACACACACACCTTCCAGAACAAGTCAAAGTGAACCTATGAATCCAGTTGAGATGTATTTTTATTTAGCACCATCTCCCTGGTCACATAACTACTATTTCAGGGCCCATTTAGTTGACTTCTCTTTGCTGGGCATGAAAAGAGCCACTTGAAGCAGGCCATATTAATTTTGTAAAGGTGTAGAATCCACTGGACAAAGAAGGAAGTTTGCTGTTATTGCCACAAAGTCTTTCATTGACAATTCGTGGGGTTTTTGATTGTTTGCCCTTTGTGTTTTTTGTCTAAAGTTTTTCTTTATCTGAGACAGAATCTCAGTAAATAGTGTGACTCTCCTAGAACTTACTCTGTAGCAGGAGCTGGCATCAAACTCAGAGATTGTCCTGTTGCCACCTCTGAGGCTGGGATTATAGCCTGCTAGCCTGCTAACCTGTATTATTTTTTTCTGTCTCTTGCATTTTGCACAGCATATTTCCTGGGCATTCCAGGGGCCCATGCAAAGTGTGAATGAATCAGGCAGCACAGAGGACCCATTTCAATATTTTATCCTAAGAATCTGTGTTCTTTTAACATTAAAGCAAACAAACAAATAACACCACCAACAGAAAATAACTAGGGCTGGATATGGTTGCATACACTTGGAGTCCCAATACCGAGACTGAAGCGGGAGGATCAATTCAGGGTGGGCATGGGCTACATTAGACCCGGTTTCAAAAAAACCAAAAGTAAGACGTAAGAATCCCAGAAGACCTGCTACTGAAATTTAAACCTTTAGCTTTGGCATCTGAGTGGCAGACACTGAAGAAGATACTAAGGGAGCTCTATGTACAGGTTGGCAGATGCTGCTTCTTAGACGCCATCCTTAGCACCACAATGAAGACGGGACCAGATATTTCCTACCCTCAATGCCTTGTGACCCAGAGTCAGGAGAACTCCTGCAGCCATCTACTGCTGCCAGAGACTGTAAGGGTCATACTTTGGGGTCAGAGGGACCTGAGTTCAAATTTTTGAGTTGGAATAGGCTCCTGGATTTGTTTACTGAAGGTTCGATGAGTCATGAAATTTTCCTGAGACTTGCCGATCTTGCCTGTTAAAGTTCTTATGAAGAGCATGTATGTCAGAGCGTAGTGAATACAGTCTGGCTGTGGTAGAAAGCAAGAGATGCCAGGACCCAGAATCTGGACACCGTGTGTGTGTGTGTGTGTGTGTGTGTGTGTGTGTGTGTGTGTGTGTGTGTATGTGCATGTATATGTGTGTAGATATATATAATCATAAAGACCTGTTACAGGATCCAGTCTCATCTAAAATGGGTCCTATCTGATGGTATCAATGGCTTTCAGAGTGCTTTCCTGAGACTGTCATAAAAGAACATCTGTAAGTGGAATTTTATTCAAACATTCCTGGCAACCTTAGTCTTTATTCCTGCTCATATCAAACAGAGAAGAACAAAACCTCGATATTGTTTTACATCTCTGCCATCTTTTTTTCTGTCTGTGTGGTATGTGTGTGTATGGATGTTACCTTTCTCTGTGTCAGTGTGCATGGGTGCATATGCTCCTGCTGCATACAGAGGCCCAAGGTGGACATCTGGAATCATTCTCAGTTACTCTTTCACATTTAGCCAGGGCCTCTCCACTAAATCCTGAATTACAGTTAGGCCGTGGCATGTAGGCGAGTTTCTGGGTATTTGACCTCTAGTCCTTATTCAAGCAAGGCCAGTATCTAAGCACCAAAACACCTCCCATGACCCTGCTTACCCCCTCTTCCCTTAAAAGGATAAAAGACAACTTCTACTCAACCAGATAATTTCCTCGACAATATGATATACAAGGAATGCTTGTCACATGGGCTCAGCTTTGTCACAGAGAAGGGAGGAAAGAAAAGGCAACTTAGTGGGAGAAAGCCACAGGATGGAAGCTACTTTTGACAAATCTCAGCATATGGTCAAGCGTTTTCCTGACACCCAATGGAATACTGTACTTCCAAATTTGTTTCTGATTTTCCCACTGTCTGCTCAGTGATGAGGGAGACCAAGAGCTTCTGAGCTACATAGTAACATGTACCTGGGAGCGGGTGGTCTTCTTCCTGCTATACCCCCTCTCCTTTGGAGTCATGCAGGGCTTGTTTTACAATGTCATTATGCCTGTAGGAGCATTATTCCAGCATAGGGCATGCAAATAGCATGATAAGAAGGGCAAAGATGATGATGATGGTGATGGTGATGATGATGATGATGATGATGATGATGATGATGATGATGAAGAAGAAGAAGATGAGGAGGAGGAGGAGGAAAAGGAGGAGGAGGAGGAGGAGGAAAAGGAGGAAGAGGAGGAGGAGGAGGAGGAAAAGGAGGAGGAGGAGGAGGAGGAGGAGGAGGAGGAGGAGGAGGAGGAGGAGGAGGAGGAAGAGGTTGGAAGTGCAATAAGGCCATGGGATAATTCTGAAAAATCTTTAAATTCTTTTTTGTGGGGACAGACTGGTAGAAGCTTCTTGGCTGGGGAGATGTCCCAGTTTGGTGTTTGCCTAGCAAACGTGATGACCTGAGTTCAGTCTCAAGCACCCACAGGAAATAACCAGAGACAGGCAGACCTCTGAGATCCAGTTATTTAGCTAGTCTAGCCTTATTGATAAGCTTCAGGTTAGTGAGAACTCTGTTTTAAAATAAGGTGGATAGTGTTCTCAGCAAACCGAGTTTGTCCCCTGGACTCCACATGCACATACACATATGTATATGCATTTACACACCCATGTATATGTGTACACATATACCCTTACACTCACAGGCACACACCCATACATAGAGCAACGGCTATTTTGTTTTTGCTGTGTTTAAGTGAATGGAAAGTTGTAGAACACTGGGGCAGTTCATACGTTTCTGAATACTCAGGACTGAAGCACTGACCTTACATTTTGCAGTGTCTTTCCTCACGGTGCTAACCTGTCTTTGTCAGTATAGTGAGGCACATACAGCCAGTATGACGTTCTTTCTATAGTCATCTGAGATCTCATTACAGGTCTCTGTGTTTGTTGCCAGTCAGAAATTATTTGAAGTTTTTACCTTTAAGGTAAAAATCCTGACTATGGCGGAAGCAGAGCTGAGCTCTGAAATCGGAGAAAGCCATTGATTGGGGCACATATTATATACCTTGTTTGTATTTCAGTTAGATTTTAATACTTAACCTTCTCCTCTGTAATATGTTCCTGGTATGAAGGTAATCAATGTTATTCACGTGTATATCTTCTACTTTTACAAATCTGAAAGAATACGAGGGATTTTTGATAGGCATTATGACTGATATAGAATTAGGAATCCCCATGTTCCCAACAGAATGAAAACAGGCTGAGAATCCACATATGGAAGGGGCCACTGTCCCACAGGGAAAGGACTCAGGGTGGCAGCGTTTTGATTTTACATGAGAATCCCACTGGGTACAGAGCAGTGCTTCTCAGCCTCTTTACACTGTGATCTCTGATACTGAGCCTCACGGTGTGCTGAGCCCAAGCATAAAATTATTTCTGATGCTCCTTCATAACTGTAATTTTGCTACTGTTGTGAATCAAATGTAAATATCTGTGTTTCCTGGTGGTCTTAAGTGACCCCTGTGGAAGGATTGTTTGACCCCCCCCCCCAAAAGGGTCTTGATTCACAAGTTGAGAAGCACTGGTATAGAACAACCGGGTGCTGGATGTCAGATTCTTCTTAAGTAGAAAAGGAAATCAAGGTTTTGAGATTTTCAGTGAACCCAGTTCAGCCAAAGAGGAGTCAGAATCAGCAGCAGGCGTGCTTGTCTTGGGCCGGGTCCACCCTATGCCAGTGTTCAGTTTGCTACTACTGTGATCATGGTCTCTTCCTCTTTCACACGTGGGTCAGTTGGCCAAATCCTGCCAGCAGTAGCCCAAAACACTTTTACTTATGGGGAAGAGTTCTAGAGCCCATAAAACAAACAAACAAACAAACAAACAAACAAAAACCAATCGAGTTCACAGGTCTAAGAAGGCAGTTGGAGCCTCGAGTGTATATTGAGCCTCAAGTTAAATTCATTAGGAGGGGATTTTGATTTACAGCTCTAAGCTGTGGACACTACTTGGACGTGGGTGGGCAGCTGGTAGATAATGACAGAGACCAATCCAGGAAGGGGCTTTGCGGCCCACCTCCTGCCTCTCCTCCTGCTCCTCTTCCTCCTCCCTCCCTCCTCTTCCTTCTCTTTCCCTTCCCCATTTCCCCATCCTCTTCCTTTCTTCCCTTTCCCTCTCCTTCGTCTCCTCCTTTATTCCTCTTCCTCCTTCTTGTGCCCCACCTCTCTTAGCTATCCTTATTTGATGCAGTATGGGAGTTGAAACCCAGTACCACGTCCACTTTGGACAAGAACGCTGCCACCCACCTCTGCCCCCAGACCTGGAGTGTGATGTCTGAATGCTGGGTTTGAAGGGAGTGGCTTTGGGTCACAACAGCAAGTTTGAGGATAGCATGTCTTAACAGGGCCAACGAGTGAGCGCTGGCCAACCATCTCAGGGTGCAGCCTCCTAAGGTTATCGCACTCACTCACGGGTAGCCTCCTATTTCCAACTCTGCAGATACGCAGGACAGAGCACAAGTTAGGGGTTTAGTCACAGCCAGGGATCCTCTCTTTCTGTTCAGTAGCCCTGTACCCCTGGGTATAAAGAAAAATTATCCCGGGAGAGTTTCTGCTGCAGCTCTCATGCTCTCCTGACCGTCTGTGGCCTGGGAGCCTGGAGCATCTCTAGGTTCACCCCATCAGCGGGCGGGACACAGAGCAACTATTTCTCTAAGTACCCTTCACTTCCACATTTCCCATTGCAATAAAATGACCATTTAGAGGGTGTAGCATCTTCCAGGCAGGTTCCCTTCTTAGAAAATATAAAGCTAACCCGGTCATTTAGTAACAAGTGGGTTTGTTTTTTACCTCCTGAATGAGACTGCTTAGTAATTTATCCTAACAGAAATCTCTCTTGTAAAACAAAATAAATAAATAAAAATATAAAAAAATATCTTCCAAGAAGACATTGCCAAGGTGATCCACCCCCCCACCCCCCCCCCCAGCCCTCCAAGTCTAATATCATTATGCTGCCAAGTCTCAAACAGAAATTATTGCTGGGGAAGTTTGGGTTCCTACTGCCTTCAAAAAGCAGAACAAAGGAGAGCAGAAGGCTTTAATGGTATTCACAGAAAATATTTCTGCGCTGGGTGACAGTTAATAGAACTGCGTTGACCTCCCTGGTGCTTCTTACAGTCACAGTTGTAATCCCATCCCAAGCAGTCCCCTCATTAATGCAGAACATTAAACACAACTCCCAAGTTATAATATAGGCAGTGGCAAAGAGCACCTTGTCTGTGAGCTTTGTCTTCCCACTCAAGCCATCTGGGAATGTAGCGAAGGTGCCGAGATAACTTATCCCATGTACAGATATTATGTTATTGGATGATGGCCTCTTTTCTTTTCCGTTTTCTTTTCCTTTTCCTTTTCTTTTCTTTTTTCTTTTTGCTGTTGCTGCTGCTTTGTGACTGGGATAGTCTCTCTCAAAATAAATAGCCAAGATTTTGAAGGTAAGACCAGAGGCCTCGTCATGAGGATTGAATGCCTTAGGCTATGTGCTGTGCACTTACACCGGATTCTTTTTTTTGACTGACCTTAGAGTGACCACCTCCACTCCTGCAGTAGGTGCTTCTGCTTGTTCAGGGGAAGTGAAGCTTAGAGAAATCCTAACTCTTGCCAAATTTCTTCCTCCGTCCAGGGAGCTTGAATCTACAGCAGGTACACTGGCTCTGTAACCTATTATGTTTGTCTGCTGTAGTTTTTCCTTTAAGAGCTATGGAGATATTAGGTGTATATTTGGCTCAGAATAAATTTTTTGTTGTCCTTATTCTTGTCTTAGGGAGGGGGTTCTTATATGGTATCCCAACTTAAGGTAGTCCAGGCGAGACTTGAATTTGCTCTTTAGCTGAAGGAATCTTCCTGAATGTGCCTCCCAAGTCCAGCTGACAGGCATGTGCCTCAGGCCCAGCTACTTAGAACCTTACAGAGGCTGTAAATCATGAGAAGCTGGGTTCTTAAAACATCTACACCCCCACTTTCTGGTGTTATTGTTGGATTTGAACTAACTAACTTGGGGACTTTGAGTTTTGTTGTTTTTGTTCTTATGGTGTTTTTTTTTGGTTGCTTGTGGTTTGTTTGTTTGTTTGTTTGCTTGCTTGCTTGCGACAGCATCTCACTCTGTAGCCCTGGCTAGCCTGGAACTCTCTACACAGACCAGGCTAGCCTCAAACTCAAAGAGATCCACCCTGCCCCAGCCTCCTGAATGCTGGGATTAAGGGCACAGTGCTCAGCTACTCTGTGTTCTTAATGTCCAGAGATGGGTAGATTCCCCAGGAAGGCGGTCAGTGTACTTGCATTACAAGAGACATTTTAGCTGAAGAGTCCCAAGGTTGTGTGAAAATTAGACATGCATATCTTTTAGGTAGGCTTCTCACTCTGGGGTTGTTGAGATTTCCACATAAACTTTAGAATGATATTTTGTTATATTTATTCATTTCTGTCCTACTCTGGAAGTGAAACTCATCCAAGGCATCTCACATGGAGACCAGAACTTGACCTGTATCCTGGTCAATTTTGGAATAACTGAATAGCCTATGAAGCAAACTGGGAATCCTCAAGTTGTGTTTTTTTCTACAAATCCCTTTTGACCAGTCCATGTCTGGTTCAGAACAGTCTGTGACGTTTGTCTCATCCCAAATTTGAGCAGAGAGGAAATTTTCACCTTGTAGCAAAGTCTCATTTGGGGGGGACAGTTTCTAGAATTTGAACTTGAGAGACACATTCGATCCAAATGAGTCCTTCTAGAGAGGAATATATGTGTGTGCCTTCTCCCTTGATAGTTTGAAGGTCTGGCCATGATGCACAGCTGGCATATTCAAAACTTGCCAATTTCATAAAGGAGAAATATTTAAATACTTGTATTTTAGAGATTTGTCTATGACTGCATATAAAATTCCACATGAGAAAATATAATCTGTGTACTTGTAGGCCTCAGAGGCTATTATACATTTAAATATACTTCCTTTTAAAAAACCAGTTAGCTTGAAGTGAGAGAGCATCCCTGCAGTACCACGAACGCTTCCGAGAACACTTCCTGTGTTACAGGAAGCCGAAGGATGGACTCCCAGGCCTCCTTGCCCCCGTCCCTTCCTATTAATCACAGTGCTGTTAAAGCCTATCATCTGCTGGCTTGTTCCCCACCTGCCACGTCCACAGTAAGCATGAAGATGAATGCCATCACGGATCTAATACGGCGTGATTCCTCTGCAATTATAAAATATCTCCAATGGGTTTTGTCCCAAGGAGGCAAGGGGACCTGTTTGACCATTTGCCCAGAGATAGAAAAACCAGTTGAGTAAGGGGTGGGGAAGCCAGGATCATATGAGGCTCTGTCATAGTATATATATATTTTTCACTCATTTACTTTAATTGGCTTATTTTCTTTTTTTTTATTCGATATATTTTTTATTTACATTTCAAATGATTTCCCCTTTCCTAGCCCCCCCACTCCCAGAAAGTCCCGTAAACCCCGTTCTCTCCCCCTGTCCTCCCACCCACCCCTTTCTCAGATAATATGTTTTTATAATTCTCTTTCAGAGTGTGTGTGTGTGTGTGTGTGTGTGTGTGTGTGTGTGTGTAGATTTATGAGTGAGTTTGTTGCAATTTACTGTGGGAAGTACTGGTTTGTATTTCCCGAGGTCCATTTAATTAAATACTTCCTTTGTACTTTTACTTCCATGGGTTCCACAGGTAAGGTACTCCTTATCGAACCTGTGTCAAGCTTCAGTCCTTACACCATGTATTATCATGGTTCTCTTCAGCCGCCACAGTCCAAATGAGATCTCTGTGTGTGCCTCTTCCCTGTATGTCTCTGTTCTTTGTGCCTCTGCTCTGTCTCTGTCTGCCATTCTCTGTGTGTCTCTGTGACTGTCTCTCTGTGCTCTCTCAGTCTCTCTGTCTCTGTCTCTCTTTCTCCGTCTCCTCTCTCTCTCCCTCCCCCCCTCTCTCTTTCCCCTCTTCTCTTGCTTAGTAGGTTGAGAAGCCACCAAGCAGCTTCCCTAAGGCAAGCTGTCTGCAAAGGAGCAAGCCAGCTGGCGTGGCCAAGGTTGATCAATGATGAGAGGCAGGCTGGGTTCCAGGTCCACAACAGCCACTCAGTGGAGAGTAGGTCAGCGGCTTCCCCAAAGCCAATTACCTGGCAGAAGTCTAGGTGCCTGGTGCTAGCCAAATTCCCTGAGCCTGATGGTGCTGGTGGGGAGTCCATCCTGGGCTTCCTGGCAAACCAGACCAAAGGCAGCAGCAGATTGTGCCTTCTGAGAGCCAAGGGTGGCTTTGTGGCTAACAGAGCTGGGGCCGAAGGCCTGCCTCGGCCATTCAATGTTATCCAAGTAGACTGCACACTGGGCACAGTGAGTGCTGTGCCCTCAGATGGGAGGGGCCTCGGCTGTGCAGGGAGAAGGATTCAGACTTGGTTTGAGAATCAGGAAGCATCTTCGAGACCTTTGGCGGGTGGGGTGGGACTCTCACTAGTGTAAAGGCACTTTCCTGTGTGGGTGAGATGGAATGGGAGGGGAGGCAAGAGGAAACAGTGAGGCCTTCCTGGGCAGAGTCTCGAGGTTCACTTGTTTCTTCAGGGATCTCAGGATTGCAGCCTCTTCCCTGGGACCCTGATCATTCCTTCCTGCTTGCTCTTCCTTCCTGTTTTACTCTGGGAACCATTTATCGCCATCTTAGCGTACCCAGACTGAAGATGCGAGGCGAAGGGTAAAGCATAGATGAATACCAGCTCAGTTGCTGTGCCTGGACCACCTTCAGGTATCGCTTCTCCTCCTGACCTAGGATTTGGTTCTAATTTCATTTCCTGCTCCTCAAGCTAGGTGAATGACGGCTACCCTGACCTCAGTACTGAGTTATTGTCAATTCATGCATAGTTTGGAAGTATTTGGAAGGAAACTGGATTGTTGGGTGATGCTTTGGCCTGTTTAAATGTTTGTTCCTGCTTCTCTCACAAATGCACCCTACTCTTTGTACTATCTAGAAACAGGCTGAAGTTTCTTCCTCTCAAGAACTCCTTTATGGCTGTCAACCCAAATGATACATGTTTTGGGTCCCTGTCATGACTTTTAGTCAGCATGGTTTTTGTTGACTCAGTCATCCTTTCTGGTAGCTTCGCACCTAGTATGAAAAGTCCACATGACACACTCGGGAGTGGCGATGTTCTTCTGTTTCTAGATTCTTGGGAAACTGAGGCCAAAGGGTGACTTGAGTCCAGAAATCTGAAGCCAGCCTTGGTAACATACCGAGACTCTACCATAAGAAAGCTGGAGCATGGAGAGAGAAGGGGAACTGCGTTAGAAGCTCTGTCCTCTTAGTACATGGTCCTTCCAAGTTTCACCATCAACTCTAGTCTGTTACGTATGATTTATTGCTTTAACTTCACATGCTCCCCGTTCTGGAAAATGTGAAGTCATGGTAGAAACATTGGCAGTGGCCGGCACCTGCCCTGAGGAAGGGCCTGGGTGTCCTCTGCTGGTCCCATATCTGTTTTGTCCCTTCAGTCTTCCACACTAGCCCTTCTTGGTTTGTGCTTTATGAAGTATATATTTCTCAATGATCCTGAACTTTGTATAGAACTCTGCAGAGTCATCAGGCAGCATCTAGAGGGAATACCACAAGGGGAAAAGTTATAACCTAAACCTCACTAACGGTGACAGAGTAAATGTGTTCCTGTGTTATGTGTCCAAAGAAAGGAGGATCTGTTATCTTGCAAATGTATCTTTTACTTTGGTTTTTGCTTCAGCTCTGAAACTTTATCATAAGTAAAGAATTCTATTGCTACTTTGATGCCACTCAGGAACTGGCATTTTTGGATGTCCCTAAGAATATGAAGCTCAGAATCTGCCTCTCCCTTGACAGCCTCACTAACCACCAGTTACTGGGCTTAAACTAGCAGCCTCGGTTAAGGTATTGATTTTAACTTGAAGTCCAGAAGGACACAAGGCTGGAGTCAGCTTGACTCTTAAGCAGTCCTAGGAGACCAGAGTCATTTGCACATCGGAAAACCGCTAATGGGCAGGGAATTAGGGCTTAGGTAGGCCTGTCCCTTCTGTCTTCTTTCCCTCACAGCAGGAGTATGTCCTGATTTTAAAAAACAAAAAACAAAAAAACATAGGCGGACCCAAGACACAGTATTTCATTTCTTTTCTATCTTTTAAAAGTAATTTTTAAGAGCCTTTTGTTTCTGATAAGGACTCAGGTAGCTCAGGTTGGCTTCAGACTGACAAAAAAGCTGATTCCCCAATCTCTGTCTCCCAAGTGCTGGGCGTACAGACATGTTGCTTTGTTTCTGTGACCCCAAGGATTGAATCCAGAGCCTCGTTTGGGGTACGGGAGCACTCTACCCACTAAGCTGTACCCAAGGCTGAGTATTTTTAAAAGAAACTCAAGGAAGGGAATATGATAACTAGCCATTCTTTTTCATATTGCAAAATTCAAATTTGCAAATATTGAGGCTGTGCTACAAATCCCATTGGTGACACACTTGGAAATGTATCATCTTGTGTGTCATTCAGTATGGAGCATTCTCAAGCTCTTAAGCTGCCAATTACTTGTAAATCAAAAATGTTCTATTAGCATGTATTCATTATATATGATGGGGGTGTGCGGCTTTCACGCAGGAATGGGAGGCAGTCTGGTCAATGGGTGCTACTCTCTCACCTTCTCTTCACCCAGGCCCACAGCTGCTGTTACCATTCCTCTGCACAGATCTTCTAAGTTTTCTTGTGCTTTGGATATCCAGCTGGGTTTCTGCCATACATCAGACTTCAGTAGATATTCGCTGCTGTTCTGACTGGGGCAATCCCATTTTTACCTAGTGTTTAGGACCCTACTGGTTCAACCGCACACCAGTTGGTTCTGCTTCGTCCTAAGTGTCATAGTTTGTGTTGTGTTTTGCTTTGCTTTGCTCTCTGCAGTGAATGAGAGCCGTGTTCACAGCAGGCCTGGGTTGTCTTCACATAGCTTTCTCTCCATGACTCGCTAGGGTCAGAGGTCCCCAATAATGCGCTGTGTGACTCCGGCCTGAGCCATTTGTGTGCCCTGGAGATCTGAGGGTAACAGGCAGGGTCAGCATAACCTGCCAGATTCACAGAGACCCCTCTGTGAATTGTGGGAGGACAGTAAGAAAGTCTGTCATGGACCAAATAACCTTCGGTTCCTGGGACTGCTTTTATCTGGACAGTGGTCCTGTTTCCCAATGTAACTGATGGGGTCTACAGTCACTGTTGCCCATGCTAATGTGCTCATCCCTTCCAGCAGGATGCAGACATGTAGGGCGACTAGGGAAGAAGGGACTTTCACCTCTATCTAAAACATTTCACTTTCTCCCTAAAAATTTATAGGTGTTTTAAGCTTCTGACAACACAGGCATACGCTTGGGGCCTGTCAGTGCTTTTCTGGACTCCCTGAGTTTTTCCTCAAAGCCATTTCCTCTAGCTGGGGAGATAAAGTATGTGTATTGTGTATACTGAAGAGAGGAAGGATTTTCTTTATTCCTTTCTCCTCTCTTTAGCCTATCTCCTTTCCTCCACCTTGGAGCGGACCGTAGAGCATGGAAGCCATGTCATCTCAGTCCTGTGTGGCACCTAAGCCACTTGATGCTGGTTTGATAGAGAGGTTTCACACAGTAGTGGTATCCTGTGGAAGCATGGAGTCAGTGGTAGAAGGGTTTCCAAGGGCTGGGAGGAAGAAGAAAGGATGAAAGAGAAAGGAAAAGAAAGAAAAGGGGAAAAGTAGATGTGCCCAGTACAAACATCCAGGCTGTCGCTTTCACTTCCAACTTAATTTCTTCCACACCCTTCTGTATGAGGTCAGACCTGATACTTTGATGTTTCTCTTTACTGCCCTAGTTCAAGATTCCATTCATTTTGCGGGCTAGGGAAGGATGTGGCAGTCTTGTTGTTCATGCTTTGACCAGTTGATCACACCAATGAGTTACAGGACCCCCTCCCCCGACTCCGCGCATTTGACTTCCTAGGTGGATGTACTTCTGAGCGCTTCCTACATTGGCTTGCCTCTAATTAGCGTACTTGGTGTGGGTGGTTTTTAAGTGCTGGAGCTTAATGAAGTTAGAAAAAGGATTTGGATGCCATTGTGAAGTCTTCAGATTATCTGATTTTTTTTTCTCTCGGGAGAACTGTCAAGTCCAGAGGCATTCCGAATGACTTGGGATGTATTCCATTTTGTTCTTTTCAAAACTGCTCTTTTAGTGGAGGATAGCTGAAAGAGAGGCCCACTGGCTGACTTCCCCACAGAAAGCTGTTACTCTCCTCTGCAAAGTGGCTTCTTGGGAATTTGCAAGTCTTTGAATGCTCTCACCTAATTAAAGGGATGCCTGGGTCTTTAGTTCTCACAGGTAGGTCTACCTTTGACCTTCCCATGTCTGGGAGTTGATAGTAAAGTTACTCATCCCAGAGAGCTTGAAGCAGCTGCAGTTGGATGCCTGTCCCTTTTGCTGGCATCTGAAGTCTGCGTCTTCCTCATACTAGGCTGAAAACGACATGTAGGATCAGATAGTAGGATCGGAGAGCTGTGAAGGGAATTTTCTTGTCCATCGGCAGTCTAGTGCTGACCACGCAAATGCTGGTTAATGCCTTCTGCTAGAGATCAGAGAAGCAGTAATTTGTCATCAATAGCTGTAATTAGGTTTATCTACCCTTTCAACCAATACCATAATCTTTACCAGGTTGTTTTTGTTGGTGCCACGGAAAGGAATTCTGGAAAAGTATTTTAAGGATTGATTCTGAAGCAGTTGCTGTCCTTTGGGAATTCTTCTTATCCCCTCCACCCCCCAATTCATTTTCCTCTCAAATATTCAAACGCTTCCTCAGGATGAAATGGCGTGAGCGTGTGCCGTGTATCTGAAGAATAATTAATATAATTGACAGTGATGTCGGTTTTCTGCTGAGGTATGTTTCTTCTAATCCCACCGTGCAATCTTTAATATCGATCCAATTGTTAGGGAGTCCTGTCACCCATCACTTGCCACACCTGGGCTAAATATTTCCAGGACCGTGCATCCTTAATCTATGGAGTGTTTCCACTTGCATTATAATAATTTCACAAATTGAGTTCCTTTCAGTCTGATGACGAGTGTATGTGTGCGCGCGTGCAGCACACACACATACACACACAGAGCCTATGTGCAGGGAATGTATGTAGTGTAGTGTGCACATGGTGCTGGCCTGCATTTGACAGTTTATCCATTGTGTACATTGCATATAATATCACAAGTGGCGCATCCAAGTGTTGGAGTCTGGGCAATAGGAGTTCAGCACTTAAAGTGTCCAGGTTGCACCTGAGCTGGCTGCAGCCTGCCAGCCCCTGCAAGCCCACTGAGAGCATCTGTCTCACCACCGCCTTGCTCATGCTGCCTCCTCTGCAGGCCCTCCGATTCTTCTGACTATGAGCATAAATCATCCACCTGTCAGGAGCCCTTGCTGTCTGGATTACGCAATGTGCCTGCCTTCATTCGGACGTGGTGTGAGCAGGGGATGGCTGCAAATGTTTTGTGTTCTTTTAAATGCTACCCCAGAATTTCTTTCCCTTTAATGGGGGGATTACGGTGGTGGCAATGACTTCCAGAGAGAGAGACAAGGCAAGTCTTCAAGATTCTGGAATTTGCTTTGTATGTTGGGTGTAGCTCAGCTAGACTCCCCTCACCCCCAACCCTTTTCTTTCAATCTCAAATAGAGCAAAAGCTTAAGCATTTAGGCAAAACAACCAACCAAACAAACAAACAAAAAACAGGATAGTTCACATGGCCAGCTGTTGACAGCTTTCTCTATTGGCTTGAAAACATTTTCCTCCATGTGATGAATTTAAGTCATGAAATGAATTGGTGATCTTCAGTTACTTCTCCCCTTCCTCAGGCGCTTGCTTTTCCCATGCCAGGCTGCCCCTCAAGGTCTTTCTTCCTCTGCTGCCTTTTCTTACTCTATAGTGAAGAAAAACAGCAGTAAAGAGCTCCTCGGTCATCTTAGCTTCACTAATCATTGACTAGTAAACAAATCACATTACAGAAACATCCCTTTCGATTTAAATTTTAATACTGCCTGGTATGTTTAGGGTACCTTCTCTCTCTCTCTCTCTCTCTCTCTCTCTCTCTCTCTCTCTCTCTCTCTCTCCCTGTGTGTGTGTGTGTGTGTATGTGTGTGTGTATAAGGGAGGGAGGGAGGGAGGGAGGGAGGGAGGGAGGGAGGGAGGGAGAGAGAGAGAGATTAAACAAGAAAAATAGTATTATTTAAAATTAATAGGTAGGCCCCTCTGGAACACTTAAGACTTTAACTCAGGTGATATGTAACCACAGGCTGTGTTGTGTGAAGTTGACATTGTGTGAAGTTGGGGGAATGAAGGAACATTCCAGTAGATTCCCTGCTCCTGACTTCTGACAGGGTTTGAAGCGGCTGTTAGCCAACAAAGGTCTCTAAGTTGCCTGGACCAGAAAATAGGAAAGGAAAGCTTGCTGAGAAATCGGGCTCGATTCCACGAGCTACTGGTAACATGGAGAAAGGGAGTCAGGATCTTACACCTGCTCTCTACTATGATTTGTTTTAAAATGCTTGGTTATGGTTCAATGTGGGATGCTAATGAAATTACAAGGTACTACACCACTGCACACTTTACCCATGTTTTTAAGGACGTAAGGTTCTTGGTTGTCATAGAAGCTGAGGTGACAGTATGCACTAAATTTAAATTTCTACTTACATTTTTTTCTTAGACACTCTCCAGACCTTCTGCATGTGTGTCATTTCTTAAAGCAGTGACAGTTCATTGCTGACTTCCATGCACCGGCTTCTTCCACTGTTTCCCCTTCAGAGCCCAGGTGCTTCCATGTAGGTAGGGTGGTTATCATGACCCAAGAGCCTGGTGTTCACAAGGCAGTCACAAACAATGTGGTATATTGGGTATGTATGCAGAGTACATGTACAAGTATGTATATTGTATGTACATATATGATAATGTATATATGTTTTGTATAAGCCCATTCATGTTCACATGTCTAGATCTCATTTAGGAAAATTCATTTTAAAAGATGTTTACATTCATGCTGAATGCATTAAGACTTGGCCTCCCTCAGGTGGAGAAGAAAAGGAAAGAGTTAAACCATGTTCTTGAGAACCTAGTTTTTTAATAGCATAGTTTTTCACCACTCAAAAGCAATTTCCCCTCACTAATTGTATTTAAACCATTCTCTCTCATATATGTGTGTGTATGTATGTGTGTGCATGTATGTGTGTGTATATATTTTAATACAAGGTCTATATCTATATCTAATCTATATCTATATCTATCTATAATGTATTAAAAACAGCACAATAGAGTTATTTAAGCAATGGACCAAAAAATTCATAACTTTTAGTTATACACAAATGTATTTAATGAGTTGAAATGCCATAAAAGAACATTTTCCCAGTATTTATAAGACACAGAAGTGACCCTCAGATCCTGAGTGAGGAAACTCCTGATATAGTAACAGGGTGACAGGTCTTCATGCCACTGATGAAGTGGCCACATGGAGGCACAGTTTGAAGACAGCAACTTCTAGCGCATGTTTTCAAAGGATGCTTGGCCTTGGTGCCTGAAGCGTGCGGCATCGGCATCTGAGCTCCATGCTGGGAAACCCTTTGAGCAATGGGTAGCGTGGTGGCCTCCTGTTCTTGGGTCCCAGCTCTCTTTTCCTTCTCTTCTCTGTGGCTCTCCTGATGGACTTGGGTTCTTCAGAGCATCTATTTCATCATCACCATGTTTTTGTCCTCGCCCCTGACAAATCTAAATTTATGTACATTAAGGAAAAAGAGGAAAGAAAGCAGGAGCGTTTGAAGAGATAAACGCAACACAACACTGACAAAATCAGATGGAAAAATCTCCGTCTTTTATCTATGGAGAAATTAGGTTTATCGTCAGGAGAGCACCCTCTTTTCATTTTCTGAAAGGTGCTTTTTGACAGACCCTTTGCAGTGGACGTCACACTCACAAAACATGCTGTCACAGGGCTATTTGAATATGGTGACAGGCTCATTATCACATTGAAGTCTCCTGACAACACTGCAGAGGGGAAATGGACAGGGCTGCCAATCAGCTGTTGAAAAGATTGTGGGTGAAATAGGGTTTTTTGTTCCAAGAACAGTAGTACAAATTGACTGCATTAATTCTTTTTATTAGAGCAGTGCACACTGTGGTTAAAGGCTGCACTGGGTTTCCATTATCAACCCCTGTTTGCAGAAGGTTTATCAGCTGGCCATAAAAAAAATGTCTTCCCAGCTGAAATTTGGTGAAGGTCGAGGCCTTTTCCTATGACACTTCGTCATGAGTCTGTGTGTGTTTGTTAGTTTTGCTAGTAGTTTGAGCAATTGTCAAAATCAAGTTTGACAAGGAGGGAAACAGAACTCCCAACATCTTACTGTTACTCAGCGGCCATTGTTGGAAGGGAACAGGCTAGCTCAGAGTTTGTTGTTCAGGCCTAGAGTACCAAAGGCTCTGAATACAGAGATGGAAAGAACCTCTTACATTATAAAATGTCCCTAAGAGTGGCTATGGTGTGCTACATTGCTTTCTGAGCACTTGTCACCTACTCCCAACTTTTTGGTTAAAAAGCAACAAGAATTTATCAGCTAAGTTCCCTCCCTTGTGTTTTCAGAAGCACATCACGGTCTGGCTCTTACTGGGGACCTCTGACCTCTTGCTTTTGTAGTCATAGAGAGGCCGTTGTCTCTCAGGAAGACTATATATGTGTAGTCTTTGATTTTTACTTTTTTTTTTTAATTACAAAAGAGTCAAATATATACCTTGAGAACTGGCAAGATAGATCAATGGTTAATGGTGTATGTAAGTCTGAATTACCCGAGTTTGATACACAAATCACAGGTAGACGGAGAGAACTGAATGTTTATATGGATAGTCACACACATCTTGCACAAACACACACACACACACACACATGTGACATGTGCAGAATGATATCACAAGCAGGTATACAATTATATATATATATATATATATATATATAGCATGTGTAACATATACATTATTTGGGGGTCATTTGAAGCCATTCATGCACAACCACAGAAATTGTAAGCTTTGTTTTTTCCTTTCCTTTCCTTTCCTTTCCTTTCCTTTCCTTTCCTTTCCTTTCCTTTCCTTTCCTTTCCTTTCCTTTCCTTTTCCTCCCCTTCCCTCCCTTCCCCTCCCCTCCCCTCTCCTCCCTTTCCCTTCCCTTCTATTCTCTTTTCTTTGTGCCTTGTGGGGCAGATTGGAGCTTTCCACGCAGTCTCCCTCTTGAAGGCTCATCAAAAAGCCCCCGACTCTACTCCTCACCCAAAGCAAGGCCATTTCCCATTCCATTCCTAGGTTGTATAAGTCTGTGCAGTAATCCCCGTTCTGTTCACTGCCTAAGTCACTTCCCAGTGGTGAGGCACTGCAGGGACCCACAAGAGGACCATTAATTTTCCCTGCCATTTGGTGTATTGCAGCATTTACACACTTGATTAGACTCTGCTCTGCTGAAAAAAAAGTTAGCATTCCTATATATGAGTGAAATTCTCCCCTGGGAGTGACTTAGATATTGAAGCTAATAAGTGCAGTAGAGAAATCCTACTTATCTTCCTGAGTTATTCCATTCTGATTTAACTCACTTACTCAGTCTTAAATTCATTTCTTACAGCGACATCTTCTATCTGTATAGACACAGCAAGCATAACTATGTAGCTTGTAAACATTACATTGTCTTGTAAAATTTCCTTTCCACTTTCAAGTTGACTGGAGCTGCCTGTCTCCTTGAAGGTCTACCACTCTCGGTGGGCTGTAGCTGCTTCCCTGGGTTGGTCGCCTTGTGCCTCAGATTACTCATCTAAGCATTCATCAGATGTGTCTAGACAGCCCTTGGTGTTCCTTAGTTCCAGGCGGCATTCACTTCTAGGTGAAGGGACAGACAATGCTGCAGTCTTAGAGCATCCTGTCCCATTGTGGGGAGGTGAGAGAGCATTAGTGCCATGGAACTCACAGCAGTGTCTGACCTGTTCTGGTGATGTGCCTAGTGTCGCCTCAGCACTTGTGGGATTAGTGAAGGTGGGGAAGGAACAGTGTTCCAAGGGGAGATATTAGCACATGGTCCCACCCAGAGGTCAAAAGAAGAGATCTGCTCTTCTGAGAAATGCAAAGCAGTCACTAAGAGCTTAGGGACTGGATGGGAGGGAGGTTACTCATGATACAATGTGGACTGGAAATTATCCACGAAGGATCTTGAATTGTAGTGAAGAATTTGGATACAAGGGGTGATTCTGAAGTTTTCTTCTGTCTTGATTTGGAGCAGATTAAGTCAATATCTTTTAAGAGGAACACTGTAGCTACACCCTGGGAAGTGAATGAATGCATGGGCAGTAAAGTCTGGACGCTATCATGAACCACCATATTGAAAGAACTATGTCCACCTTCCTTCTAGTTTAGTTCTGTGATTTCTATCTGCCATCAGATTTTAAACTGGAAACTTCTGTGCAGAAGAAACAGCCTTAACACCAGGAGTTAGCCATCAGGTATCTGCTGCAGGCAGGCTCATCACTGGGACATTTACAATATAATCCTGTCAAAGACAACAATGATTTATATTCCTGAACATGGCACTTACTGCAAGTCCAGAATCACTGTGAATTAGCACAAGCAAAATGGACGGTATGATCCTTTCGAGGTGAGAACCTATTAATGATAAAAGTCATATACACATTGCTTGATAGTATTATCTAAAGACAGTGCACCTTTGGGCACTAGGATTCTAATTTATTTTAAGTGTGTGTGTGTGTGTGTGTGTGTGTGTGTGTGCATGTATGTGTGTGGGTGCAGGTACCCACAGAGGTCAGAAGCATTGGAACTAGTGTTTTAAGTGATTGTGAACAACCTGATGTGGGTATTGGGAACTAAATTCTTGTCTGCAAGAGTTGTATGAGCTCCTAACCCCTGAACCAACACTCCAGCCTGGTCTCTGGGTTTCTTCTGTAATTCCTATTCTATAACGGTTATAAGAAAGTATTCCTTGTGGACTAATTTAAAATATATCTTCCAGGGAACAGTAGTCAGTCTTTGGAGATCAAATCAATTTCCAGGAGTTTCTATCCATCATCACTCACGTTCTGTAGATGTAAAAGAGAAGGTATAGGAATATTTTTATTATTTTAGTATTTGAAAAATTCTGTCATGTAGTATGAAAAAAAGTTGACCTAAGTCATCCCTAAAGACTATTTCACAATTATCAAATAGGAATGTACACTAGCAGGACAGTGAGTGCTAATGAAACTTGCTTGAGAGAATGTGAGCGTTTACTTTCTCTTCCTTCTTGGAAGAGGAGTTGTCTAAGAGCAGCCTAGAGCTGCTGCATTACCCAGGGGGGCGGACTTGTACCTTCTCAAAGAAGTACACTCTCGGCCCTACAGGCTCTGCTCCAGACAGTCAGGAAATGGACTTTAGTTAACGTAATTAAGTCCTGAGTACGGCTGTGTCATCGACGTGTAGTCCATAACCCTGCACAGTGAGTGCGACTTTCCTGTTTTACTTTTCTTTAAGCTGGCATAGTTCTGCAGAGATCAGAATTCCACTAGATGGAGCAGAATGGCAGTGAGATGTGTGGACAGAGCTGAGTGGGCATTGCAGAGCGATGACTGATGCAAACAGGAGAGGATGAAAGCAGGGCTGGAGTGTGTAAGGAGCCAGAGGTGGTGGGACTTGGAAAGGGAGGGTGAAATGGCCAGAAATCTTGTCAACTGAAAGGAATGCAGAAGGAATGAAGGGATTTCCAATCTTACAGAAAAAAAATGAATCTATTTTATGTTTTTAGTTTTGTAAGTATATGTGTGTGTGTGTGTGTGTGTGTGAGAGAGAGAGAGAGAGAGAGAGAGAGAGAGAGAGAGAGAGGAGTGCCTATGCATATTTGTGTGCTACAGGTCAACCTGGGATGTCTTAGGTGCTATTTACCTTGATTGTTGAGAGAGCATCTCCTACTGCCATGAAACTCCTTTGAGCCGCAATGACCCACCAGTCCCCACCTCCCCAGGACAGAGATTATAGCCACATGCCACCATGCCAAGCTTTAATTAATTTTTTAAAAAAACATGGATTATTAGCACTGAACTCATGAATTCCTGTTTACAAGCCTGAAGTGTTTCCCAGCCCACAATTGCTTACGTTATGTGAAGTCACCTTATATTAGATCGTGCTGTCTGGACCCTATAGGATATTTATGTCTATTCTGAAGTGAACACCCTGAACCTGGATGAGCAGATCAGATCTCAGGGGCCAGAAGGATGGTACAGGCAGGTAAGTGACTGCATCCAAACCTCATGACCTAAGTTCAGTTCCCAGGACCCACATGGTAGAAAGTGAGATCTGATTCTTTCATGTTGTCCTCTGACCTCTGTACATGCTCTGTGTCACACACACTTACACTCTCCCTCCATGGAAATGAAGGAATGAATACATGCAGTGACATTTTTAGAAAAGCGCTTTGCTCTGGGTTTCTCTTGCCCTCTAGTGCATTGGCGGCCCCAGCCCCCAGGACCTGCCATTTGTGTTTTGCCTTGAGTCCCCAGGGTTTTGACTGAAATGGATACAAAGACATGGAACATGAAAGAACAATCTGTTCCATGGGATAAGGCCTCAGTAGCACACAGATCTGTTCATCTGCCTTCTTGTATGCCTTGGTCCTGACTATCTGTTGGGAATTAGTCTCTCTTCCTCTCTCGACCATCAGCTGACCCTCATGTCTTTTAACCCCCTATTCACACAAAATCTGTCCTTTGTTTGCAAGAGTGAGAAAGTGTGCACTTTCTTCTAGTCTTGATTTTTTCAGACTATGTTGTCTTCTTCTGTAGACTCCTCCTCATCCTTCCTCTGTTACTTCTGTTTCTTACAATCAGTAAGTGTCCACGTTCAAAGTTGACTCTCAGACCTACAAGAAGCCCCGGTGTTTTGTGAATGTGGTTCACCCACTTCTTAAATAGCTCAATACCTTTCCTTATTATTAATGCTATGCATCTTCTCATCAACTTTAATATTAAGTTCTTTTATTGTTAATTAGTATCAGATTGTTAATCTAGTTTGACTTACATAGTTGTTTTCTTAGCCCTATATTAAAATATATATTTAACCAGATTATGTTGATTTCCTGTGTTAGATTGTCTCCTACAGAGTCTCCTTGTTATCCTGTGTGATGTATACCTTGTACTTCTTTGGGCCACCTATAACCATAATATAACAGGGATTTTTGTCCTCTACTCACTGCAACTCTAGTTGAATAAGACCCGCCACAAATCTATAGCTTGCCTCTGGAGATCTCTTTTCCTGCATGTTAACACTGGTTCATTAGTACATCTTATTTGAGGATGGTGGTGCATTCCCTGAGACTTTGCTGAGCTGCAGAGTAGCTTAGCTGCACATTGTTCTGAACCCAAGGTCCACTTCCCCATTGCTTCTGTCTTGCTCCCAGGATCTTCATGGAGATGATGCTGAGTATGTTTTGAAAATACTATCACAGTGCCTGTAGTCTCCCACTCACCTGTGCAGAGGATAACCCCAACAAACAGGGTGTGACATTTTATATGGCATATAATTTTAAATATTTCTGTGTCATTGAAAAAGAATTAGCTAATAACCAAGTAATACAAATATGAAAAATGCAGAATAGAAAAAGGAATAAAAAATGCATTACAGAATGCAAGACCTGTTTATATGATTTCTGATTCTAGGACTCGATATTAATCTCTACAGTAATGTAGTAGGGAGCACAGTAGGGATGCATCCCTCAGAGGAGCCTTCGACTTCCCTCTTCTGGAGACCATAGACAAGATCCTATCTGCCAATGTGGCCTCTTTCTTCTCCAGATTTCTTAATTATAGGAAAGGGATCCTTTAGTTCTATAAGTATATTATCCTAGAAGTTTGGAGGTGATTCCCTTGGACCTAGAGGGTCATCTCTTTATTGAGATGCATAATTGTCCCTTGTGAGATTCATTGTTGTGGCTTGACTTTTGCCTGCTCTAGGCGGGGGCCATTCTCTCCGGTGGAGAAAACTGGGAGAAGAAGGAAAGGGAAACGTGAGGTAGAATACTTTGCCATCGCTTGACCATATGTTCTGTTACAGCATTTCATCAGCGGGGCTCCTAACAATCAATAGACATCAACACTGGTTAACTTAAGCAGAACACAAATGGATTTGGGCAGGAAGGTCAGTGGCCTGGCTGCCAATGGAACACTAGAAAAACAGGCTCAGGGAAGGAAGGAAACTGCAGCCATGTTCATCTCAGCCTATCAGCCTGCTGCATGGTGAGGACCAGAACAGCATCTGCTCTCATTGAGCAATGGTTGGCCATGGAGTGAGCTCCCAACACTCCCTTTCTTGAGCTGTCTTCTCTCTGCAGAGATCGGCCTGGACTGTGATTCACCAGCATGTCCCCTTCCTCTCCTGTTGGGGCTCTGGTGAGCAAGTGTCTTCAGTTGAGTTGTCTTGAGGTATGGGTGGGACCTAATTAATAGGTAAATGGATATTTAATGTAGCTATGATTTCTAAGCAAATGGAAATCAAGGGGAGTATAGGAGTATATTAAAAAGATGTGTGTCTTGTCTTGACACATTTTATAAATAGTAGGTCATTTGCAAATATTTTTTTAATCACTAATTGTTGTTTTTTGTTGTTGTGTTGTTGTTAAAGTCAAGTCTGTGAAAGATCAGCAATAGTAGGACTGGGCCAAGGAAAGGTTAGAACCAAGTCCTACGGGACTCTGAACTTGACCACACCACTTATCTCTGATCTGCAGAAAAGCCATTTAGCCTTTCTGAGATGCAATATCATTGTCTATAATGTGGAAATGACAAGCCATACTCTAAAATGTGGTAGTAAAGACTAAGGATCTAACACTCTAAATGTAACCCATGTTTATACAATACTTCCTTCACCCTTAAGACATGTGGGATTTTGAAGATACTGTCTTCTCTTTGACCTTGTCAGCAGTTTAACATATTAACATTAAATATATATATGTTTTATTTGTTTATTTTGAAATAGGGTCTCACATAGCCAAGGCTGGCCTCAAAATTTATTCTGTAGCCTAGGATGACCTTGAACTCCTGGTCCTCCTGCCCTTAACACACAAATGCTAAGCTTACAGGTATGAGTCACCATGGCCTGTCTAACAATTATATTGCAAAAGCATAATTGATGACTAGTACCATGTTGTTTTAGTCTTTTACATTTTTCATTTTGAAAGCAAATATTTAAATTTCTTCCTGATGCTCTGCTTATGCTGGGAGGCAGAGGTATTAAGGACAGAGCCAACAGCCTCCCTTATAGTGGGCAAACACTTCACCACTGAGCTGTACCTACAAGTTCCCATGATCATTTTACTTGCACATACAATTTCTAACTGTAATCATGAGGTTTGTATTAGTTTTACATATATTTCCATACACAATAAAATGCAAACTCATTTAATATCAATTCAGTGTTTCACTTACTTTTTTCCTTTCTGTGAAACTTGTGTTCCTTTTCTGTGGTAAATTATCTAATGTATCTTTGTAGCCTTTGAATAAATTCTTCAGGATAAATTCTGAAAGAAGAGAGCAAATCAGGTGCTTTGGGGGTTCTCAGCCGTGGGTGTAACCTAGGGAATCCCTGTGCATATTCCCATGAGGTTTATACATGCACTATGCTTGCTGTGTAGTTAGGCCTTAACATTCCTCACAGCTAGGAACCACAGGACACTATGTTTATTCCCCTGGAAGATGCTTTGATTTCTACACTTGCGAGTATTTCTACCCACAAACTTTCTTATTTCAAGAGATTGGAAATATTAGTTCTGTACATAAGGTCTCTTTTTCCCAAGATGTGGCATGATTAGGCAAGCTTACCATGAATTGAAACATTTGCACATTGAGAACTGCAGTTAGGTTTGTTCATTTAGCCTTTTGGTAGATGCAAATTGAGTCTCCACTAAGCACTGGTTGCTCTGCTCAGTGCCAGGCATAAAGCCGGAAGGCCACATGGCTTCTCTCCCTGACAAACCCCGTCTAGGGAGAGGGACATACAGTACTCATGAGCTAGGGGAAGAAATGAAATATTATGGGAGTGCAGCTGGGCACTGATCAAATGAAGAACACAGAAACATCTAGGTCAAGGTTGTGAGGCCAGGGAATGCTTTCTTCAGAGAGACAGCTGAAAGAGTCCAGTCTGGAGCAGAGAAGGATGCCACAGTCAGATCCTGGTGGAGGAAGAGAGCTGAGCCTTTGGGGGAACTGCAAGAGAAACTCTGAGGAGGCAATGGTGAGAGATGAGGCTGACAAGGAGAGCTAGATGCTTTGGAGATCATCCCAGAAGAGCCTGTGTCTCATCTACACAGTACTCAGAGACACAATAAAGATCTTAGCCTTGGGCTATGATTACAGTTTCATTTTTAGAACAATGAATCAGACTGCTATGTGGCCAAGGGACAGGAAGGCCATTGACACAGATACCATAGATAGTTAGGAATTGACTTCGGTAACCCAGGGCAAGCATGGTGTATATAAGCAGGGACATAGAATAAAATATTGGAACAGTTCTCAGTGCTAGAGTGATTCCTTGGTATGTACAGAGCTCTAGGTTCAATCCATAGTACAAAAGGGGAGAAAGGAAAGATGGAGGGAAGGAAAGAGGGGAGAAAGAAAGAAAGACAGAAAAGAAAGGAAGGAGGAGAGAGAGAAAAGAAAGAACAAGGATGAAGAGGAAGAGGGGGAAGAGAAGGAGGAGGAAGAAGAGGAAAAGGAGAAGTAAAACTAATAATAAAAGATTGAACTGAAGAAATGAGAGACACAGGAGGTAGAAAGAGGGTTTGAGGGTCAGGACATAGTAAGTGGAGTACAGGTCAGACAAGGTAGTGTCACCTCTAGATGGTAAGGCACACACCAGGTGGTGTGTGCTGCATGCATCCTACAGCTTAGAGAACCCACAATGCAGGGTGGGATGTGGGGGTGAGGTCTGACATCCTAAGTCTGGGGTGTGACCCAAGAGTAGTAATACCTGGGATTCAGGAAAAGAGCATGGCAGGTAACGCCATGGAGTGCAGTGAGCCTATGAAACACAAGGAAAGGTAGGGAGACATTTAAACAATTGGAGAGAGGGGCGGATCTCCCCTAGGGCTGCTGGGAGTAAGTCGAGGTCAGAAGAGTGGACTCTAAAGAGGACTGAGATCAGGCATGTGGGGTGGGGTTATCCAAGAGAAGCACAGAGGCCCTGAAAGTGGAGACTGAGAGAGGAGGCAGGAAATTAGGGAGAAATGTGCAATGAGCTAATGGGTATCTGTGGGTTCACGAACAGGAGACCTGAGGTGATGCTCATAGCAGGCCCATTAGACTGATGTAGATGGAAAGTAATTTTCATTGTGTTGTGGATATCATAGATAAGTCATGAGCATGCCAAACTTTGTTCAGTTCTGACTATGAGAGGGAAGAGAAGTAGTGACCTAGACAAGAAGGGAAACTGAGGCAGAGAGAAAAGAGGAAGAGACACAGAGAGCAAGGAGCCTGGCCAGAATAAAGCTTAACCAAGTGCAGTGGAGCTAGCAGCTGAGTGGTTTTGCGTAGACAAGATCATCCGTTCCTCCCAGGCATACAGCACAGCATTCCACTTTGTAGATGAAGACGCTAAGACAGCCTTACCAGGCTGTTAGAAGGTCATGCGCCAGTTAAGCATTGGAGCTGGGATCTGAACCCAAGCAATCTAATCCAGAGTGTAGATCTGAGTCACGGGAGGTGCAAGTTTCAGTGTTATCAACCCTGGCTGCTGGGAAGTTGACTTTGTGTAGGGAAGCACGGTATTAAATAAGAAGGAAGACCATGCTTTAAGGATTAGCCTCATACTAAGAATAGGTGATGAATATGGCTTCTCTTTTCTCCAATAGACCATCAGTGGGGAGTCTGCTTAGGTGAAGTTAACACAAAAGGAATCAAAGGGTACTATGGACTCATTCCCTAGGTGGCAGGAAACCATAATGTGTCTTAACCAAGTATAGTGAGACCTTAAAAGAGATACAGGACAGGCATGATAGCTTATACCTGCAATCCTAGTACTTGGGAGTTTGAAGTAGAAGGATTAGTATGAGTTTGAAACCTACCTGCATTACATGGTAAGTTCGAGGTCAACTTGGGCTAGATGGTAAGACACAATCTCAAAAATAAAGAAAGAATGAGAGAGTGAGAACAGTGGGGGTGGGTGGGGCAGGGCGGGAACAGAAAGTCAGGGAGAACATGATTTACAAAGCGTTTAGAAGCATGATCCCACATCTCAGCAAGAACTTCGTGGATGGAAGCTCCCCGTGAGTGCAGGGAGGAGAGGAGGGTGGAGTCCTGTGTTAGCTGATGAAGAGCTCGACTCTTGCTAACATGGCTGTGGAACTTCCATGCAGTCCTGAGGGCAGGTGTGCTGCACATTCATTTCAAGCATGTCTCCTGTTCCATGTAGACCATGCAGCAGATTCCTTGACCAGCTGTCATCAAATATCTTGTCCTTTTAGGAGTTAACACTTGGACCTCAGTGTGATGGCTATTGTTGTCTACTGTGTAGGTCATTGGATGTGTTTGTCTGTTTGTTTCTCAACTTTGAGAAATAGTGACAGGTTTCCTAGCTATCAGAATGCTTTCTGCTCCAAATGGCCTCACTAGGCTGCTAAGCGCCTGAGCTTTCCCTCTTCACTCCACTGACATATGAGTTCAGAAGCAGAAAGTGTCAGTGCTGGTGGAGATGAGCAAACTTTCCTGTCCTGCTTCTAGGGTGGGTTCCACATGGAGATGCTAGGGAGTTAACTCCCCTAATCCTTGAGAACCAGGAAGGAAGAACAAGGCTAGCACTCGGTTGTCATCCTCCAGGATTTTGTGCTTCTTTGAGCCTTCTGCTAGGCTTTAGAGAAACAGTATTGGCAAAGCATATTCTGGTCAAAAGGAGAGTACTCTGTCTTTTCAAGCTCTTATTGATCTGAGAATGTGAACATGCCTTAGGGAACTTGACTCGTAGAGGATGGACTGGAGATGACTCAGTGTAGAGAGCATGTATGTCTCACAAGCGTGAGGACTCAGGTGCAGATCCTGGATGCTCTGTGAAAAGATGAACTTGCTGGGGCCCTGTGATGAGATATAGAAAGTGGACACAGGCAAATTCTTGCAAACTACCTGGCCAGCTGTCCTGGCCAGCTGTGTTGCTGAATTCCCAGGCTAACAAGGGACCTTGATGTTAAATGTGGAAGCCATCTAAAGACTGACAGGCTTCCTCTGACCTCCGCAAGGGAGTGCTGCCTTTATGCACCCATCCAACAGATGCACCTTCCCTGTACAATATAATCATTGAAGGGGTACTTTGGGGCATTCGAGCATATTCCTCTGAGCTCAGTAAACACGTGTGTGCCATGTGGTCCCACCATTACTCTGCATTTGTGTGTGTGCATGAATACACAAGCTCTGTTCATCCCCATATGCATTCAAGCTTGGATTCATTTCCAGCAGGCTTAATGTTCAATTACTATTAACCTTAGTGTTATCCAGAGGGCCGGATTTCCTAGAGACATGTCCAAAGTGTAGTGTGATATGGTTGAATGTTGTCACTGTGATCTTTCCTGCTCTGCAGGAAAGTGGGAGTCAGAAATATGCAAATCTGAGTGTTCTTGTCTTGACATATGGTTGTTGGATTTCTTGGGTTTGGGAATTAGCTAGACAAGGATCATTCCATGTGCATGGGTGCCATTGATCCTTAAAATACCAAGAGAAGATATGTGTTCCCTTGTATTATCTGGATTCTAAGCAGTTAGAGTCAATGCCTTTTATTGATGCCACCTCAGTTACATGCTTCACTGGATATATGGTAGGAAGTAAATAAGTAAGAATATTTTTAAATGGTATCTTCTATCAGAAATACTTAAATCATTTTATGACTATAGCTACCTTCTTTCTTAAATTTTTATTCCTTCAAATATTACCCTTTAAATCTAAAAACACAGAAACTCCTTTCAAAAACACACCAATCTTTTATGGAAAAGGCTCACATCAGTGTTGAATATTTTGAAAATAAATATGTAATAAACTTGACTGACATCTGTCTGAATTTCTTCAGAAAAAAATTCTGTTCTTATAAGTTAAGCTTCAGAGACACAAAGCACAGCTAAAAGGCATGGCTTGCTAGTAAACTCATTATGTGCACTGCCTTGTGTGTGTGTGTGTGTGTGTGTGTGTGTGTGTGTGTATGAGAGAGACAGAGACAGACGCACACACACACACACACAGAATGAGAATATATATATATATATATTATTTTATCATCTTCTTTGTTTTAAAACTAGGAGAAATATACCCCCTTCTCTTCTTGCCTCTGCCCCTCTCTTGGAGTGGGTGGGAATTGAAACCAGTGTATCATGCAGGCAACACAGGTACTATACCTTGAGCCACATCCACAGTCCACATTTCTCTTAATATCATGGTGAATACATTTTCTGTTATCTATAGGTCTCTTACAATAGGTCCAGGGAACTTCAGGTGTAATCTGCCCTTGTAGGTTAAGGGTCTAGGAATTTCTAAAGGTAAACCGAACAGTGTAAGAGAGCATAGGCAGTGTTGCTTATAAATATGGCCGGTGCCATCTATCCAAAATTCATCTCCTGGGCTAAACAAATGATAACCCAAGTGCTCTAAGAAGTCCTGCAGAAATCCATGCTCTTGGGAAGGACACATTTGTTCTTAGACTTGGGGAGAAAGGTTGAGAGAACAGACTTCCTTTATGGAGGTTGCCATGGTCAGCAGACTCCCATGTGTACCACAGTAATGAGATTTTCAGGCCCAAGTTTTACCAAAGATAGGATTTGGAGATAAAGACTGAGAATGAGACAAGCCCTAGCTCATAAGGTGCACTACCTCAGGTTCAGGTCAGATACCTGCCCTCAGTCCTATAGAATGCCATCATCTGGTCAGTCCCAGCCTTGTATGTGTCTGGACCATCAGGTAGCCAGGGGGACAGCAGAACTTATACACTGGAGCAGATATGTCGATTGTCAAGCAAAGACACCCTCATCACCCTGGTGACAGTGGCACTAGAAAGGCAGAGACAGGCTTGAGAAGCATGAAGCTACCTAGCCTGGTACCTGACTGGATGTTGTTGGAAGGAACAGTAATCATTTCAACAGGAAAATTCATGGAGTTGTATATTGAGAGAGATTCATCCCCCACTTCCATGCTGTCAGATCATGCTGAATGCTTGAATAGAAAAGCCAAGGTGATTGGGTGAGTGATATTTTGTCTTCTGTGGTTGGTTCCCTGCCTCATATGCCCTGATGAAGCATAGACATTTCTTCATGAGATTGGTATGGGCCTGAGATGGTTTAGAATAAGATTCTAAGTATTGGTCCAGGACAGCTAAGAAGTTGGTTCTTCTAATGGTCAGAACTTTAATCAGATACCAAGGTTACCAAGAGTGAGAATATTCTAGATCTCCTGTCCCATCTCTTAGCAACAAAACCCAAGGCTATAACCAATGACACCTTTTTTTTTTATTAGATATGTAGAATTGACAAAAACACTCATTATGTGTGACCTTTGATATCACACTCTTTGTCAAAGTCTTGAGCATATTACTGGGTGTTCCTTTTTGTAGTGTCATGAGCTGGATAGGCATAATTTTCCAGTATAACATAAAGAAAATAAATTCTTTAAATTGGATAATAAATTGGATTTTTGTCCATTTGGAGAGGATAGGTCAAGGTTAGTGCTCTGAGTGCGTTTAGCCTGGAATAAGCAAGCAGAATGTATACATAAATATCACTTATGTGCCACTTACATTAAGTTTCACTGAGGATGCACACCCAGAACTGTGTCCAGCCTCTTATCCATATTCATTGGCTTGATATAAAAGCAAAATTGGGAGGGAGTGTTCATTGGAAAATATTCCGCATCTTGACAGCGGACATCCAAAATGATGTCGCTGAGGGTATTACCTCAAGGGAGAGGAGATTCCTGTCAGTAGGACAAACACACTGAGAGGTCATTTCCCTTTCCTCACATACTCCACTGTGCTCCTTTGCCTCAGACTTTTCTTTACATGGGTTTAAAAGATGCTTAGTGAATTAACAATGGATACAAGTCGTAGAACAATGGAAGGTGACCACCTTTCAGGAAGCTGCATTTTTGTAAATTGCCTCTTCCCATCACCTAGGTTGCATCTTGCTTCTGAAGGATTTGGGAAATAGAGGTATTCAAGCATTTGTTCAAAGGCTCAGGGTGTGGCTCAGTGGTTGAATGTTTGCCTGTGTGTTCTATCACTAGATGTTCCTTTTAAAAAAAAAAAAGAAATAAAGAAAATAGTTTGTTTAGAGTCATGCAACTGGTATGTTACAGAGCAGAGATTCAAACCTCTGATCCGGCTTCTGAACCCAGGCTTTCAAAAGAGACCCAGCACTGTTTGCTTACTCACAGTAGAGGGCTCCTAAACTATGAGAACTGAGATGGCTTGCTTAGCTTTCAGTTTTGACCTGTTGGGGTGGGCAGCAGATGGCGAAGGCATGGACTTTGCATTTTCCTGACTTGATGCTAGTAACTCAGGATATTGATAATTCACAGCCCCTGTGTATTTCCAACGTGGGGTCTCTACAAGGATGTTGTGTGCTAGGTACTTATGGTTAAATTTTCCCATGCTGGTCATGTATATTAACCCTATTCTGTAGATGATGCTTGCTGTTTCCAAGGCATGTAGTAACTTCTCAATTCAAAATGTAAATAAATATATCAATAAATTTAAAAAAAAAAAGAAGGACTGGCAAAAAAAAAAAACCAATTTTATGCTGTAAAAAGTAGACTTATTTTAATATTCACCTAAGAACACTATTCTGATAGTAAGTACACCTTGGAATAAGGACCCTTATTAAATTGTGTGTTATTATCTGTAGTATTTTGTCTTTCATTACTATCACATACAGATTAGAACATACTCTCCCCCCTCAAAAAAGGAACTTATTGTTTGCTAGAGTTTTTAAGCATAATGTTATGGTTCTAATGTAGCACCTATAAAAATAACTGTTTGCGATACTTATGTGGCAGCCAGTGCAGGTGGATGAACTTTTAATTCTCATTTTTTTGTCTACCCCCTCTGCCCTCCCTTCCTTGTCTCTTCCTCCATCTTTGAGATAGGGGGTCTTGCTATGTATCCCTTGGTGTCCTCAAACTCATTATGTAGCCCTATCTGGCCCTGACTCAAGGTTATACTGCCTCAGTTTCCCCAAGTGCTGAGGTCTCTTGTTTATGCCACCACTCCTGGATAGTTCCCATTTCTCTGGAAAGGAGATGCAGAAACAATGGAGAATACGGGGTCATTCATGAAGTCACTCTGTGCAGTAGAATGAAACACAGTTTCAAATATTTTGCATGGTCTTTTTAAATTTTATTTTATTATCCCCTTTAGGTAAACTTCTAGAAACATCATTTGATATTTTCTTTTGTATTGAGTACTTTTGTAAACCTCCTTCCCACATATGTACATAATAATACATAATATTCTCACATACTCATATGAAAACACATGTGCCCCACCCCCCAAAAATTGCAACATCAGGACCCTGTGATATTAGGAAGTTTTTCACTTCTTTGACTTCATAAAGTCAATTTTTTTTTTTAAGGCACAAAAGAAGGAAAATAGCGAAAGTCACATGTATTGGTGTGACTTTGTTCCCTGCGTGATTTTCTAGGGCTGAACATCAAGTTAACTTGCCACCCATGAGCCTCTAGTTCTGACAATGCCTACAGGGTACTCGTGGAGGGGTTTGCCTATAAATCACATGTCTCAAGGAAACCAAAGTGAGGTGTGTCACTGCCTTGCCTGTCACGAAATTTGATTGTTATCTTGGGGCTCCTCATCCTTCCCAGATACCTTTATCTATCTCCCTTTGAGAATTTCTAAGGACCCACCAACCTCCCGAGTTCACAGACTTTCCAGTGGTAATTCCTAGCATGAAATATACAAGGTAAAGGTAACAAATTAAAACAGTTTTTTAAAAACTATGTGCCATATAAATTGATTATTTATTAATTTATAAGTAAAATTAGGTAACCATATCTGTAAGTTTTTAAAAGGAAAATTAAGACGTGGGAGACTAGAGAAATGATTGAGGAGTGAACTTGCTGTTCTCCCATGGGACTTGAGTTCAGTTTCCAGAACTCCTGCCAGACAGCTCTCGGCCCTCTGCTACTTCATTTCTAGGATCCAACACCTTCTGCTGGTTTCCAAAGGCACCGGCACAGATGTGATATGATTCACACCACCCACACACACACACACACACACACACACACACACACACACAGAGAGAGAGAGAGAGAGAGAGAGAGAGAGAGAGAGAGAGAGAGAACTTTAAAGAATAGTGCATGGTACCAAGGAAAGCTACTAGGGTTCAGATCCATTCCTGCTGTCTGTAGACCAAGACACTGACTCTTGCCAGACTAAGTATTCCTCCATGGTCCATGGAGGCTGTGGGGAGAATCTGTACAAACTACACCAAGGCTAGGAAAACATACAAACCTATCAGAGCAGATCCATCATATATCTGTCTGTTCCTTCGAGGGCAAGTTTAATTTTACCCTCAAATTCAATGTGATTTGGATATTACTGTGTGAGTCTTGTTAAAATATGTAAATAGGGCATTTGCTAAACTGCCTTTATTTAGTGTTCTCTTAAGTGATCATAAAATTTTAATGACTATTATTACTGATACTCTAATAAGTACTTCAATGAATTTTCTGGTGGTTAAATATAATTTGTATCTGACTCTAGAATCTCAATATGGGAATTTTAATATTGAAGCATTACTGTAAAATATTCACGCCACCAGCCTTCCATATTGCAATACCGTAGAATAAATGCATGTTGATTTGAACTTAAATCTTTCTGACACTCACTGGTTTGGGTGTCATGAAATCTTGTAATGCATTAGCCATTCTACCCAGGGAAAGTAGCTCACATTTTTAGAGCACTTACAAACTGATGTTAAAATTCTCCTTCCTCCAACACAAGGAGGCCCTCACTTTCACAGCCTAATTTTGGACCCATCTATGGGTTATTTCCATAGGAAGATAAGGTTAGCCTTTCAGGAGCAGTAAGTGCTCTATGGGGTAGGCCAGAAGGTTGACATTCCGGGACTTTCCTGTTATCAGTCAGCTGTCCCTGTTGTATGGAGAGGCCATGGATAAAGATCATTTATTGCTGAATGTTGAATACTTTAGGTCCCTTTGAACTTTACTAGGGGTGGGTACTCTGTCTTCCTGTTAAAAGTTCCTACCCCAGTGGGGTTTATTTTGTTTTAAGGAGGACCAGCCATTAGGAGCAAATGTTCCCTTTTGTATGTAAAAGATTAGCTGGAAGCTAAAGCGCCCCCCCTCCTCCCCTCCCCCTTCTGGGCCCTGATTGTGTGTCTGTGCCCACATTGATTTGGTGTTAGGAATGGAAGAGGTTTTTAACAAACTTCCTGGGTGTCCTGTTACAAGTTATGAAAACTTTTTTTTAATGCTTTATAAATAGTGTCACCTATTTATAACCTTCAGCCACCCACCTTTTCAGAAGTGCTTTTATGTGACCTTTGGTTGGTTTAACAGAAGCTTCCATGCATAACCTGTGGTCTGTTTGCAGCTTTGTAGTGGAAGTAGGTGATCCTTGTCTGATTAATACAATGTACTGAAGGTTTCAGGCAAGGGAAGCTAAGAGGTAGTGTCCATCACAGAACAGACACTGGAGACAAGGATCAGATGCACATCAGCTGAGCTTTTATTATGAAAATATCACCTGATGGTGCACAGGTTTCCCTTGAAGAGATTAACACAAACACTGAGGACTTATGTGCCATTTAAAAAAGAAAAAGGAGATAAAGAACCAGGGTGATAGGATTCCTGTGGGAAAGAGCAGGCACTGTCTTTATCTGGGAATCTTTGGGGGACACTTATTCTCATCTTGGAGGCAGAGGAAAGACTTTAAAGTTAATACTATTGCTTCCAGCTTACTCTTCCCTCTGGTGGTGCTTACAGGCAAAGATGAAGACCAGCCCTGGGTCCCCTGTGCCCAATAGAGACACCACAGGAATAGCAGGGAGAGCTTCTGGAGATAAGAGAGGGCAAAAGGCTAAGGGTGAGGAGAGATCTGCTTGGGGGGCCATCTGTAAAATCACCAAAATCCTTAGCAAAGCCTGGAGCTAGATGGAACTCAGGAAAGACGCAGAAATGTAGGCGGCTGGCAAGCCTGTGATTGCTGTTAGTTATCAGGGGGTTCAGCAGGTCCCAACTCAGTTGTATTTATAAACCTGTAAAGAAGTAGATGGTGGACTGGGGAGGGAGTTCAGTGGATAAAGTACTTGCCTCCTAAGTATTAAAGATCTGAGTTAGTGTCTTCAGAACTCACATATATCTAAACACAGCAGTGTACTGTGTAATCACAGTGCTTCAACAGGGAGACAGGAAATAGAGAGGAGAGAAGATAGTCCTGAGGGTCAGCTAGCCCAGAGTACACAGCCATGAGCAAGTAAGAGACCTTTCTCAAGAAAGGTATAAGATGAGAAATAATACCCAAGGTTGTTTTGGGGGGCGGGGAGAAGAAGAAGGAGAAGAAGAAGAAGGAGAAGAAGGAGAAGAAGAAGGAGAAGGAGAAGAAGAAGGAGAAGAAGAGGGAGAAGAAGAAGCAGGAGAAGAAGAAGGAGGGGGAGGAGAAGGAGAAGAAGGAGAAGAAGGAGAAAGAAGAGAGAAGAGAAGAGATACTAGGAAGAGACCTTTTTCTAATTTTTCTTGTGATTAGGTGTTGTAACATGGGGAGGATCCTTGTGATAGGACTCAGCCAATCTAACATCTAGAAATGTTGTGGCTCTGCATACTCACCCATCAATGGGTCCTCAGCAGAACATATAACCAAAGATTCATCTCAGTTTCCTGGAGGGGATTCAGTGGTAACAGAAGGCCCTGCTCGATTTTGCAGGGTAAGCTGCTCTGGGATGAGCCAGCCTAGGGACACACAGTAGCAGGAACTAGGCCCCAGGAGCCCATCTTCTGTGACTAGAAGCAGTTATGGCATACCTGAATACAGAATTCTGGCTGCAGACCTGGAGCCAGCTAGAAGCATCAAATGCTTGATTTCTCCAGTGCATTCAGAATGAAATGGGGCCCCCGGAAGCTAAGGTCTGAGGGGGGTCTTCTGGACATTGTTTGTTTTTTTTTCTCCTTGAGTAACAACATTGAAATCAAGAGAGTTGGAAAGCTCTGTTGAGGTAAGGGCGGACCAGTCGGCTGATCAAGGCGTTGTGCACCAACAGTGACTTCCCATCCAGGCTGGGTACTGTGGGCTGCTGTGGGCAGGGCGATGCCATGTGGTCCAGTGAATTTTATGATGGTTCACCAAGTAGGCGCTATCTCAAAATATCTCTAAATAAGCCCTACACTGCTCATAAGCCTGATCATGTAATGAGCTAGAGAGCAGAAGACACGGTGCCCCCAAAGCTTAACCAATGGTGTCGTTTCTCCAACTCAGAGCAGTCAGACAGTCCTCCTAGGCTGGATTCTTTGTAAACAAAGTCATTTCACAGACATTTCACCAAAGGTTGGCGTTAACCTGCCTGAAGGCTTGTGGTCAACAAAACTCTTCAGGGACAGATCTTTAGTCCCTTTGAAGTAAAAAGTCAGTTGTTGCCGCTCTGCAGTGTGACAGGCTTGTCATCCCAGACAGGTCTGAACTGAGTGAGAGACTGAAAGAATCAACTTTCCAGCCATCCTAGCGGTTCAAAAATATTAGATAGTTTCCTTAATCCACCTCTTGATTCCTCAGTCTTCTCTTCGACTAATCCGCCTTTTGTCATCCGGGGATTAGACAATTAAAGCACACTGAAGGGGCCTTCCTATATCTGGGCCTTAGGTTCTATCATGCGTCCCTCAATTATTTCCTGGAGTCTCGCTTTTTTTTTTTTTTAAAACCCTCAGGAGGATGTCAAGTTGAGTAAGTTAAGACACCCTGCTCCCTGGGCTGTTTATGCCTTGCTGCCTTATTAAAGGCACTAGCTAAACAGAAAATGGAGTATAAATATGTTTGATGAGTCATTTGAAGATTTAGCCAAGGGACATTACAATTCACTCTTGAGTCCATTTTTAGAACCAAGTCTTCCAAGACTCCTCTCTGCAGGACACTTCCCCTGCGAGAACTGACAAGGCTGTATGCCTTACTTTATTGTGATACTGACATTTAAACAATAAAATAAAGCCATTTAAAACAAACGGTAATGCTTTAAGTGTCTGGGCTGTCAAGATATCAAATTATATAACTTGGGGAAAAAAATCAGAATTCATTGTTAATGGTATGCACTTAACACAGAGGGTCGCAGAGGACTCTGCCTGTGCACATCCAGTTTCCACGTTGGAGCACATGGGCTCTATTCCTTTAGATAGAATTGACTATATCCTCTTAAATGGACTTGACTCTAGCACAATCACTGTATTCAAATGTCAAAAAGAAGGAGAGAGGGAGAGAGAGGATGTCACAGAGGGTCACAAATTGTGTTGGATTTTGACAGATTGTAGCCTTGCTTTACAAGAGCAGTAACATCTCATTTGTCACCGCTTGATCTGTAAGCGGGAGAATGGGAGCAGAAGGCCCTCCATCTCCCACACCATTTAATCGCTCCAAGGCCCGACAGTAGTGGTGGAACCAAGCCACCTGCATGCACAGCGCACCGCTGATCTGTTTTAATTTAATCCCTGGACAGCTGGATGAGAGCATGTACCCTTTCTCTGTCATCTGCGAAGGGTGTGTTTCTATAAAGCTTCGGTATGGAGTCTGGGGAAGATGGATAGACAGTTTGGTACAGTCTGGACAGCATGGCACTAGGAAGATAGCCAAAGGAGCAAACCATGAAACCATGAAACAAGCAGAGGGAAAGCTGTTGGTGCTAAAAAGTCAGCAATGCTAGTCAAGCTTCGAACACCTTTTAGAGCCCCTCAGAAAACTTAAAGTGGTTCCTCATTCATATTTATCATCTCTCAGATACATTTGGTGTCCAAGTTACTCAAAGACAAACAATAGATGAGAAACTTAGAGAGGGCGATTACATTACTCGGGGCCCGACCTCTGGGAAGGAGTTTAGAAAGCCACCCATGATCCTGAGCATCAGAATGGTCTCCAGAGCTGTCTACAGCTGGGATAGACAGTGAGAATATGGATCCTCTTAACACACTGATAGTGCAGGAGGGAGTACTCCTGATGTCATCCACTGATGTAATAGCCAACACATCACGCATTGCATCACGAGAGCTGGGCACCTATGTGTAATCCTGTAGGAAAACTTGTTACAGCTCCTTAGACATCCATTTGGTTTCTCATAGAATCCCACATAATGTATTTAATGAATTAAAAAGGAGCAATTTCATAGCGCCTGTGCCCAGAATAATTTGGCTTATGAAGAAGTGTTAAAGCCATCTCTTTTTGTTCAAAGTCTCATAGAGCATTCCTATAATGCCGGAACCCTGCAGGCTGAGGCAGAAGGATCTAGAGTTTTGGGTCAGTCCCTGCAACCTAATAATGTTTTGTTTCAAACAGCCAGACTAGGGGCTGGGGCAGTCACACAGTCTATAGTGTGTTTGACACATATGAAGAAAGACCCAAGTTTGAGCCTCAGAGCTCACATAAAAAAAAAAAAATCCGGTGTAATGGAAGCATGGCTCTGGGGAGGTGGAAGGAAGCAGGAAGATCCCTGAGACTCTATCCAGTCAGACTAGCATATCTGTGGAGCCCAGGATCTCAGTGAAAGAAAGACCCTATCTGAAAAATTAAGGTGGCTAACATTCGAGTTATAATATCTGAGGTTGACCTCCAGCCTCTACACACAAATATACACTTGTATGATAACACAAAAGAACACAGACACACAGACACACACACTCCACCCACCCACACACCACAAATCAACCAATTATATAGACTTAAACCAACTCAAATCAATCAAACAAGTGCAGCAAAAACTTCACATAGTCCATATCCTGAAGCTCGTCAAATAATGGCTTTTTGCGACAGAGAAGAAAGCAGTAACACAGGGTTTTACACGGTTTCATACTCAATAGGAACACTTTTATAATAAGATGCTAATGTGGCAGCAACCTGTGACATGAGCCAATTTTTGTATTCATAAGAATTCTGGTTTTTAAATGAACAGTCAAACGGTTTCTTAAGTAGAGTGAATTTCAGGAAAAGTCCCCAAGAGCAATCCAGAACTTTCCAAAAGACTTTCCCTAGTCTTCAAGGACTCTTTCCACAAGACAAAGAAAAGTTTCTCTGGAATTCCTTTAAGATGCCATGGAAACCAGAAACAGTTTATAGTGCCCCTGGCAAAAGGTAAAAAATGTTGCTGCCGGTGGTGATTCTGACTATTGCCACCATCAGAGGGGAAGGCCCGGGCTTGCTGGGTTACCCTGTTTAGCCTGGCTCTGCATTTGGCCCGGTCTTCAATGTTACCTAGGGTATCTGTCCACTTCAGTCGTGGCCCCCAGAGTTAAAAGGATTCTTTTCCAACCTCAGCTTGCTGCCTCCTCTTCTCATACCTTCCGTCCCATCCCTTCCCTTCTCTTCCCTCCCCTCCTCTTCCCTAGCCTTCTTTTCCCTTCCCTCCTCTTTCCCCTCCTTTCTCTTTCTTTTCCACCTATTCTTTTATCTCTCCTCTCCTCCCTCCTTTTATTTCCAAGTGTAAAATTTAAAAAAGAAAATCTATTTACTATTACTATTTGTGTGTGTATGTGTGTGCGTGTGCTTGTGTGTACTTGTGCATGTGTCTGTGTCTGTGTGTGTTGTAGATATGGGAGGTGAAGGATATTGACACCCTCTGGCATACATTTGGAGGTCAGAGGGAAACTTTGAGAGCCAATTCTCTCCTTCTGCCTTTCTGCGGGTTCCAGGATTGAGCTCAAGTCATCAGCCTTGCATGGAAGGCACACTTCCATACTCAGCCAACTCCCAGGTCCAAGAAGAAGCCTTAAGAGTGTCAGATATATGGAGATTGCTTCTATAGAAATAGGGCGGCATCTCTAAACTTCCTCACCTAAGCTCCTAGAATGTTCCCCACTGAGATCAAGTTCCGCACTGTCCCGGAAATGCCTGTGATGATGTTCACCCTCACCTGTAGGCATAAAACCCACCATTCATTCATATGTCCAACCTTGATCTTCTACCCAGTCTTCACCATGGGGCATAAGTTTTGGCTGTCTTGCCCACTCATGGCCTGCATTTCATGCTCCTATATCTTTGCTATCCATCCTCTCAATTAGGAAGACCCACTCATTCACCTCTGTACGGTGGGTCTTAGTGCACCTCTCTTTAATCTTTGGGCCAGATCAGTTGCTCTTTCCACTACATGTCCTGAAGACCTCTGCCTTAGCACTCAGTGTTTGGAGTGTGCTACTAAGTCCTCCTACAGATTCTCTAGCAAGGAGGATAGACCGTAAGTTTTCTCTGTGTTTGGCCTCTACTCCTTGGTATCTTGAAACACAGCACAATGTTTACAACCCAGGACATCTCCCAGCAACAGTGCTGATTAGGTCTTGGCACCACATATTCCAGAAGACATCTGCTGGAGGCTTGCTTGGATTTCATGCATTTGGTACACATGAGTATATGTGTACATGTCTCTGTTGTGTTACATTTGTAACCGGCTACTTCTATGTACACTTTTTACAGATTTCTTTTTATCTAGTACCTCTACTGAGCTATGTTAAAGTCAGTTCTTTCTACTGGTGCTTCAAGAGAATCTTGCCATTGACTTGAGTGGGAAGGAAATGCAGGATAGGCAGACAGACAGACAGAAGTTCAGCTCCACATGTCTTTCTAGGACTTGCTATTTGGCAAGTACCATCCAAGACATCTTTACTCATCTTGATTAATTTTCTCAGGGCAGTGTAATGCCTGAAACCATTTGTGAGCGACATGGGCATTTTCTTTACTCTGAGCATGTTTCCTTTGCTAGTTTCTTCATGGAGTTACTATTCCAGTTAACGTACAGAAGACACTGCTTAGCACATAAGTGCCCAGTGTCAACTAAGATGCACACATTTTATAGGAATTTTGTTTCCTCTCTTTCTACTGACATGGAACTTGAGGCCCTGCTGTTGTTTGAGGTGTCTTCCCAAACTCGTGGCTAGGCATAGCTGGGCTGAAGGATGGTCAGTCAGTTTTAGCCCCTAGAGTGATGATGCACACTTCCTCTTCATAAGCAGAGACTGTTTAAATATGTCTGCCTCATACAGCCTAAGTCACTCAAGGATGAGTGGGAAGGAAGTTTCCTTGTTCCTTGAATGTTTTCAGTCTATAAAGCTCATCCGTTTAGCATATTACAGAGACAAGGACATGAGTGCTGGACACAGTTGACTGTTGGGGAGATCACAAAGCCTTGTTTGCCTGGACTTAGTGTACTTGTGCCAATAACAGCAATTCCAGTTTGGGAAACAGGATGATTTTTGGACCCTGAAATCAAAGAAAGAACAAAGTCTCTTGTACAGTGATGTAGCCCTCCCTCACCTGGTACCATGTGTTCTTAAAAATTGTCATCCTGTTTTTAATAACTTGTGTTTCTGTTGCTTAAGATTTGATCTCTGAATTGAAAAATAAAGTCTGCTGTTCTACACTGTGCTGTCTACCAAGTAGCTCATGGGAAATAAACAGGGCCCTTCTGCTGCAATGACCCTAACACTCACTGAGACTGATCACCCGTGAGGGGTGACACATGCTGGTGGGAAGATACAGGAAGCCATTATACATTAAAGACGGGAGAGAACTTTCAAATGAGACGGAGATACGCAAGACATGAGGTGACAGCCACCACCAGAAAGGATCACAGAGCAAGATTCTGTGCGACAGGGCGAACTCTGTCAGAACTGGACAACAAATGCTGTCATATACACTGTGTATTTTAACTGTACCCTCACATCAGCAGCAAGGCCACTCTTGTTCTTGTATCTGCTGGAACAATTAGGTAAGATTATTGAGTTTATCAGAAACCATTTAAGTTGCTCAACTCTCTGCTTTGCATTCTCCACTGAGCAGGCGTTGTTCAAACGGTAAACCCCAGTAACTGCTTTTCTTACTTCTGGAGAGACAAATTAACCCCGAGCTACATCTCAAGCCTAAACACATCATTTCTATATACTTGTGACCAAGAAGTAACTCCTATTTTGTAAAGCATGAAGGAGAAGGTGAATCAAAATTCAAAGCCAGTAACTAGACAAGGACCTCACGTAGCAGAGACTCCTTCCCAGTGCAGAAGCCATGAGTGCCGGCCACTTGCCTGTACACATACACAAGATATACTTCTTCCTCTCCTTTCCTTCCCTTGGTTATTCTGGATATACTAATTTTAGAGGTGCTTTGTGGACTAGAGGAATGTGGTGAAGCTGTTTTTCTAACAAGATGCAATCTGATTGCTTCATTAGGTTTTAATAATATGCTTGGTGGCTTCTGCTTCCTTTAAATGAGTTCAGATCCCCGAGAACCATCAGACTGGGGTACTGTATCACACCATCAGACTGGGGTACTGGATCACTGCCTCTGGCCGGAGAGACAGGTTAAGCCGACAGCTTTGGTGCATCAGTAGTTGAGCCCAAAATAGAACAGTGGTATCTACGTCCAGCGCGTGGCCACTGGTTAGCCCCACCTGCACAGAAAAGCCTAGTGACGCTGTCCACCCCCATTCCTTTTGTCACTTGGGAAGTAGTCTATCCAGGGAGGATAAACTTATGATTTGGTGAATGTGTGATTCTCCAAGAAGGATTTAGGATGGCTAAAAATATCGTCTCCCTCTCTCGAAGTCACGATCACTGCAGAAAAGACCGCAATGAATTTATAATCCGAATGCCCACATTGAAGCCCAAGCCACTGTGCGTACACAGAACACCCACTGTTTCAGGAGAGTGTCTTCGGAAACCCAGAGTCATGGAAAAAGTAATAAAGGATAATATTTAAGCTGATAAAAGATGCAAACATGGCTTTATTGGGTTTCTAAATTCAAATTAAAAGAATAAATATCTCATCAGTGACACTAATTAAAGATTGGTCAAAGATTTGTCTGTGTCTCCTACAGCAAATACCAATCAGAACTGATAAAGAGAAGTAACATTTATTGGACTTCACTTTTAGACAGAAGTGGTGATCACGGAGTCTGTTTTCCTAAGGAATGCTCGCTTGGTTCTGAGTTGGCATTCAGGTGGCATGAGAGAGCTGTAAAAAACGCACTGTCCTGTTAGCTGCCACACAGGGAAAGTCTGGTGTGGAGTCACTCACCGTCAGAGATTTCATTGTAGAAATGTCTCTCTTTTTGTTCTGGCTTGCTTCTGTATGCTTTCGGGGTTTTCAAGAACTTTTTAATATTATTTTATTTGATGATTATTCTTGAAATACCTGCTTGTTTTCTAACAAGAGAAGAAAAGGGTGAAGATCTAGTTTGGGGGCAGGAGAGGTGGGGAGGAGCGCCACTTCTCTGGGCCTGGTGCTGTGGATTTCATGTATGAACATACATATAGGCAGATGTCCATGTGTATATGATAAATATGAACAGGTGACTCAGAGATCACCCCAGCCAAACAGGTGCTGCTGTCAACCTCAGTGGGCTGCCTTTCTTGACATTCAACGTCAACCATTTTTCTCATGAGGTTGTATGGATGTGGTCAACATTCAGACAGAGCCATCTTTAACTCTGCAGTGATCGGGTTAAGAGAGAGGACTCTGTCAGCCTTCATAGGCAGCAGACGTTCATTAATGCGGATATCCTGTGGTTTCGTAGGCCAACAAACCATTAAGGATTCAGACACTGATAAAGTGGAAGAGTGGTCTCTGTGAAGAGCCCCTTGCCAAGATTCAGATTCAGGCCATGGAGATGGACAGTCAGGAAAGTTCTTGCAGGAGGATCGAGTTTGATCCTGGATGACAGAGCAATGGCTCATCAGTAAGAGTACTTGTTGCTCAAGCAGAGGGCCCAGGCTCAGTCCCCAGAGCCCATGTGGCAGCTCTCAAGTATCTGAAACTCTAATTCCAGGGAATCTGTTGCTTTCCTCTGGCTTATGTGGGCACCAGGCCTATACCTGGCATACTTACACATGCAGGTAAGACATTCATGCACATAAAAACATGATACGGTGGTGCTTTCCTGCAATGCTGGAGAGGCAGAGGAGAGGCAGAGGCATTGGTCTTGCCAATCTTAGGACCTGCTCTCCATTTGTTAGCTTTAGACTCAGTGAGAGACCTTGTTTGAAACTGAGGAGCAACACCCAACACTGACCCCAGACTTACACATGATCACGAACATACACACACATGCACTCACACACATGCACATGCACATACCTACCCACATCATCTCTCTCAAACGTAAAAACTCTGTAATAACTTATCTTTCTCTGTTGGTGGGAAAGGGAGAGACTTGTGATATCACCTCCCTGCCCCCACCTCAACAGTTAAACGTTATTCGTGTGTGTAGATACATGTCTACCTGAAGTCACTTTTGCTAGCAGATACATGAACCAATGAAGTTAAAATAACTTGACCCCAGCATGCAATGCAATGCAATGCAACTGTCATTCTGTCTTTTTTCTTCTTTCTTTCTTTTTTTTTTCTTTCTTTCTTTCTTTCTTTCTTTCTTTCTTTCTTTCTGTATGTATGTATGTATGTATGTATGTATGTATGTACTTGTTACATGTCAGGCATATTAAAATTCACATTTAAATTTCAAATGAGTTAAATACACTGTTGCTTTCAGATACATGACTGGTTTTTGTTCCTCTCATGTTATATTAATATTAATATCATGGAATCTCCCATACCCTTGCATTCCTTGCTGACTATCTGATAATTGGGCTGTGGGAGAGTACCGGGGGGTCATCTTGGTTTGACTTATCTCTGCGAGAGAGAGGGTGGCCACTAATAGAAGGAAGGAAAGGCCATAAAGGGTAACAAAAAATTGAAAAGAAGATTGAATCGCTGACCAATTTGAAACATATCCCAGAGAATCCATAGAGAAAAAGATAAAGTGTGTCCATGAGTAAGTTAACTAAACAGGTTACCCACAGTGAGAGCAAACGGAGTTAGTCCATTGTCCGTGTTTAATTTCCTATTAGTCCCTGGCGTTTACTGCCATGTCTGAGTTGAGGCATCTGTAAATTCAGTTAAATACAGTGCATTGTCTAAACATATCACAGCTCCCATCAGTCACCCCGGGTGCTGATAAGGAGCCCCTTGTATTATTGAATCTACAATGGGGAGGCTCTGCAAACCCCGAGATAAGGGACAGGTATTTCGTGGTTTTCTTTTTCTTTCTTTCTTTCTTTTTAACTTATGGGGGCAAGAAAAGGTAGGTGGTGGTTGCCACAGCTCTTACCTCTCTGACAGTTATTACTGCTTTCTGATTTGCTTTATGGGAGTAATGTGATTTTGTTTTGCTGTCTTCCTTTTGGTGGGTATATTATGTCTCTCTTCAGTTTTAACTTAAAGTCCATGAATCACAGAGAAGGCAGGCAGACAGTTGGGTGTTGTTACCAAGCAGGACACTGGAAACACTACAAAACCCAGATTTCTTGTGATTCTAGAAAAATCAAGGGTCTCTTTAGAAAGTTTTTTTCTTTTATTCTTAAATTCCAGCTGTTTTTTCTTGAAGGCCGGGCACCGTGGGATGAAATTCAGTGTTGGCTTTACATTTACGTTTGATAGTTGCATTAAAATGTTTGCCAAAGGTTCCCATAAGATTTGAGCTCCACTAACTAGTTATTGTAGCACTATCTATCAGAAGGTTAGATCCATACACATCCCAAAGTCTTCTGCATAGGCCACATATGGTTTTTTTCTTTCCTATTGTTCCTATCACCATTTCAAAGCTTGCACAATTACATGATACCATCTAGTCTATGACTAGGAGAGTATAGGTACCCATATCTTTCCCTTTGAGACATCATTGCTATTTTATATCCTAACTTTATTTTTCCCAGCAAGATGTTAGCTCCCTTTTCAAAGCAATCTGGGTCTTCCTATTGCTCTCAAAAAACACCATTCAGATGCTGGCTGCTGACCCTGTGTGAAGAGCAGCGGACTCACCTACTGTACACGTGGTTTTTAATGCGATGATTGATGGCTTTTGCAGCCGGCCCCATATGCCACGCCTTTGCATGCCTGTGAGCACGCAGACCGCACTGCTTCCATTTGGTTTTATGAGTTTGTGTTTCCTCTTCCCCAGGCAGATGTTTTGCTGCAGCTGGCGTTTGCTTAGTAAATCAGTCCACACACTGCAGGTCTGTTTCTCTAGAATGCTGTGCCCTGGCCAACAGTGGCAATGAGAAGAGAGCAGAGAGAGAAGGCATCTCCTTTTCCAAGTTCCAGTTTAAGTGCTCCTTGGTTACTTTTCTTCTCTGTTCCTGAGGGCTGAACCCAGGGCTCAGTGCATGCTAAGAACATGAAACATGAGACACTTCACACCCAGTTCTCTTGGATATGTTGGGCTGCTTTTTCTTTTTTTATTTGTGTGTGTATGTGTGTGTGTGTGTGTGTGTGTGTTTAGGTGTGTGTGTGTGCATGTATGTGTTTTGGTGTATGTGGGTGCACATGTATGTATTGTATGTGTGAAGATAACCAGGGTGTCAGTTCTCAGCACTTTCCACTTCTTGAGACAGGATTTCCCAGTCGCCTGGCACTTTGCTACATAGAGCAGGTTAGCTAGATCCCTAGATTTCAGGAATCCTCCTGTCTCCACTTGTAGCTAGGGTGACAGGCATGTGCCATGGGACATCATACCTGACTTTTAATGTAAATTGTGGGGACCTAGTATTGGTGAGGTCCCCAGACAGCACTACCTTTCTACCCACATTGGATGGGGGTTTCTGTTTGTTTCTCTTTATTGAAGCCCAGAGGTGAGCTTACCTTAGGTGCAGCACTCTCTCCTACACACTGCCCACTTGCTGATGAGCCAAAGAAGTCTTTAGTCCAGTCAGGGCTGGCATTACAATAGATCCCAGAGATGCTTCTCCCCCACAAGCGTACTTCTGTGTGGTGGATAACAAATGATGCTATTGTCTTGTTAAGGTTGAAAAGTTAAGAATAATTTTCAGATCCTAGAACCATGGGTAAGGATGTTAGGTGTAGTAAGCCAAGGATAATAATGTAAAGATAGTAGTTATCAAGGATCACTGGATATCAACAACAGATTATAGGAACAAGATAGTGACCCAGACAGCCCCTGAAGTCAAGCGATGCATTTTCAAAGAAGGTTCCTACAGTTTAATGATGACTTATCATCCAGTTATAAATATCCTTGAAAGCATACAGGGCTGTGAGGAAGGCAGGCTGGGACTGTGGGCAGGAGCAGGGAGAAAGGATTCGATCTTGCCTTCTTCTTGGCTGACTCTCAGCAGTGTGGTTCTCATCAAAGACCATTCATAACTGGGCACAATAGCACATCTGTAGTCTCAGCACTCGAGAGGTAAGGCCAGAAAGATTATGAGTTCAAGACCAGCCTTGGCAACATAGCAGGTTGAAGGATAATGTGAGACCCTATCCCAAACAACAGAAACAAGGCAAGTTCTCCTTGCTTGTCAGCATAGTTCCTAGGTTTCCCTGGGGTCCCCCAGAGCAAGCTGTCCTGTGCAGCTGGAATTAGAATTTGTATTGGGCACTGAATCCTGTCCTCTGAGACAGAAAACTCAGCCACACAGGGGCTCTTCACCCCCAATTCTAACAATGGTTCATTCTTCCTTTGGTCCTAAACTGAAGTAGTGGGTGCTTCCTTAAGTTAGAATCCCTGTCTGTCTCTCCCAGTCAAGACTCTAACATCCTTGAATCAACCTGTCTCTTAGCATCTACCTATTGAAATTCATGGAGCTTTTTTTTTTGTTCTGTTTTGTTGTTATTGTTTGTTTTGTTTTGTTTGCATCCCCAATAGTGTTTTTGTTTTGTTGGGATTTGTTCTTGAGTATTCCAGTTTGACCTCAAACTATATAGTCACCTTGAACACCCAATTCTCCCCTACTGTGTTCCAGGTATGTATCACTATACCTCCTATATGTAGTATTGGATACTGAAGTCAAGACTTCCTGCTTGCTAGGCAAACACTCGGAACTGTATCCTCAGCCCTTCATGGTGTTCTTGGCTGATGAATATTAAATAAAAACATGCCTTCATACACTTAGTCAAAAAGCGATAGCTATACTCATAGAAAACATTCGCCAACTAGTGAGCATTAAACTAGTTTCATACACTGAGTCATGTTTTGGAGAATGGTTGAGTGCGTGCGATGAAAAAGTCAACAGGATGTTGACTCAGCTCAGAAGTCAGAGAACGTAAAATAGACAAGCTGAGGGAGAGGAGGTACCACGGAGGTCAGGCGGCACTATTTCCTTTAGAGTAGCATGCTAGCACCCCAATGACTAAATAGAATTAAAGAGATATCAAATATAAAGTCTAGAAAACTGATGTTTTCCTCACTGACATAGCTGAAAACTAAGTTCAGCAATTCAAGTTCAAAGACAGCGCTTTGTGATGCCCATCCCAGAGTTTGTCTGTAGCTCTGAAACATGACAGGGTGGTTTCTATCCACTGCTCCATGTGTTGCATAGATGCAATTTTGCAACATGGGATCACAGAGAATTTATCCCGTCTGCATTTGCTTCATATAGATGATAAGAGCCACATCCGGGTCTGCATTGAGTATTACTTTAAGGATAAATTCATGCCCAGAGAACTCACGTGTGTTTTCTGTACCGTGTGCATGCAGAGGGTTCTCTCAGTGCGGCCACACCGTGGGGCTCTTGTTTGGCTGGTGAGGCAGTTCATTGAGTTGCAGTTTTGAAATTAAGTCAAAGCTGTCATCTGTCAGAGAAACTCCTGAGACACTTCAGCGAGATCCCTGCGTACCTTCTGCATTTTGCATTGACTCACAACCACTGTGGAACAGGGAACCTGGCTTCTGCTACCCACGGTGGCTTGGTGTTCACCTGGCCCCAGCTCTGGATCAGGTGGCAAGTGATAAGACCACAGTGGTGCACAGAAAAAGTGTATCAGTACCTGCGACCAATGTTCCTTAGCTTTGATATTCTCAGCCTGCTTTTACTGTTTGAAAAGTACAGAGAGCTGTCTTTATATAATTAATGGGGAACATCTCTTTCACAAATGCATTTTTTTCATTATCTTTCAGACCAAAGTATTTATGAAAGTAGAGTGAGGGTAAAGCCTGGCCTCTGTGGGCAGTTAGCCTCCCCTAATCAATGTTGTCACCGAGTGGCTGGTGACTCCACATGCCCCTCCCTGATCATTGTAAAGTTACTGTGATGTTGGAAGCTGCACGGGTAGGAGGACCTCTATTTCCTTGCTATGATAAGCAGAAGCTGTGATAGTGTCGAATATTTCCTGTGCTTGAGGGTATAGACTGTAAGCAGAATGAGTGAAGGCTTGTGTGGATGGATTGTATGCTGTTATGTGTGTAGTTAACAGCTGTGTGACCTTGGACCAGTCATTTAGCTACTGCTTTTACTTATTAATATACCACCGGGGTTTTAGTTTTATTGAAAGGCTTTCAATAGATTTCAAGTTTTAAGGGTTTGTAGGGGAATGCAAGAAACATAGAATCTTATAAAATATGCTATAGAAAGCTTTGTAGATAACCAATAATGCTTAAGGAGTCACAGAGCAAAACACCTCTCTCTCCTTCCCTCCCCTCCCCTCCCCTCACCTTCCTTCCAACTCTTCTCTTGTTTTTACTTCCTTTTTGCCTCCCTTACCCTCTTTTCATTCCTTCTTCCTCCTTCTTTCCTCCTTCCTTCCTCCTTCCTTCCTCCTTCCTTCCTCCTTCTTTTATTTCTCCTTCCTTCTTTCCTTCCTTCTTTCTTCCTCCTTCTTTTTTCTTTCTTCCCTCCCTTCCTTCCTTCTTCTTTCCTTCCCTTCTTCCTTCTTTCCTCCCTTCCTCTTCCTTCCTTCTTCCCTTCTTTCCTTCTTCTTTCCTTACTTCTATATTGTGCCCACATCCCCTTGTAAATCACAGGAATAACATCTGACTCCTGCTGTGATCATGAAAAAAATAATATTCCAACCTAAAAGCCAGGAATGGATTCACACGAGGGCTGTCAGGGAGACAAGGGGAGTGGGCCAGTCCAGAGATCACAAGGAGGGATGACGATTTACTCCAAGAATAAGAGCCTCCACTCACCGCTCCTTGCCCAGAAAAAAGAGTATTGTTATTGATTCACCATAAAGTTGTTTGTTTTGTCACAACAAAGCAGCTAATAATGATCAGAACCTCTTCAATTATTGTTTAAATAATGAACCTTCTTGTATAGCCCCAGACTTTTGGCCTAGTTTCCAGGGAGATTCCTTCCATGGCTACTGTGGCCCTCCTGTATGGATACTCGCTTGAACTCTGCACATAGTACCCTTCCTAGTGAACCAAGGAAATCTCTGGTAAGCCTTGGAGGGAGCCCCTGGGAGGCCCAGAGGGCTTCTGGCTGCCAACTAGATTTCCTTTATAGGGAGTGTCTTCCAACTAGCAGCCCATTGTGCAAACAGAGCCCTGGCCTGTTGCCGACCAGGAGCTCTGAGCAAGCTGGGGGTGGCTGGGAGCTGGGACTGACAGCCAGACTCCTACCCTTCAACACATCTCTAACCACACCCCACACTCCAGGCAGGCCTCTGTGAGGCCCTGAATAAACTGCATTGCCAAGCCCCAGAAGAGAACTGAGAGGAATACACATGTGGCCTGTCCTTTCTTGAAGGCTAAGAGAAGGATGGACAGAAGTCACATCTACCAGGGAGATGTTTGCTCCCTGTGCCTGGCTTCGAAGCCAAGCATTCCTTTTTGGCTTCCTTCCTTCTTTCTTTCCTTTTCTTGCTTTTTGGGGGATGGGAGAGGCTGACGGGGTCTTACTACGAGCTCGGGTTGTCCTGGAACTCTCTACATAGGCCAGGATGGCTTCAAGCTCAAAGAGATCCACTTGCCTCTGAGTGTCAGGATTAAAGGCACCGCCACATGCAGCTGATTAACTATTCTTGATGAGTATTTGGAGAATTGAGTTGGGTAAGGTTTCTGGACAAAAGGGACATAATCCACAGTCCTGGGCTTCTTCATAACACCTGGGGCACCTGCAGTCCTACAGTGGCTGTGGGGAGAGCGAGGGGGGGGGGACAGAGAGAGAGAGAGAGAGAGAGCGCACATGTTTTCCTCACAGGTCACTTTCAGCTAGGACAACACTGCAGGATCACATTCTCCCACAGTTTGGGTGTTGTTAACAAGGCCTCTCCCTGCATCCCCTCCAGCTGAGACCTTCTCCAGCTCCACAGGCTTCCAGCCTCTGAAAGCTCAGGTTAGTTTGAAACACTGGCTGCAGGCAAAGCCAGGTGAAGTCTGTGTGGCTTTCTGTTAAGCCTGCATAGGAGGCCTTTTCCTTCTCTTTCTTCTCTCCCCCTCCCGCCCCCAACCCCAACCCGGGGTTCCCCTCCACCAACTCCAGATAAGCAGCAGGCCCGAGTCAGATTCCATTTCCCCACCACACACTCTCTATGGTCATCTTTTAATATTTGAAAGGATCATTTGTTAACTGGAAATGGTCAATTTTTTTCCTTTGGCTTTTGAAATATAATTTTCAATTTTTAATTTGATTCATTTAGATGAAATCATTAATCAGAGTTGAAACTGAGTTAATTTTCTGGAAAATAAATGAGGCTGTTAGAGTGAACATTATTAAGTGGCTCTTTGTGAGAAAGAGCTAATAGCTGGAAACATGGGAGACTTGGCGAATTGGAGCGCTCAGGCAAAATCGAAAGGATTTTTTCCTTATTAAGTGAAATAATTCATTTTAAAAATTAAATTGGAGGATTTTCAGCATTAAACATTATAAACATCCCATTAATTATTATCAGAAATGGTAAATAGCAGTTTTGAAAACTTCTAAGGAAAAGTACAGTCTCTGAGAACATACACAGCAGATCTCTCTCTGTATGTATACATTATGCTTATGTAAGTATATATATATGTGTGTGTGTATGCATATAATATATACATATATGTGTATATAATTTAAGTGTACACAATACATATATAGACATATATATCTATATATACACAAATATGCATACACATATACATGTAAGTACATACATTTTGTGTATATATGCATCATATGCACACACATTTATATTACATAGTATATATATATAATATATCACATACACATATCCTATATATAATACACACACACATACACACATCCCTGCCATTGAGACACACACCTAGTTCAGAGTTCTCTTTCATAATATAGATGATAAGGCACACAATCTCTTGAGATTTTATTATCCTTTGGAAGATCTAATGAACCAGTTTGTGTTTGAACCTGCTTCACCTATTCTGCTCTTTCCCAGTTATTAGAGCCTTTAGCCATGGCTGTGCTCTGGTGTCCAAGCCTGTGGCTTTGGCTCCCTACTGCATCCCTCACAAATGGTGTGGTGCTTTCCCTTGCATTTCCCTGCATAGCTCGCCGGTCCTCCGACCCTGACTCTCAGTGGCTCTGGCACCCACATTCAGGGGTTTGTTCATCACCTCATTTGAAATTCTGCTGTTCAGTGCCCACACAGCCTTGCCTCAGTTCCTCCTCTCTGCCTAGTCCTTGTCTTTTAAGAGTTTTTTATGTGCACAGGGTCAGGGTCAGGATTGTAAGTCCTTGACAGTGTTACTCCCTTTCCCTACACAGAGCATTCAAGCTGTCACTTTTCATCTCAGGCGGAAAGTATGGAAAAGCAACATAGCTTTTAGGGTATCTTGTAGCAAAGGCTCTGCACCCCAGGCCATACCTAGCTATTTTCTTCCCCTTCATCTGATCCAGAGTCAGGTATGAGCCCTCTTCCCCCCAAAAGACATTTCAAGTTCTTTCTATGGGGTTCAGCATGGCTCTAAATGGTTGGGATCCTGAGGTCTCAGCCTTTCCACTCAAGAGAGAAAGGATATAGATTTGGCAGGCACATGACCTTCTTAATCCCCATCTCAGGGAGATTGCAGGACTCTAACAAATCCCTCCCTCCTTAAAGCTGCTATTCCTTAGTCTCACAAGCCTTCCCGATGATCCATGACCCCCATGTTTGTAGTTGAGAACCTCCCCAGTAATGTACATATGTCTATGCCCCATGTGTACACAGTGCCTGGAAAAGCCAGAAGAGGGCATTTGATTCCCTGGAACTACAGTTATAGATGTTTGTGAGCCTCCACGGTTAGGTGCTGGGACTGAACCCAGGGCCTCTGAAAGAACAGTAAGTTCTCCTAATTGCTCAGCCATCTCTCCAGCCCCCAGGAAAGTATTGGCCTCTTATTTTTGGCTTTACATAATTGAATTTTAAGCTCTTGAGAGTTTCTCACTCACAAGGCATTCTGATCTCTACTGGCATCTTCTTGAGCACCAAACTGTCTTTGAGGGTTCGTGTAGCAGCTAAGGTCAGCTCGGATCCCTAAACTGTGCTTGTAGCTGAATCACACGATGGTTCTCTCTTCCCAGTTCCTTATTTCCAGTCCTGAAAACAATGTAAAGGAAGAATCACACCAAGTACCGACGTCCAGAAGTCCATGTGTCCTTCTAACACGAGCTTTGTCCTTAATCTTAATTATAACACATAGGAGGTATTGGGACAGTGTCAGATCTACAGTCAGCTGTATGTATGTGGGTATGTATGTATGTATGTATGCATGCATGTATGTTGTCTCTGTGCTGACAGAGATGAATCCTGTGTCTTTGTACATGCTAAGCAAGTGGTCTCTTATCTCTAACATTGTTATTAGATTATTCATTAACATTCCTGTTAACTACTGTTATCAAGGTCTAGATATGTTAGGAACAAAACAGAAAATCCCCTGACTGTTCAGCAGTTGTTGCCTTTATTGCAAACATGATAGATACCCAAGCAGCTCTCCCCAACCCTCCAAATTAAATTAACCAACCTATCCCCCTCTGGTGTTCACAATCAGTTTAGCACTAGGAATTGTGTAGCCTTGGTCCTCAGAATGCTGTGGCCAGATCAGTTTTGGTCCAAGTCATATAGTAGACAGATGCAAACATATGCCACTGATTGCAAAAAAAATTGAATTTAGTGACTCTTTGGACTTGGAAGCCCAAGCTGCAATTCGCTTACTTCAGATCTGACGGGTTTGTGCTTGTTCTGCCATCTGTCCCACACAAGACATTCTCAACTTCTACATGCATGGGACATTAATATTGGCTAGGGCCGCTGGCCCAAGTCAATACAAATGTTTAATGTTCACAAGCAGAGATCTGTAAAGAGGTAGCTGGCGCGCTCCCGTCCCTCCACTTACACATCTTCAAGTATTGTAAAATCAAAGCAAGCTAGCGGAAGTAACTCATGCCTCAATTTCAGCCTCCTCCGGCTAGGCTGGCTCTCTGGGGTCAGTTGAGATCCCTTTTAAACATCTCTGAGTTTGCAGACAGAGACCCGCATCCCATCCGGGAGGCCGTGTGATGTCTGCCCCACACCCTGTTTTCCACACACTGCAAGTGCTCTCATGAGCTCATTTGCAGAGAGTGGAGTTGGCAGTTTTATCAGGAGAAGAGAAGAGCCCTGAAGATGAAAGCCTGTGTGGTGACAGAAGTCTTTATTACTTTGGGCAGTAATGGAATGCAGGGTACACAGGGTAAAGTGACGGCCACCCAGACCATTTAGGGAGAACTAGGGCAGTAATCATGTCTTATGTTGTTCCCCGTCTGCCTTTCTCTGTGAGCCAGTTGACCCCAGGGATTGGGCTTGTATTGAATGGAAGCAATTGAAGAGGCCTGGGCTGTGCATCCTGAGTGCTGTGGGAACTGGCTTTGGGGCGCCCCAAGTCCAATTCCAGTTTATGAAACATAAGAGGCAATTCTTGTCTTTTCTCCCACACTAGTAAAAACACCCACTTCGATGAATTCGATGCCTGTTTTTTATTATTTAAGCCTTAACGCTTTTTTATACTCAAAGCAGACAGATGTGTTGTATGTGTGTGTGTGGGAGGGGTATGCCATTGATGTTCTGTATAATCGTTTCCATAATCCAGCACTGTAGAGAATAAAATTGACTCTTGATCCCAAGGGCTTCCAGAGAGTTTGTGCATATGAGATCAGCTTTGTTACGGAGCTGGGAGTTGAAGAAAACAGCCAGGAAAGGCTTGCGCTTTTTCACAGAGTTGCACTTGCATAGACAGTCAATTAGGTGCTCTCAGGATTTATTTGTCTCCAGAAATGGAGAGAAGGTACAAAGAGTATAAGAGACATCAGATGTCAACTTCATCTTACTGAGAAACTGACAATTTTCCCTTTGGGCATTTGTTACAGGAAGTTTATAGTTTAAAGTTCTTTAAAACATGCTTCCAGGATCCGGTCCATCTTGTTGCCAGTGGTAATCAGTGGGTCCCACAATGGTGCAACTGGGATTGACGATGCAACTAGGATGAGGGAACTAGGATTGGTTGTGCCAGGAGAGAGCCCAAGGTACCATGTCACAGGAGCTTCTGTCTTGTCTGAAGGCCCTGTCATCCTTGCTGGCTCACCTGAGTTACTCAGATGAGGAGACCCAGGTACTTTCTGACTAGAATATTTGATATTCAATGAGGCCCTCCCAGGTAGTCATAGCAACCTTGAAAAACGCAAGGCATGTTTTCTATCATTCAAAGATATTTTAGCCTGTGCTTACTTTGTATCATTCCTCTTTGAACATGGCCAGCAACCATTTGCCAGGAAAGAATTTTCTCCTTTTTATTTCCCATTTAGCAACTAGACTACCTACTTATGCACAGGACCTCACACAGTCTACCCTAGAGAGTTTTATGAAATCATCTTGGAGACCCGTGTTCTACTCCCTGCATGATAGACAGCTCCTGTGTATACTGATGGCACATACGCTAGAAGGTGACAGGCCCGGAACATCTTCACTGCTGACTCCCGAAGCTCCTCATAGTCTCCTCTGCTGTTGGAGAGGACTTGTAGACTTGTACTGTTCGCTTGTACATCTTTTCAAGGAGTTCTACCAGGCGCTCAGTGTTCCCTGTGGATCAGGCACCCTTTCCGCCTCTTATGACTTCCTGAACTCACTCTACAGGAAAAGAAGTAGTGGCCCAGTGCTGTAAGGACCACATAGAAGGCAGGGAAAGGAGCAGAGCTGTGTTCTATCTCTAACCTGCCCATGTTTGAGTTACTCTGTGTTGTAACCCGAGTGCTAAGACTTCAGGTTGCTTCCAGAATGCTAAGGCTTCCATCCGCAGATGAGATAGCAACAGAAGATCGCTTTGGAAAGCTGGGGATGGAAGAAGAGAGTTGGGGACGATCCTCCCTCCAGGTTGGATGGCTGCGCAGTAGGGTTGATGAGACCAAGGCACATTTTGTAAGCCTCAATATATCCAGTTCCAACCTGTATTTAAATAGGTATAAATAGTTTCTTTAAAAGTCATTTTCCAGAAAAGAGGGAATTTTAAAAAGCAAAAGTGAAAGCATACTGTAATACAAATTTGAATTATTAGTAAGAGTGATTATTAGGAGAGTGTCAAGAGATGCAGACATTCCTTTAGTTATCATGTGCATGGATATATATTTACATAATTAATATCTATTATCATACATATTATGTGATTGATATAGAATATCACAAATAAAATATGTCATATATATTTTATTTATATTCATATGATATATTTATTTATATATTCATATATCCTAAAATATCATTAATGTATTTTATCATTACTCTATATTATCATTACTATCTATGATACAAAAATATATTATGAATAATATATCATTAATATGTAACATAAATTATATATAATACATAATACATTATTGTAAATATAGAATATATTGATATTTTATATATTAATATAATATAAAATATATACATTTGTATATATTATGTCTAATAATATATGCTATATATGCATATATGATATAGAAGTTGAGAAATGATAAATGATTGATAGATGAGAAATAGGTAGATGATAGATGGTAGATAAAGTAGATCAATAGATAGATAGACAGACAGACTATAGACAGACACATGGTTAGATCATTTTTCTTTCACTTAACAAGCAAGCCACATATATCCAACACTGGTGGAGCAAGGAGCTGGGGCCAGGTCTCATGACTGTGAAGTCAGGCTCTCCTCTATCCACTTTTTCAGACCACTTGGCAGAGATGTTCTCGTGGTTTTTTGATAGAAGATACTATTAAAAGTCCATGTGTGTGCATGGAATGATTCCTAAAATTATCACTGGGGATGTGTTCAGACTTATTTATGTTTCCCTGTGAATTCATGTCTGTCAACTCTATCAATTGCTTCAAACATTAGAAAACTGTCCAGACTTCACAAGAGTGTGCTGTGTGGAAGTTTAATTAGCTGGATTTTTCAAATTGGAATGCAGGTAGTTAACAACAATCAGTTGTTATCAGTAACCCAATCTTCCAAGCTGTGGTTGGCCAGTTGTTGGGGACGTTCCATATAGAAAAGATAGGTTTGGGGTGTGTATGTGGGTTGTAAAGTCAGGTTTTAATTGTCCTCTTTTAATGTCCTTAAAACAAAGAGCCTGTACTTCCATTTAATTAAAACAGTAAAGTTGAGTTTCAGATATATGGAATTCACCACCAACCACCATTGATTTTGTTCATTTCTCTTCTGTTCTTTTCACTTCTAACCCCCACCTCCACACAGATATCTAACAATAAAGCACTATCCATTTTCATTAAAAAGCAGGTCAACAATGAAGAAGACAGATCACAGTCTTGCATACGTTAGCGGAGAGGCCTTGGCTGTTTCTCATTCGCACTGCTCAGTGTGGACAATGGGCACTGCTTTCCCTCACTGGCTGACTTCTGTCTGTCTGTGCGGCCGAGCAGGAGCTGGCCACTGGTAAGGAGGGCTGTGTGTGGCTCTGATGGTGGAAAGGTTTCCTGCAACCCACACCATCTGCAGAGGTTGGCACCTGCTTCCATTTCCTCAGCCTGTCCCAGAAATGCTACATGACAGTGGGGGAAGTACCCGAAGTGATTCACGATTCATTAACTGGAAAACTGATTTCCTTCCAATCAACCCATGTGGCAAGACGGTAGCACTAATCTGAAATTGTAGTGATCCCAGGGTCACTAATACCAATTGGAAATATAGATGGAGCGTGTTGGGTGAAAAGCATCAAAACCTACTGGAGGACAAAGAGGTGTCCTGGCATAATTGATCCCAGATAAATCTAATGTTTTGGAGTATTTAGGGGAACAAAAGAGAAGTAGAGCAATGTGTTAGCCAGGAAGTAAAACAGCAGAGGCAATACTGTCCTAGGCTGACAGGAACTTGAAGACCAATGTTTGTTCACTGACATAAAATGTGATTTCCACTCTTCAGATTCCACACTTGCGTTGACTTTCAGGACTGAAGAGTTTGAAAATTCAGGCCAGTGATGTTGCAACATCCCTGGTGGGTTGTCATGATATTGCTACATGCAATTCAGAAGGTGATGCTTGGTCACAGAATTGACCCATTGTTCCCATCTCATCATGTCAGGGGACATGGTGTCAGCCTCTTACCTGGGTTGTGGCCCTACACCAGGCATTTTCCTCTGTGAAGTGGTGCTTGCCCATTTCAAAGTAGTAAAAATGTTTGCAGCCCTGTTAATGTGAAGTCATTATTCCAGTTTACTAGCGTATTTACATATGGTGATGTGGACTTGCGGGTTTCTGTTTTATTCAGGGAGTTAGACTCCGCTACTGTCATTGATTTCAATGCCCAGTTTATCCCAGACTTATGTAATGGAAAAGCACTTCTAGATGGCTTATTTGTTTGTTTGTTTGTTTGTTTGTTTGTTGACATGCCTAGGTCATTTCTACTTCACTTTCTTGATTTTCTGGCACATGGAAGGGAGCTTTGTTTACTTTCCATGCTTCAAATCACAGGCATTTCTCCAAATACTTTATTTTCTCATGGTGTGAGCTGACTCTAAGGAACTGAGGTCCAGAAGACATTTAGGATTTGCCATGCAAAGGCTTCATTGTAACTAGCTCTCAGATTTCATGCCATCTTGTGTTCAGTAATTTGTTTCAGGAATAACTGCTTGAATCCACTCCTACAGGTCCAGGGCTCTGCTCCTCTGACTAGCTGGTAACACTAGCCAGATTCTCTGAAGGATCCCGTGCCTCCACTTCCTCTTGAGTGCTTGATTATAGGTGACTACCAAACCTGCCTGCTTTTCACTTGGGTTCTGGGATCTGAATTCCAGGCCTCCAGCTTTCAGGGAAGCAGCTCTTTATCCAGCAAGCTGTCTCCCCATCCCAAGATATCTACTCTATGTTAGTATAAAGGGTTTTGAAAGTAAGAAAATTAATGCAACACACTAACCATTACCTTCTCCAAGCAATCTGAGCCTATAAAGCAGCTGGCAGTTAGTGTCCTATATCTATGGTTCTCAGATATGCTCCAAACACAAGTAATGTGCTGACATTAATTAATCACTTCCACATCAAAAGCAACTGGGTCCCAAAGTCTGAGATGGAGGCCGTTAATACATTTGAGGTCTCAGGAACAGCAAAAGCATTAAAATTATAAGCATATATTCATACTGATGGCAGGCCTGTATTAATCTATAACAATACATTTATTAATTGTCCAAGTTACATTGTCTGTTATTGGTTTAAGGGTAGGTCTGTACTTTCTGGTTTTGAGACATTAAGAAGATATAGAAAAACCAGGAGCCCAAGGGGATGAGAGATGTAAGAATAAAATGATTTGCAAGCTTGTCAAAAACTCAAATAGCAATTTCCTTTTTTTAAAAAAAAAGCCCTAATGATCAGTGGTCATCAATCAAATTAAGCCATCAGATTGAAAACGAAAGTGAAACCACAGGTTTAATTCACATATTTATTGCTGTTGGTTCACAGTAATGATTGAGCATTAGCCAGGGGGAGCATGTTAACCTACCATACCTATAAAGGCACAGAGAGTGTTCACACACCTATATACAGTGTGGTTTTATATTGCTACTGATAAATAACATGGGATTTTATCCAAATACCAACTCATGTAACTTCTGAAGCTGAATGTTATAAATTAGAACAGAGACTCAATATAACCTTATCAGTGAAGAGTCGTGCCTCAGAACCAGGCACACCCCAGCAGCAGCATCGTGCATGCACTGACACTAATTTTCATGCCTTAAGTTCAGATAGAGCACTGTGTTTAGCCTGCAGGCTCTCCCCACCCAAAATGTTTATTGCTGTGTGTGTGTGTGTGTGTGTGTGTATGTGTGTGTGTATATGTGTGTGTATGTGTGTGTTGTGTGAGTATGTGTGTGGGAATGTGTATGGGAGTGTGTGTATGTACATGTGTATATGTGTGTATGTATATGTGTGAATGTGTGTATGTGAGTGTGTATATGTGTGTGTGCATGCATACATTTGACTGTGTGTGTATGTGTGTGTGTGTGTGTGTGTGTGTATGTGTGTGTACATGTGGGACTGTGCATGTTTTCTGCTCTTCAGTGGATTCTTTACAGATTTTTTCTTTTGTTTCTTTCACCCACAGTTTATTTTAAAATGTGTATTGTTTTTTTTGAAACTGCAAAGCAAAGGGGGGAAGGGAAGCGAATCCTTCTCTTGTGAAAACAATTATTGTCCTTATTTTTTTATTTATTCATTTTTGGGTTAATTTAGTCTGGCTAAAATTACATACATATTCATGGTTCTTAATAAGAACGAAGCTTTACTCTTAGTTAGTTTCCATAAATCTGTTCTCATAAGCACTTGATAGACACCCACTCTAACTCTTGGAATGAGACTTCAGACTAGCTGTGAACGCTGCTCCCAGATCTCTATTTTGTTAACTTTTTCCCCCAACGTCTAAATGCTTCTCTACCAGATGATGTTAAATTACACCTGCTTTTCTCCTGTTTCAGGAGAGAGCAAGGAGGGCTCTGTGGGAAGGTTTGGAAAGTGTAAAGGGAAGGGAGAAACTATGCCATTATATTATAACCTACAAGGAAAGGAACAAAATTTACAGTTGGCCACTATTGTAGTCAAAGCATAGATTGTTTATTTATTCCTAAATACACTTAAGTATTTTTAATGATTTATTATTTGATTATATGAGTGAGTGTGTCCTATGTGGGTGTGGGCTCCTCAGTGCAGGTGCCTGTGGAGGACACGGCTTCCCCTCTCCCTGAAGCTAGAGCCATAGGCTTTAGCTTGTGTCTGGAGCTACAAGGGGCCTGGGAACTGAATGCAGGACCTCTGCAAGAGCAGTAAGTGCTCTTATCTGCAGAGCCATGTCTCTAGCTCTCAAGCAGAGTTTTAAAAATGTTATTCAAATTTGGTTCTAAGCATTGATTAGAAACAGCATTATAGACAGTGAAATGGGTTATAATTCTTTCAAAAAAAAAGATACTTCTTAGAATTTTCTGGCATACATGCCTATATTTGAATGGAATACAGTCAGGACTCTCTTTGGTTTCTGTGGGTGCATGTGGGATTTATAATGCTCAGTTTATACTGAGGTATCAAGAATATGATATTGTTCATTAAACTCCCATTCATCACACAGGTGTGGTTGAAGAATAGATACGGAAGTTGCAAGCATGATAAATTGTCTTTTTAATATGATGGAGGTGCTAATTGAGGAAGGGTTTGAAAGCCTCACTTACTTAGGCAATCATCTTGTATAAATAGAAGTTGAAAAAGATGTATGTTTTTACTTAGGAGATGCTTCCTACATAGTAAGAACGCCCTCTGTCCTTTCTCTGCTGATGTGTATTAAGCTTCATTTAACATAATACACGGACTATTCTTTTCTTTAAAAATTTAGTTATATGCCCAAGGTAAACATTACTTTGCAGTCTAAGTTTCCAAATATGTCAAAAGATTTTTTTTGTATTTTAATTTTATGTCATTTCAGAATCTTAGAAAGTCTATTGCAGATGATCCTGGGAATCCCAGAGTGAGGTGAACAGCATCCAGGAAAAGGGAATAGATGTATGGATTTAAGATTGTAGAGGGGGCTGTGGGGTACATTGCTGGCACATGTTCCTGTGTTATCCATGAGAAATGGAATATTGTTATTTGCTGGGATGTTTCTGTAAAAGAAAGTACCTTCCTAGATGTAAAGTTTCCTTCACATGTGCTGTGATGTGTTTTCCTCCCTTGGTCTGGGAGAACTTATTGGGCATGAGCTCCATTTCTGTGTGAGGTATTCAATAGGGTGTGGAAATGTCTTTAGATGCTTACCCGACTGTTCACAAACATCCCTTGCAACAACATTGGCTATAAATATCGCACCGTCATTTTGAAAGTATGTCTCCTCACAGATTGTTTTCCCTCCTGTTATAATCAGTGGGTATACTTGTACTTATAAACCCACTCCCTGTGTGTTTGACTCCATGATTTCTTCTCTTTCATATATATATATATATATATATATATATATATATATATATATATTTATGCAACACAAAATACACTGTTTGAAATAGGATAGTCTAATCTGAGACCATTCCAATTCATTCTTTGCTAAATCCATGAGATTTCATCCCA